>NC_143576.1:22714024-23074334 GCF_048544385.1 Mastigoproctus giganteus
TTTCCAGCAGTCGGTTTCTTCTGTGGGGAATAGAGTGGGGTAGGTAGGACAATCCTGACATTTATTTTTTGATGCGGTCGGGTTTCTTAAAGCCTAGTGGCTCGTGCCAGGCCGAACAAGGTGCAGAAACTGTATCCTTACATCTGTATTTGCAAGTAAGAGTTTCTGAGAACTTCCTTTCTGTAGGATTTGCAATTGCAGAGCTTTTCAGGATTGATATTGAGGTTGTTGAATAGCTGGATGGTGTTTGCTGGAAAGAATCTTCCGAGGCTATCCAACTGCGTAAAGACCGCTTTGAGTTGCGGTTCCTTATCTGCAAGTTCAAGTCCAATGTCAACAAATATCTTCTTTCGTCTTCTCAACCTCCAACCTAAACACGGTACTAAGTACTATAGGTTTTAATACCTCTCTTGTTTGGGGTTTACATAAATAAATAATAATAATAATAATAATAAAACAACAAAACCTCAGTCGCCGCATCTACGTCTCTGAACTGGTCGTAGCATCTCGGCTGTGAGATTTTTATATTACAAAGTTCGGCAAAACGATAATACCGATGGTGGTGCCAATTTAGGCTAAAATTAATGTTATAAATACGAATAGACATTAAATAAACAACAAGAGCATTGTGATGTTTCAACTTTTACTAATTTTAAACAAGGGAATATTCATACCCTTAAAATTCCAACAAAATATTTCTCAGTCCCTGCAACTCATCGGCTTCGATAACCACAGTTGAATAAATTGTCAGGATCAAACGACTGATATAATAGTAATAATAATAATAATATTATTATTATTATTAACAAAATATGGCCCCTTAGATATATATTTATATTTATTACTAGTTGATAGTATTTTTTTATCCTCAACTGGGGTCACCCTCTGTAGTGTTATTGTACCTAGTTTATTGTAAATTGAATCATAACTTACACAGGGCAGTGATAAAGTTCTGCATCATTTAAAAAATCAAAACGATAAAGTTGCCAAATTGAGTGACTGATGTCACAGCTTCACGTTTCTAACAATATCACTTGCTTATGATAGGATATATAAACATGTTCACATCGCCGACCGGGCTAGCCGGGTGGGTAAAGTGCCTGCCTGGCAACCTAAAGGTCGCGGGTTCGATTCCCGCTTCGGGCTTGGATCAAAGTACTGCAAAAACCTTGGGAGGTGCATTATGGCCACAGAAGCCTATGCGCCAACAACTACCAAAAAAAAAAAAAAAAACGTTCGCATGTGAATACGATGTTCAGTTTTAAAATTTCTCTCTATATTGCGGCATGACCAGCTAGGTCAGAGGAGTTTACGACTAATCATTTAACAAGAATATTATAATTATTCATATTTAGCGGTCACGTGAACTTGGGCAAGAGTAAACATATTCCTCCTAATACGACAGGCCCTCTCCACATGGTATGGGATGATAGCAGTTGCAACCATTGTGCTAACCGCAGAGACTGGGCGATAGTGGCACGAAAGTTATCAAGGATATGCTTGTTTTTTTTCCATGTCTTTTCACACGCACTAGTGGACACAGTAGTCATGATGCTACTTGACTTTTCTTCATACAACTTTTCAAACCATCAGTGTTTGTTAGTTTGGTTTTGAAGACATCTCCCCATCTCGAAGGGAGTTACAAAAAGGGAATGAGATGACCATCATGTTCAATTCCTTGAACGGAACAACGTTTACGGAACATCCATCGCGAATGGCACACGAATAATTTACTATTTCATACGAATTATGTGTCACAGCGCCAAGTGGGCGGCAGAATTTTAATTCTCACAAAGAAAGCGTGTGGTACTGCCCCTGTTTCTGAAAGTCCTGTAACCAAAAGTACAGTTTTGAGTTTATAAATTCTGCAGAACTTTATAACTTCACTCATGCATCTGTAACTCATGTCCTAAATTTATATGTTACTATACAGCAAACTTTAATAATAGATTCGTTTAATGTTCCACTTAATCAAAGGCTATGATAAACAGTACATAGTGTTTGCTACTCTTATTGAATTGCCCTTATTGTAAGGAGCGGAACCTCACTGCTAATAATATATTAATACGATGTTATTAACTCATGAATAGTTTAAAATACTTATCTGTTTATGTTAAAATACGTTTTCAGAATACTGGAAAGAGCAAATTCCATACCTGCTTTGGGAATTGATGTCAACTGTATGGATCCTGTTGGACGTACAGCCATTCTGATGTCAATAGATAACGAGAACCTTGAGATGATGGAGATGCTGCTAAGTCACGGAATTCTTGCACGAGATGCTATGTTGCATGCCATCAAAGCTCAATATGTAGAAGCTGTGGAGCTGCTTCTGGAACATGAAAAGGAAAACCATAAGGAAGGCGAACCAAATGTAAGTAGATCGTTTCTTTAGAGAATCAAGGTTAAACACATTCATAACTTTTGTTTACGCAAGCAATAAATTAAGATATCAAAATTCCGACTTTAAAACAAGGAGAAAGAGTCACATGAAAGCGACATTTTGATGCCTGAAGACAAATTAAAAACTGCCACTGGTGGAATTTTGGGAATGAATGTACTTCTAATTCATAGTTCTAATGGAGAGGGTTGCGCTAGGCTGTATGCGTTCATCGTCATATCGATGCCCAGCAGCAGAATACTATAGCTTCCTCGGTGGCAGGAGAGTCCAGTATACAGGGTGTTTCAGTTAAACGTTTCAGAACTTCTAAGAGGGGTAGGGTACATCCTGACAACTCGAAATCATATAGCAATGTGGGGTCGGAAATGCTTTCCTGAAGCGGTGTTTTACACAGAAGCACCATAAAGAAAAGAGACCGTAAGTGAGAAATCGTTTTAATAATACATGAAAAGAAGCAAAAGGTACAAAGTTTCTTCCACGGGCTACAATGCACGCCTCACATCTCCGACGCATGGACATCTGAACATTCTGGAATAGTCCAGGCGAATTTCGAATTTCTTCGGCAGCTACTGCGATTCTTGCAACCAGCTCCTCAGCATTGTCAACAGGGGTGTCATAAACTAGCGATTTCATATGACCCCAGAAATAAAAATCAAGACATGATAGGTCGGGTGACCGAGCAGGCCAACGCACGGGACCACCACGTCCGATCCACTGTTGACCAAATGTGACATCCAGGTAGTTACGAACATCTCCGCTATAATGGGCAGGGGCTCCATCGTGTTGGAACCACATTGTCTGTTGCGTCGATGCAGAAATCTGTTCATCTCTCAAAAGTTGTGGCAATACTTGCTGCAGAAAAATCAAGTAGATAGGTCCGGTTAGACGACATGGTAACAGGTAAGGTCCGATGAGGTGATCTCCCATAATACCGGCCCATACATTGACCGAAAATCGAATCTGTGCTCCACGACGTCGCACGACGACTTCTGTGTACAATACCGCTTCAGGAAAGCATTTCCGACCCCACATTGCTATATGATTTCGAGTTGTCAGGATGTACCCTACCCCTCTTAGAAGTTCTGAAACGTTTAACTGAAACACCCTGTATATCGCAATGCTCTACAGCTTCTTAACGCAGAAGGTATCCCGTTGGTTCAACCCACACCAGCGACAAAGAACCTTTTTCTCCCTACCTCAAGGTCAAAATTAAAATTTTAACTTACCATTGCGAATGGTTCTAACCTGTGGCTCATTAAATAAATTCTCTTGAGAAGCAAACATTTTCAGACATTTTCTTGGCGCCATGCATGCAATTTCATTTTCAAGTTTACTCTTGATTTATACATGGTTAAAGATAATTCATGGACTCAAACGTAAATAATTATTTATTTTATATATCTGATGTGCTTTTTTTTAGGTTATATCGAGGCTTTGTAAAATCGAATTTCACCGTCAGATCTTAAAAATGGCCGGATGGAAGGTGGAACACAGAACCGCTATTGTAAATATTTCGGTAATAACTATTCTCTACCAAATGCCGAAAGACAGATTCGGGCAGAGTTCGGTTTGTGAGCATGTCCCACAAGGAATACATTATGTTAAATCACACAGAACAACAAGCAGTGCAGCAGATTTCAAAATGTCAAGGCAGATTTTAAAATGTCAATGTCAAGGAAGTCAGTAACAACCGAAGAAATGATTGATAGAGTGAATATAGAGGTCCTATAGGGCATAAAGAATCAGTGCGAAGGAAGTTTTAAGAGAGAGAGAGGCATTAACAAGGGAACTACGCAGAGGCGTACTAGGAATTTTGTCTCCTATGACCAAATGATAGAAGTGCGCCTTTGATTTTCATGAATTTTTATTAAATTATTATTTAATAATTAAATTCATGAAAATCAAACGCGCATTTCTAAGTGGTGACGATGGAATTCAATTTTTAAAAGTTTAGCCATCAATGTCAATTGAAACAACGAAACTATACATTTAATGTAAAGAAGAATAATCCATTTCACATACAGCGGGTGCAACACCTTCAACAAGGAGACGACGCCCAGCGATTGGAATTTTGTCGGTGGGTAAATGCTAATCGCCTATTAAGTCCATTAATATTGTTCAGCAATGAAGCTACTTTCACCCGTGACGGTACCAACAACACCCGTACTCCCATAGGTGGTCAGACGAAAATCCACATGCCACTGCAGAAACAAATTTTCAACATCGCTTATCTGTACACGTGTGGTGTGGTATCATGGACAATCAGTTGATTGGGCCTGTGGTGTTACAACATGTTTTACAGGGCCCATTTACCTAGAATTTTTGCAAAACGAACTTCCACTACTATTGGAGGAACCTCCAATAGTATCCTCCAATATTAGTGGAAGGATTGGCTACAAGGATTAGTATGTACTTTCAGCATGACGGAGCTCCTGCACATTATATCCGTCTGGTGATAAAATATCTAAATCGAACTATCCCTGAACGATGGATCGGCCGTGGTGATTCCGTTCATTGGCCACCAAGGTCTCCAGACCTCACTCCATTAGATTTTTGTTTGTGGGGTTGGATGAAAAGCGCAGTATACAAAAAAAAAGGTGAATACAAGAGACGAATTGCTCGATCGCATTTTGGATACTGCTGCCCTCATAAAGAAACGCCAAGCCGACCTTGGAAGAACAACACGTTACATTACCACAAGAGTTGCAAAGTGCATTGAGGTTGGCGGTGCGATTTTCGAACATATGTGAACTGCCAAAAATTTGTCAATTATTTGTGTTTTGTATCATTCAAAAAGTCAATAAATACAAACAATAAGTTATTTATCGTTCTTTAATACCTCTTATAATGGCTTTGTGCACTTCAGTTTCAAACAACTGTATCTCCGCATACATTGAGAATTGGACACATGTTTATATGAACTTCTTTTTACTCAGAATAATCGATACTATAACCTCCCAAATATTTACTATTCCTCCTGAATCACCCTGTATATCGCCATAAAATGAATTTAATTATATTAAGGTTCATCACCCTGCGGTTAGTTTGAAGTTTATGTGGCTAAGACAGCTTTTTTTTTTCTTCTTTCTTCTTTCTTCTTTTTTTTTTCTTTTACAGAGTTGGGAGAAAGTGGATCATGACATTTCTACCTTTAATCCAGAAATCACTCCTCTAATTCTTGCTGCCCATAAGGACAACTACGAAATCATAAAACTTCTCCTGGACAGTGGTACTACCATACCAATGCCACATGATGTTCGCTGTGACTGTTCAGAGTGCGTTTTGGGGATAAAAGAAGACAGCTTGCGCCATTCCCGTTCTAGAATTAACGCATATAGAGCTTTATCATCGCCCTCACTTATATGTCTATCCAGTATCGACCCTTTCTTGACAGCTTTTGAACTGAGCTGGGAATTGAGACGGCTCAGCTTTGTCGAGAATGAGTTTAAAGACGATTATCAGGTAAACCGAATACTGTTCAAATAATGCTGTATTTATAAATTTTACGAATTTGTATAATAAATTTATAGTATTTATTTATACACTGCCTTACCAATTTATTAGGAAACCTACTGTTCCGCTATCTACGTGCCTTCTGTGGAAAGAAAATGAAATCGCCCATGACATATGGGTCATGTGCTATAACAGACTTATAGGAACAACTGCACTGTCTCAGTGGACTCTTTAAAGGCGTGAAATGGGAAAGAGAGGTGGCTCGTAAATGTTTGCGCTGCGGGGGCATCGTTTAAGGACGGTGGGTCACTTCATCCATGTGTCGACAACGACAGTGTTTAGAGTCTTCAGTCGGCGGCTATTGTAGAACAAAACCGGCCGGAAGAAAATATTCCACGACCGGATGTCCAGGCAGATGTTTGCCCACCTCATTTTTGATTCGGGCTACAGGGAAAAGGATAAAATCGATATTCACGTGCCGTCAGCATTTCTACAATTGTCATTAAAGATAATACTGACTCCAAGTGAAAGATGTTCAGACTGGCTCAATCTGTTCAATCAGGTTACGCCTAGATCGTACTCTACGGTACGGTCCTTTATCGTCAGTATCTCAGAAGAACCAGTTCAAATGTAATTATCTATAATTCAAAGCTGTTTTGGTTAATTTTACGTTGGAGAAAGCGATGTATTCGCTGTATTCTGTGGATTTTCTATCTATTCTATGCAGTTTTTCTATGCTTCAGCAGTTTTTATGTAAGTAAATATAATGCCTCCAAATGTTAGATTCCTCTGGATGCCTGTAACGAGAATCGTATCCTTGTAAAATTTTGTGAATAAAGAATATTATTATTATTATTTACAGAAATCGGAAAGAAATGTTGCAGACATCATTAAAACGTTCAACCGTTTCCACTAGCACAGTAACACAATGAGCAAAGGACAATGGGTATGCACACCTATTTAATAATCAATAAATTTCTTGTTTGTGAGTGGAACAGACAAATCTGTTGGCAATAGTCAGTGGAACACTGGAAACATGTAATGTGTCCAGGTTCACATGGTTCACATTACATGTTTCCAGTAATCATGGTTCACATTGATCGATGCATGAAAGTGTGAAGGGAGCTACACGAAACAATGGTTCCAGAATGAAATCTTTTCGGAGCAGGATACGGTACCCCGTTTATTCTGGAAGGGCCTGGATGTTGTATATGAACATTCTTTCAGAGCATAGTGTGCATAGCATAGTGTGCATAGTATTAGGGTCAGGCGCCACCTGTGGTTTCCCACATCTGCGCCATATGTTCGCTGTGAAGGAATACAGTACTAATGTAAATGCCAGAAAAGTGTTGTGTGTTGTATATGACATATTGCGTGAGGTTCTGTTGTGTGTCCTGGCATTTGGCAGGGCCCCTAGTGGGACTCCACGTTGCCCGCACACACCACTAGGAGGTAGCCAGTCTGCCCATTATTCTCTGGCTTGTCTCCGCCAGGGTCGCCAGAGCTTCTGGACGGAGACAAAAAAAAAAAAAAAAAAAAAAGGTAGAGTCGGGGAAGTACAGAGTGTACGCAAGAAAGGAGGGTATAGCTAGAAATATGGAGGATGTAGGCGAAGGTATCCTCCAGGTTATCAATGGAGCAATAAATGCCATCAGTTGAAAAGGGAACCCGGGAAGGACGATAGATAAGACAGCAAGAGAGCCGTGTGCAAGTTGCCACTGAGGAATGAGGTGGCCCATACGCCAGTTGATCCTATCCAGGTTAAGATCGGTTGGCCAGTTAGGTTAGGATCAGATGTTTGGGTTGTTCCTATTTTGTGTTGGCAATAGGGTGCTCCGTCTTGTGAAGAGGGCTTGTGCAAACTTGGTAAACTCATAGTAGTAGTTTTCTTCTGTGATGAATAAGTGTTCATTTCCTTGAGGGTTATCTTGTATACGAGTAAACAGGATGCTGCGGAGGTCCTCATAGTGTTGACAGGTATATACTAGATGGTTCCAGTCTTCTATTTCACCACATGCACAGTAGGGGTTGTCAATGATTCCCATGGATGTTAATTTATGGTTTATTGATCCGTGTCCAGTAATGAGGTAGGTGGTATAAAGACCAGGAGAAAACCAATTTGGAGATTTAGAAATACGGCATTCACATACGGTATAAATTTCTTGGTGATTAGGCCCTTGTCGGTAGCAGTCCATCTGTCCTGCCAGGTCTGAAGTAGTAGGATGGCAATTTTTTTCTTTTCCTGCCTGATTTCATTCAGGTTATTGATGGAGTGTCCAAGGATAGTTGCTGGTATACCCGTGGATAGACAATAGTGGAGGCCCCTTCGAATAACCTCCAGATCAAGCGGAAGGACGCCCGCAAGAACCTGAAGGGCTGGGTTGCTAACTGTGCAGCATACCCTTGTAATAGTAAGAAGGATGGTGCGCTGGATGGTTCCCAGTTTACGTTTGTTGTTGTAAAGAGTTGCCCTGCGAAACCAGACCTCTGATCCATACGTTATGAAGGGAAGGAAGATTGATTTGTACAGAATCTTAAGGGTGCGTCGGTTCAATCCCCAATCACGACGACTCACCCGTGCAATGAGAGCAGTGTAGTTTCTCACTTTCGCGTGGAGGTGTGCAAGATGCGGAGAGAAAGTGAGCTTAGGGTCAAGTACTATTCCCAGTAGTTTTAACGTAGAAACTAGCTTGACGGTTTGGCCTTGAAGTTTGATAGTGGGGTTTCTAGTAGGCTGCAGTGATCCCTTCAGGAGAATGGATTGTGTCTTTTGGGGGTGAGAGTCTTAGTTTGTGTAGGGCTGCCCAGTTCTGAAGGATTTGAAGTGCCTGGTTTCCTCTGGCTTCCAGAGAAGCTCTGCTGTCAGCCTCAATTGAGATGGTCACATCATCAGCAAAGGCTTGTATAGCTACAGGACCTAGGTCCAGTCCAAGGAGCTCATCCAGGACAATATTCCAGAGCAGCAAGTTCATCACGTAATACTGATGTTGTACTTGACGACGATGGCCTATTCCACGAGTATTCCAATGGCCTATTCAAATATATTAGCCTATTCAGATATAGTATTCAATGGCTTATTCCAGAGCATTCATTCGCCATGGCTCCCGTTGTTGCGGACGTGCATCCCATCAAGAGTTTGTGTAATCATATGGAGATGGAGGGACGCATCCGAGATTGGACTCACAACCTAAGAAGCAAGTTCATTTTCTAAAATAAACGGAATTCATACAACTTAGGAATGTTGCTCTAAGAGCCGCCAAAAGTGCTATCAGTCACATTCTTTAATATTTTGGTAAGTTATTGAATTATTTCGTTTAAAGATGCAAGCTTTATAATGATAAGAAATTAGGACCCTGAAAAAGAAAATGTTTGGGGTTCTAGCCCTGTTTTATAAGGAAAAGGGAGGGAGAGTGCTTTTCGTCACTGTTCAGTTTTCTCATATTCAGCCAATTTCTAAGAAATAATGAGGAATAATTTTTATTGGTTACTTCTATAAATACTATAGGAGCATATTTGTATTCAGAATTAATATTATGTTTATATTTTTATTTTAAAATTAATTCTTATTCTTTTAAGCACCTGTTCTCTTTTTAAATTATTTAAAAAGGTCATAATTACTTTTTTTTTAATTCACTGTTTATTTTATTGTATAATGATTTTTAGAAATTTACTGTACTTGTTATACTTTATTTTTATGTACATAAATTATTTTCACAAATATTTTCATCCTGTGAAAGACTTCTGCTGCTTTTGGCAGAATTAAAAAAAAAAAGTAAACAAGACTGATGAAAAATATTTTAAATATATATATATTTTAAGATTTAATTGAAATAATAATGCTAATATTCTGAATATCATTCCTGAATGAGTGGCGCTAGTTTTTCTATTTAGTGAGTGCGCGTTAATGTCTGCAGTTTGTTCATTTTTTTTTCTTTCATTTTTACAGTAATTTCGAATTATTATTATAACTTAATTGTACTACATGGGTATGAAAGCAATTTGTCTGCTGGTATGGCATTCTGAGGTATGTTGAACATATCTTAAATGTTTTAAGCTCTTACTATCAATTCGCTCTTTTTGCCCAACTAGGCCTATTAAAATCAGACTTCGTGTGTAATTTAATCGGCTCTTTCAAAGTGTCACTGAAGATTGTCTGTTGATCTTTCTTCGTCTGCGCTCTCGAAATTGCCATTGAAATGTGAAAATATTTTGAATTGTCTGATAAATTGTGCAGTTATTCTTTGCCATGGAAATATGAAAATATTTTTAATTATCAGATAAATTGTGCAGTTATTCTTTGCCTACTAAAAATGTTGGACTTGTGTAGAGTTTATTTATTAAGAAAACAGTTTACTTTAAGGTTTGTTTTCTTATTTCAATTAAGGAATTTCTCCCTTATATATTATATAATTGATTGTATCAGTTTAATTTTATTTTATAATATTATTTCTGTCTGTTTATTATTTAAGTAATAGGAAACTGCGCTGCAAGGTTGTGAATATTAAAAGTTACTCTTACAGAAAGACAGGGCATTTTTTTTAATATATATATATTTTTTTTTATTTTGTTTTATCGAACTGTGCTCTGTTCAAGCTGCCGACTGCTCCCAAAAAGTACTGCTTAAAATGTAAAAATCAAGCCAAAGATATGAGCTTTAACAACGCGTCCTGGTTTTGTTCATTGTACTCTAGTGAAAGAAAAATAGATAATGCAATTGGGATCGATCCCTACTGATGAGGTTGATAAAGAATAATTCTCATTTGTGTGTGACTTTCCTTTGCGCACCAGAATTGTATGTGAAAAACACTGCTGCTATTTTGGTTCGCCGGAATATTTAACAGATTATATTAATAATCTGTTAAATATCACCGCGAAATTAAATAAATTAAGATGTTAAGCGCATTACTTGCGCATAGCATCTTGTATGCCCTCTGGTGCTATATTTGTCCTTTAAAATGTTCGTTTGCAATATGTGCATAATAATAATAATAAGTAAGGGGCTTCGCCCCCTGCTCGCTGCGCTCGCTTCTTTTGCTAAAAAAAAACAAAATACTTACAGAAGTTTTCGACACTGTATGTGTTTCTTCTCTTAGCTATGAATACATAAATACGTTACATATAAAAATCAAGAATGGTACCGCGTGGTCATGCTAGACAAACAAAGCGCGTGCATGAAGTTTTCTAGCATGATCACGCTAAAACAGAAGCTTGTTTTACTTGTTTTACCAGAGTTAAACAAGCTTCTGTTACGTATTTTAGTATTTTTTACGTATTACCACGTAACCCGCATCCCTCTTATCTCATTGGCTGAATAAATATCACTAGGAGGAAAATTATTTTAATGTATAGTAAGATAATATTTGGCAGAACATCATGGCCGAGCAACAGAAGGGACAAGGGATGTGTAAAGGATGCCAGGAGCAACTAACCATTGATATCACAGTTATAGAGCATGCCTACAAACAGCAACTTGTATACGGCCTACATCGACTACCGCAAGAACTTCGACTCCGTGCCACACAGCTGGTTGATAGAGACAATGATCTACAAAGTCAACCCTACAGTGACAAAATTCCAAGAAGGAACCATGTCGAAATGGAGCAACACCCAAAGTCGTGAACATCAAAACCACAATGATCTCCATTAGGAGAGGAATCTTTCAAGGAGATACCCTGAGCCTGCTGTGGTTCTGTCCAGCACTCAACCCGCTATCCACCATGTTCAACAACAGCAACTACGGTATACCCTCAAAGAAAGAAGGAGAAACTTGTATATCATCTCCTATTTGATGTGCATGGATGACATCAAGCTCTACGCGACAACCGAGAAGCAACTTCAGCAGCTACTCCGTATCACCGAAAGAATCAGCAATGAAATCAGGATGGAATTTGGACTAGACAAATGTAAGACCCATGGATTGCATCAGGGAAAATTAGCTGAAACCGCCAGCTGCAGGCAGGTAAAGCGGTCGAAGCCATTGCAGAAGGAGATCTACAAATGCCTGGGATGATTTAGGCTCAGCAGTTAGAATTAACGAGATCAAAGCCTGCCTTACCGAAAAATATCATCAGAGACTCAGAAGCCTACTTAAAGCAAAGCTGAACAGAGGGAACACAGTTAAAACCATAAACACCTATTCAGTCTCAGTGCTAAAATATTCTTTCTGGATCATAGAATGAATTAATAAAAGGCTGGAGGAGATCATGAGAGAGACAAGGACAATGATAACCCAGTGCCGCCAACACCACCCAAAATCGGCCGTGGAGAGACTTACCATACCTAATATGATATTGGTCCTCCATCACGTGCAGCCAAAACAGCTCGTACCCGGCGAGGTATGGACGCTACAAGATTTCTAAATGTGTCTTGTGGTATCTGGTACCAACACGTAACCAGCAGATCCTTTAACTCCTGTAAGTCCGTGGTTGAGACGCCACAGATCGGAGTTGCTGTTCCAACACAAACCACAGATGCTCGATGGGATTGATGTCTGGGGAATTTGGAGGCCAGGGCAATACCTGCAACTGCAAGTCTTCCTAATGTTCTGCGAACCAGTCTCGAACAATCCGGGCGGTGTGGCATGGCGCATTATTCTGCTGAAAGACGGTACCGCCAGAGGGGAAGTCCGTTGCCATGAAAGGGTGTACCTGGTGAGCAATGATGTTTAGGTGTGTGTGAGTGTGTGGGTTGCCTGAGCGGAGCCCGGAGTTTCCCCCATTAGCCGCTTCTTGTTTATAGGACTTCTTTCTAATCGGCAACTTAGCGAGTGGGGGGAAGAGACACGAGGTCTTCGCCCCCCACTCCCCACCCCTGCCACGAGGAGATGTGCCGGGTTCTGCTCTCATCTGGCTGAGTGTCCCTGAAAGATTCAGGGGCACTCAATTTAGGGGGAAGTAAGGAAAAGTGATAGAAAGGGGGCAAATCCAAGAGTAGGACCGCCTAAAAAGAAGAAGTGATGAGAGTTTTAGTAAGAATAAAATATCTCTCACTCATGGTGGTGAGAGAGACGAAAGTTTGTTGTCTTCAGTCATTATCAAGGTTGGTAGTTATTTGTCAAATCCGGTTGTCCTCTCTGCTAATGGTCTCTCTTCTCTTAAAGGCCTTAGTCGCGAAGGTTTTGAATGCTTTGAAATTGTCCTCGCGTTTTGTGAGCTTTGCCTTGTGAATTGATAGTAAGTGTAAAGTGTGTTAGTTGTCTGATAGCACCAGAGTTTCCCCCGTCTCCGCGTTGTATTCTTTGTGAGTGACGCAGAATTCTGTGGAGGCCAGAGATTTAAAAGTGTGTGGCGAGTGGTATGTTGTGTAGCGTTATGTTCTGTTGTTTCTCTGACCATTCAGTCGTTGGGTCCCTATTGGGACCCACCGCTGCCCACACTTTGCCACGAGGAGGCAGGTCAGGCACCCAGTAGATTATTTAAGTACTCTGGCAGGCTCCACCACCTAATTTCCAAGGATTTCAGTGGCAAGGCCTATATAATAAAAAGGGGTGAGGGTATACACTAGAATATGGCTGAAAGATATTTAGGATGGAAAAGGTCCGGGTTCGAATCCCCTCGATGACGCAAGGAACTTTAATGGGTTTTTTTGACTCCGTAGCTGAATTAGTCGGCCTCAGGCGTACATAGCAAGGTTTTCCCCTAGAAACGGCTTTTTTTCGTCTTGCAAAACAGGCAAATCGACTAGAGAATACACGCAATTTACAGACACAAATACGAGTTTATGTAATCAATTACGGATAACCTTAATATAATAATAATAATACAATACAATTTATTTTTTTTTATCAAGAGAATTTGTTTACAATGAATGATAATAATAATAACTTCCTAGGAGAAACAATGGCGAAATGGAGTACCACCATTAAGGTTGAGAACATCACAACCAGGCCAATTCCCATTAGAAGAGGAATCTTTCAAGGAGATGCTCTGAGCCCACTATGGTTCTGTTTAGCACTCAACCCGCTATCCACCATGTTCAACGGCAGCAAGTATGGATATAATCTCAAAGAAGGAAGAAAGAACCTGTACACCTTCACCCACCTGATGTACATGGATGACATCAAGCTCTACGCGGCAACCGAGAAGCAACTCCAGCAACTACTCCGGATCACCGAAGAATTCAGTAAGGGCATCAGGATGGAATTTGGTCTAGACAAATGCAAGACCTACAAAATGCACCAAGGAAAATTAGTTGGCCGAAACTACCAGCTGCTGACTTGCAAAGAGATCGAAGCTATGACAGAAGGAGAGACCTACAAATACCTAGGGATGATGCAGGCTGAGCAGTTAGAACACAAGGAAATCAAGAAGTTCCTGACCGAAAAATATCATCAGAGACTCAGAAGCCTGCTGAAATCAAAATTGAACAGAGGGAACACAGTTAAAGCCATAAATACCTATGCAGCTCCAGTACTAACATACACTTTCGGGGTCATAGATTGGACTAACACCAAGCTAGAAGATATCATGCGAAAGACAAGGACAACGATGACCAAGAGTCACCAACACCACCCGAAGTCAGCAGTGGAGAGACTAACAATACCTCGGAAAGAGGAAGGAAGGGGTCTGATAGATTTGATCAGCGATAGTTAACCTGAAGGATTACTTCGAGAACAACACAGCACCACTCCACCAGGCCATAAGGAAGATAGATAAGTGGTATACCCCACTCAACCTAAGCGAGGAACCCCCTCCCGCCCAGGCAGTACAAGAAACGAAGTTAGAAAGATGGGCAAAGACGACACTCCATGGCAGACACTACAATGACCTCCATCAAGATCACATCGATAACATTGCTTCCAATGCATGCCTCACAAGTGGGGCGCTCTTCCCAGAGACCGAAGGATTCATGCTGGCCATCCAAGACCAGGTAATCAACACCAGAAACTACATCGCAAAGGTTATTGTTGTTATTTGGTTTTTAGGAGCATTAGCAACTTAGCCCATATTGCTCCTGGGATATGCGGTGGTCATTCCCTGACCTTTCCACATCCTCCGTATTTGGGGGTCACGGGCTCGAACCCCGGTCTAATCAAGAAGCGTGTGCTACCACTGCTGCTCCTGCCCACCTGGCTACGGAGGCACCACATCGCAAAGGAGCCCAGAATGTCAGATGACACATGTCGACGATGCCACCTCTCCTCAGAAACGATCCAACACATCACCGCCGGGTGCGAGGTGATCACCCAGACTGAGTACACTCATAGACACGACCAGGTAGCCAAGATAATACATCAGAAGCTAGCGATGAAATACCAGTTGACCAAAGAAAAAGTGTACAATACTACAAATACGAACCCCAGGCAGTAGTAGAGACCAGAACCCATAAGATGTACTGGGACCGCGCCATAATAACGGAGAAGACCATCCCGCACAACAGATCCGACATAACCCTTGTGGATAAGATGGAAAAGGCTACCTACCTGATTGACATAGCGGTGTCCAACACTAGCAATGTCCAGAAAACCCATGAGGAAAATATTAGGAAGTACATGAACCTGAGACACGAGATCAAGGAGATGTGGCATGTGCAAGAAGATCGACCATCCCGATCATTGTGTCAACCACTGGTATGGTACCAAAGATTCTACATAGCAGCCTAGCAGCAATAGGTCTCCCAGAGAACACCTACAAGGAACTCCAGAAAGTCGCAATCCTGAACACCTGTAGGACAGTGAGAGATTTCCTCGACCAACAGTAACACCAGACATTACAACCACCCCTGTGTATTTGGTAGCAGTACCCGTCACGGCGTGGAATCCCCCAATCAGGGAGAAATAATATAAGAGCAACAACAATAATAATAATAAATTTGATTAACGTAGCCGTCAAGCACTGCCAAACTTTCAGAAAACCTACGAGCAAAAGATCAGGAACTACACAGACCTAAGACAGGAGGTCAAAGAGATGTGGCATATGGAACAAATAACGACCATCCTGATCACAGTGTCAGCCATCTGCATGGTGCCAAAGACCCTAAACAAGAGCCTAGCAGCAATAGGCCTGCCAGAAAACACCTGATAGGAACTCCAGGAAGTCGCAGTCCTGAACAACTGTAGCACAGTCAGAGAGTTCCTCGACCAATAATAGTAACTGGGCATTACAACCACCCTGTGCACTTGGTACCAGTATCTGTCACGAACCTCCCATCAAGGGAGTAATACTGCTACTACTAATAATGATGATAAATTATTTATTAGCTATGCAAAAATTATACTTTAAATGCATGGGATAAAATGAATGAAAATGTCCTGCTTTATTTTTATTATTCTTTTTTTTTTTCTTTTTATAAATTGTGCCCTGCTGAATTTCTGATGGCTAAAATTTGCTCAACTTTTAGTGGTATATTCATCGTTCATCTAGGAGAGAGACCAAAGGCCTGCAGCCGAATTGGTCCCTTTCCTCTAATAACTAAACTAATCTGTTTGGTACATACGCTTCCCTAGCCTGGACTGATCATTTCCATCTAAGCTGCACATATATGTTGTCATCTATTACCTGACATAAAGGTGTGGGGAAACACCATAATTGTAAGAATCTTTGCTTGCCAAGTTGTAGTAATTCTAGTAGCAAAAATCTTCTTATTGCACCATGCATCATTCGAAGGGTGCATTTTTACACCTCCTCTGCAGAGCCTTCTTCTTTTCTTTCCTGATTTTCCAAGCCTGATATTTACCTTCATTTAAGAGGTATATCAGGATGCGCGTCGCTCTGGAAATCGGGGCCGGGAACTGTAAGAATAATACTTGTTCCCTGGTCAAGCGTGGTATTCCCATTGTTTTGTGTACACTAAGACAGATGCGCTGAATAATCGGACAAGAATGGATGTTCCACTGTTTCACACACCTTACAGTAAAAACACTCAACATTCATGTGCCCTCGAAATTTGGCTTTGTTCTTCTTCACTGACAGGTGTCCGTGTATTATTCTCCATGCCAGGTCTTTCCGTGACTCATAACCTATATGATGGTGTAGGTTGCCCAACATATGAGTTACGTCCAGTCTCAGCCAACTGCGTGGCATCGGTGCTGGCTGTGTATTCATGTCGGATAACTTCCAGTATATTTCCGAAATCTTAAGTTTGGTTCCCATGTGCAAACCCCCTGCAGATTATTCTTGTAAGTGCTTGATTACCAATTTGTAAAAGGGTGTTATTATTTCTACTGTTGGACCAGTGTGCTCCTCACCTAGTAGTTCAGTAAACCTTCCCATATTGTACTTTACTAAGGCAGCCGCTGCATGGGCTCCCCTAGGGCAGTCCAAATGTGCTTTAACACATATGCCCACCTTAACCACTTTAACTGTGGTACTGCATAACCCCCCTCACACTTCCTGCAGTATAGCCTCTGCTGCGTCACTTCTTGCTGTGTGCTGTTCCAGAAGAACTTAAATAGTATTCGAGTTAGATTTTTCTGCACGCAGTAATTAAATGATGTAATTGACAAAGTATTCATCAGCATCCGTATCAGAATCGTCCAAATGATACACACCCTTCCGGAGAAAGATAGCGTTCCCAGATTCCACTCTGACAGAGCATCCTCCCAAGAATCTAGTAATTGACGGGACGATACTATCGGATATTTCACAAAAGGAACCCCTAGGATGGTTATAGGTGCTGTTGAGAATGTGAGGCCTGCTGGCAATTTTACTGGAGCCTCAGTTCCCCACTGTTGACATTTGGTCTTGCTTTTGTTTAAACATAGTCCACTGGATAAGCTGAAATGACTGAAGGTTTCCAGCACTCTTTGTAGAGAACTGCTATCCGCCAAAGTTAGGATCACGTCATCCGCATGTGCTACATATTTGCAATCAGAGTGTTGGCCAGGGAGATGAACCCCTCTGATGTTTTTAGAAATAGTTAATTGCCTTAATATGGGTTCTAATGCCAACGAGAATAGTGCAGGGCTTAGTGGGCACCCCTGTCTAACTCCCCGTTCCTGTTTTATTTTCTCTGAGCTGTAGCCATTAATCAAAAGAGTGGTTTGTGCCCCTTTGTACAGACTTATAATCGCTGTTCTTAGCAAAGAACCCATTCGGACTGTATGCAGCAGATTTATAAGGTACTCATGGGAAAGCTTATCAAAGGCCTTTGCCAAATCCAGTACAGCCACCACTACACTGTATTGTTTCTGCTTACAGTATCCTTGCAAATCTTTTAGAAATGGCAGATTTGCCATCACACATCTTGTTGGAATTGCATATGTTTGATTTGGACGTATGATGTGCCCTAAATGCTTTTTGAGTCGGGCGTTTAATACTTTGGCATACAACTTTTAATCTGTATTAAGTAGTGACATTGGCCCCCATTCGCCCACTTCTTTCCCCATCTTACCCTGTTTTTTTGAGAAATATAGTTTGAGCTTCTATAAATTCTTCCGGGACAGCCCCTTCCGAGAAGAATTTGGAGATAATGACGGCCAAGACTGGCCCAATTTCCTCCCAGTGCCTCTTATAAAATTCCACTGTTAGCCCATCTGGACCTGGCGCTTTACCTCCTTTCATATCTTTCAATGCTAATGATAGTTCACTCAGGGAGATAGGTTGATCCTGTTCATGTCTATGAACTGCCAAGAACCCTGGTAATTCCCAGCTCTCTAGTAAAGCTGGTCCTTTAAATGCTGTATACATTTCCTTGTAAACATGTGCAAAACACTTAACGATGTCACTAGTGTTCTGATATTGGTGTGGGCCTACCTGCATTTTATGGATTAAACAGCTGTCTCTATGTGATTTGTTGAATTGCTTGAAAAAGAAAGCAGACGACTTATTAGCTTTTCTGTAACATATGCGCATCTGTATAGCTTCGTTTTCTGCCTGCCTCTCTAATAGCGACAGGATTTCTTTTTTGTATTTCCATTTCTCCCACTTCATCCTGACAAGACTTTAGGAGTCTCCGAACTTCATAGAGATGCCTTAGCTCTCTCCTGCTTTCCAGGTACTTTTCCCTTGTTAATTTTTGAAAAGCTGTTTTTATTGCATTTTTGTAGTGCGCCCAGCTCCCTTCTGTCCAGTGATTGGGATTTCTCAAAGCTGTGTTAGTCTTTTAATATCCTGTGGGTCATCTTGCAAGAGCACCAGGTGCCCTTCCCCTGTTCTGCAGTTAGGCTTAATGGAAAGTCCATTATAACTAATTTGTGATCTGTTATTGCGCGGGGTCCCGAAATGTTGATATGTCTTACCCGATTTATTTTGTCTGCTATCTTGCTATAACTCCACAATATGAGCGATGCCTGATGGTGTGTAGTAATTTGAATTACGTCGTATTTTAGGGCAAAAGCCTCACGTTGCGTAGTGAGTTAACATGCTTAAAAGTTAGTGCAAATGCATCAGATCTGCTGGCAGCTACTACTACATAATGATGCCAATCTTATAACTATTTAATAGTTAGCTGCGAGCAGATCTGATGCATTTGCACTAACTTGTAAGCATGTTAACTCACTACGCAACGTGAGGCTTTTGCCCTAAAATGCGACGTAATTAAAATTAATACCCACCATCAGGCATCTCTTATATTGTGGAGTTATACTTCGCAACTGCCTTGCCATCATTGCAACACCAGGGTGCCTATCCACCCACCGAAGAGAAGCCGTCTGGGGCCTCCTGATGGCCACAGAGTTTCCGAGAATAGGGAACAACAATCTTCTCTACTGGGGAAGCGTTGCCTATTCGAGGAATTTATGAGTGGTATGAGTTGAAAGAGTAACTGACCCTTTTTTCCTTCGACGGCATTTCTTCTTCTCCTATTATCGCTTTCCTAAGTCTAATAGGGATAGTATGAGGATAACAGAGATCTTTATCCCGTACCATATTTCAAACGGTGCCGTCTGGGTGGTGGCATCCGCTGAGAATAAGTAAAAATAGTCTTCTCCTATGGTGAAGAGTTACTTATTCGAGGTAGTGCAATATCATTGCAATTCGTGAAAGTATTCAACAATATGAGATATACTTTTTGATGCCAATCTTATAACTATTTAGTAGTTAGCTGCGATCAGATCTGATAAATTTGCACTAACTTATAAGCATGTTAACTCACTACGCAACTTGAGGCTTTTGCCCTAAAATGTGACGTAAACTCATTTAATTAAATTCATAGTTTTATCGATTTTTCGTCCTACAGAAATTAAGAGCTCGCTGTCAGAACTTTGCCATGGAACTTCTCGGACATGCTCGTAGTTCGTATGAACTAGAAATAATTTTGAATTACGATCCACTTCGGCCACCCTATGAGCCTGGAGAACATATGCCTTTGACTAGACTGGAACTGGCTGTCAAATATAAACAGAAAAAAGTAAGTTCACTAAATATACAGTGGTACAAATTCTCATATAAAGTAAAAAAATGTTAGTTAATTAATTTACTAATTCAGTTATCTGAAATTGAAATTTGAAATTTACTCAAGGTATTATTTGTTTTTGCGCCAAGGCTATGTGGTGTTAGTGTATCGTATCTGTAGACTGCGAATTTTCTATGGTCGGTTGCCGGTTTATCCGAAAAATACAAGTTTTCACGGAATTGGGGGGGCTAAGAGACGGTGTAATCCGAGACCACGGTGTGGCCGAATTAGGCCATCATTAGATGGGTTTCTCTGTAAAAATCTATAACAATATACTTTTTGATAGGGTGAACCCAGTAACAATGTTTCAGTTCTGGGAAATAATTCTGTGCATCTTCTGCCCGCCCACAGTGATCTGCGAATACACTTACGTTAAGAACTGTAATTATCATTTATCTGTAGCAATGATCAAAAGTTTGTTATAATCAATTTTAATTGGTGAGATAAGTAATTTTAGCGTTATCGACTGTGCATTGATTATTCGAGAAATTTCGTTAAGGTGCCTTAAGAAGACGACAAAGAAATATGATTCAGCTAAAATTATATTCTGAAAGGTTTCCTGGCATTACCGAGTAACAGCGACCGTTTAAGGGGTATTAGCATATACGTATAAAGCGCCTGTTGTCTTCATCACTCCGTCCGTCTGTCCGTACGTAATAACTGAACTCCTTGGTTGTATTTTTGGGAAATTTTGTATTTGGTTCTTTTAGAAAGATTTGTCGAACCATACGTAATTTCATTAAAATCGGACTAATAGAAATCCGTAAATTATTACTTCTCTTGCCGTCAGTCCGCACTCGCGTCTGAGTGAATGGATTTTCATTCACTTAGCACTTACCTGAATAAAGTAAGTGCCTTATTCAGGAGTCAAAATGGAAAATCTTACGAAACGGAATGCTCGTTCATAAACTATTTTATGTTTTAATAATCAAAGGGTAAATGACATCACTAATGCGTATGATAAATCAGAACGGCGTACCAGTGTTCTCTGAGCATTCAGAGCCCGACCTTATTCGTTAACTTTGAAAATACTCTTTTTTTTTTTTTTTTTTTTTCCCCATGTCGAAAAATAGGAAAAATACCAACGAGATTAGACCGTTGGTAATTACGTCGTCAAATAGTAATAATTTTATTTTATTTATTTTATAAAATTATAAAAATAATTTTATTTGAGATATAAAATTATTTTATATCTCAAATGTTTACTCTCTCTTAGTTGACATCTTAAAATCCTTTGTTCCAGTTTGTTGCTCATCCAAATGTCCAACAACTTATGTGCACCCTCTGGTATGATGGACTTCCTGGATTCAGGCGAAAGTCAGTCTTCAAGCAGGTGTGGGACATCGTGAAGATCGGTGTACTGTTTCCTTTCTACTCCTGGGTGTACATGCTCTTTCCCAATAGCAGTATAGCTAAACTAATGAAGAAACCATTTGTTAAGTTTATTATGCACTCATTTTCTTACCTCTTCTTTCTCTGTAAGTATATCAACTTTCCTTCTTTGTACGATAAACAGTTTTTATTAACAAACTGTTTTTTATAGCACGTATATTTGTTATAACTCCGTATATTTATGCCTAACTGTTCCACAAGGTAGACATACTAATTCTGTAATTTAAAATAAATATATCATTAAACGTTAGTACTGTTTAGTACTAAAGTAAAGTGTAAAGTGTTCATTGTCTAACGGCCCCAGAGGCTTCCCCCATCTCCGTGTTGTGTACAGTACTCTGTTTGTGAAACACAGAACACTGTGAAGACCAGAGATTTTAAAAAGTGTAAGACACTACAACATAAACATGTGTTTATGTTGTAGTGTCTTACATAAACATGTAAGACATTACAACACAACATAAACATGTATGTTTATGTTGTGTTGTTCCTCTGACCTTTTAGCCGTTGGGGCCCTAGTGGGACTCTCCGTTGCCCACACTTAGCCCCGAGGAGGCAGGTCAGGCATAGAGGGATCGCATTAGAAGTAAGTACTCTGGCAGGCCCTGCCACCTAATTTCCTAAGTTTCAGTGGCAAGGGCCTAAAAAAAAAAAAAATAATAATAATAAAAAATAAATAAAAAATAAATAAAAAATAAAAATAAAAAAGATAAAAAATAAATAAAAAATAGTAATAATAATAGTAATAATAATAAAAAAATAAATAAATAAAGTAAAAAAATAAAAGAAAAAATAAATAAAAAATAAAAATAAGTAATAATAATAATAATAATAATAATAAAAATAATAAATAAATAAAGTAAAAAAAATAAAAATAAAATAATAATAATAATTTAAAAAATAAATAAAATAAAAATAAAGCTTTAGTAGTTTAGTACTGTTAGTACAATTTCTTTGTACACATAAAGCAATAAAGTAAGCATTTTCCACTTTACGGCAACGCCGCATAAACCGGGGTACAGAAACGCACTTGCTCTAGGCATGCATGGGCATAATGTTTTGTGGAAGGCGCCACCAGTGGTTCCCCACATCTGCGCCACGGTACTTTATGAAGGAAAAAGTTCTCTCGTGGAAAAAGTTCGAGATAAATCCGTTCAATAATACGAGCAACTTTTATGGGCTTTTTGATTGGTTGGCTGAGTTAATCGATCTCATTCACTCACCTTTTCAAAATCTCATAATTTCTCACTTTATCGGCCAACCTTATCTTTTCCATACGCACATCTCAAAGCTTTCCAACTTATAATATCTTCCATTCTTAATATCTATATCTCTGTACTCCATAAATTACCACACTCAACAAACATCTTATCAGTCTTTTCCGGTTGGTTATCGGTTGGTTAATTGGATTTTTTTTTTTTTTTTTTGCAACGAACGTTCTTTTCACAAACAGTACAAAAAACAACACTGCCATCCTTAGTGAAACGTTTTCTGTGATTTGCAATCCACGATTCCATAAGTTTAACAGCATATTTAATTTTCGGCATTTTTAACGAAATCTCTACCAGCCTATTCTGTAAATCTTTCTGTAGTAAAACTGAACCGCTGTGTTACACTTCCAAAGAATGTACTTTCACCAACGTATTTAATGTAACGATAATTAGAACAAAACGCCGTTGGCACGTTTTCTTACACTAAATGAAATTTCGCTCGCTGATGTATGTTATTGTAATATTTTCAGTGATTAAAATCACGGTTCCGAGTTTAATGCCCGAAAAAAATGATCAAATTAACTAAATATGCAGTGTTGCTAGTAGCATTCCTGTTATCTGCACTAACGATAAAAAAAAAAAAAAAAAAATGCAAATGAATATAATTCAATATCAGTTTTGTATTAATGATATGTTATATATATATTTTGGTAGCGCATCGGCTTCTGTGGCCATAATACACCTTCCAAGGTTTTTGCAGTTGATCCAAGCCCGGATTCGAACCCGCGACATTTGGGTTGCCAGGCAGGCACTTTACCCACCTGGCTAGCCCGGTCGGCGATATGTTATATAGGCACTAAGCTATCGTATCTGGGCATCAGTCAGGGGTGTGGGCTGAAGGGAGTCGCGCAAGCCCCCTTGTTTAATTTTTGGGGATTATCCGAATCCTTTTCGAAATAAATTAATTTGATAAAATTTAAGACTGAGGACGACCCCTAGTTGGAATTCTCGAACGAGTCCCTTATTGCAATTGGCAGAACACTCCTAGCATCAGTTCAAGTATAGGTGATTTCCTTCTTTCCATTATTGTCGTAATTTCCTGCTCTAAATGTCCCAGTTTAAATATATACAAAAAACCCTGGGATGAAAGATTATGACGGAATTTTAAGCTGTATCTGAAATTTGTTTACCCATATATGATTTAGCGCTATCCTTCTTGAATGTTGAAAGATGTACCAAACACTTCTTTTCAGGGAGATGCTTGATACATCTTCTAGCAGTCTTCTTTCAGGGAGAAGCTTGCTTTCCGAAAACCTTACGTGAATCATAATACTAAATTAGAGATTACCGAAAATATGAAAAGAATATGTTCTATTTTCCATTCTTAGTTCTCCTTATTCTGGCATCTCAACGGATTGAAACACTTTTGGTTCAGCTGTTAGGAACGGATCAAATGAAGGTAGCTCTCATGGAGTCGCTTCAGAAACAACGAGGAGGGCCACCTACCCTCATTGAAAGTGCTATTCTCCTCTATGTGTTTGGTAAGTACAGATTCTACAGAATTATTGCAAACATTTATATTAAGTGCCATTATATGCGGAACCAATATGCAATGTTTAATTTAAAACATTTTTATTTACAAAAAAAAAAAAAAAATCTAAATTCTGTATTTAGATTTCTAGAATTTTTTTTCATTATTTTTGAGCATTACTTTATATATATATATATATATATATATATTATTAATTAAAGCGGCCCAGCCAACCAATGGCAACCCTGCTGTCAGTTACACATAATTTAGCAACACTCTTATATACTCCCTTTTCTGTTTCCCCAAGTACAGGGAGGGAAAAACTGCCATGACCAAAAAAGATTGATACGTATGAACAAACTGAGAATAATCAAATTACATAATAAATAAAAATACATATAATTAAATTTCAGACAAAGTCCAAACTTCATTGGAAAGAGCTATATCTGTTCTCAGTCTGTTGGAAAGTCAGCAGTGCAAGGAGTTGCCGAGAATAGAAATGCCAACACAAGGAGCTGGAGTTGCAGTGGATACAGCAAACTCATGCCTCCACCAAAGCAAAGCCTTTAAGAACGATTTCACAGAACTTTAGGTAATTCGGCACTACACTATACCGCATTACAAATCCAAGGCTTCCAGATGCAGAAGAATCTTCCGCCTAAGAAATATTGCAGTTGCAAAGCCATGAAGTTCTCCTGTTTATCAACTAGAATTGTCTCGCAGCCTTCTGCCATAAGATTGAGATTACTAACCCAAGGTACCAATTCAATTCGGAGATCTTGCCCTTTCCTTCCTGGGATCTGCCAAGATGTCCACCTCTATATTCAGAAAAGAACAGGGACTGCCACGCCTGAAGAAGTAAGCCAACGCAGAATACAGCAAATGCAGATCAATAGGCAATTTTCCAGTCACAAAGTGCAAAGCTGGAGTCGACATAATTCTGCATACCTCCGTGGCTGAGTTAGTTGGTCTTAGGCGTAGATAGCAAGGTTTTTCTCCCAGAAACTGGGGTTTTTCGTCCAGCAAAACAGACAAATCGACCATAGAACACACGCAATTAACGGACATAAGATACAGATGTTGTTGTTATTTGGTTTTTTAGGAGCATTAGCAACTAAGGCCATATTGCTCTGTGGATATGCGGTGGTCATTCTCTGACCTTTCTGCATCCTCCGTATTTGGTGGTGATGGGCTCGAACCCCGGTCTAATCAAGAAGCGTGTGCTACGCACTGCTGCTCCTTCCCACCTGGCTATGGAGGCGCCTTAAGACACAGAGCACGGCAGATGAATTTAATTATTCGGGTGGCCTAAATATAATAGTATAGTTCTGCATGCGATGCACATTATAAGGAATATTACTCTTTGAATGGAACTGAGCTTTCTAGTAAATACTTTTCCACTTACACGCTCAAACCAAATTGGTGCACCATACGTTACCATGGGGACAAATACACATTCATATAGCAAGTTCAGCGCCTCACCTTTTATTCCGAGCTAACCAAAGTGATTCGAGTAATCATCCCAATAAATTTCCTCACCTTTTCTGATATATATGTAGCATGTGAGTTGAAAGTCAAAGATCGGTCAAACATAATGCCTAGATATTTTAATTGCCTTGGCGATTTTAGGCTCAACCCATCCATTCTCACAACTGGGAGTCTTCTACTCGAAAAATGACCCTTGGAGATCATTGTCCTTGTTTTGGTTCCTGATACAGTCAGTTACATAAAATGTATAAAATGTAAATGTATTGGAAGATGGTTGAACTCCAGCATGTGATGCTTACCCATGTATTTTTGCGACAGCAACTTCTGGTTACTTAGTGATTGGTAGATGTACTATTGCGAATAATTAACGGCTTTTATGGCTCATTTGTTTTGTAATGCGTTTCATCTTTTTTTTATGTTAGGATGTGTTTTTTATAGGTTATTAATTATCGCTCATTTCTTATATAATACGTTTCATTTGCTATTTGCCGCTCTTTTCGCTTGTGATGTTTTGTTTTGCGAAGGCAAACCGTTGCAGCGGTCATTTGTGATTTTATTTAGATAAAGGGAAAGATGCGCAATGTTTTCAGTCCTGTTCAAAACGTTAAGTTAGTTGTATGACTTCGAGAGGTATTCAAGCGAAAAAAAAAAAAATAATAATAAAAAAAAAATATATATATATAATCCTATGTTTTTAAGCAAAAAAAAAAACACTAATCGTGTTTTTTTTTCTTTTGCTTAAATCACTCCCGAAAGTCGTATAAAGTAATCTGTTTTTTATTTTATGTTTATTTTTATTTTTACTACGGTGTACATGTTTACAAGTTAGTGCAAACCCGTCAGATCTGCTCGCAGCTACTAAATAGATATAGCATTAGCATTAGTAGAGGCATTTGTTGCAAGAAAGCAAGCTTATGCAGCATCAGCCAAAAAAAATAAAAAAAAAATAAATAAATAAAAAATAACCACTTCCTCTTCATCCCTCTGTTCGTTCGAAATACCTGTCCAGCTGAGCCTTAAACTTATTTAGGCTATCAACTTCCACGACAAGAGATGGAAGGCTGTTCCACCAACCAACCGCCCGCTAAAAAAAGTCTTCGCCCGAACAGGGACTTGAACCCTGGACCCTTAGGTTAAAAGCCTAATGCTCTACCGACTGAGCTATTCGGGCTCTCTAATATGAGATTGGCTTCATTATATTTATCTCATATTGTGAATACCTTCTCGTTGTGAAGGTATTCACAATATGAGATATACATAATGATGCCAATCTTATAACTATTTAGTAGTTAGCTGTTAGCAGATCTGATGCATTTGCACTAAGTTGTAAGCATGCTAACTCAGTTATGTAACTTGAGGGTTTTGCTCTAAATGCGACGTAATTGAAATTACTACGGTGTACTTAAGAATAACTCGATTAACAAGGCAAAAAGTAAGAAGCACAATACTGCTGAAGTCGTTCACAAAACGGCACTTACTACAATAGAAAATTGCGGTGATTATCAGTCAATTATCGAGAAGCAGTGGGCAGAGCTATACCCATGGGTAAGCCTCACATTTTGGATTTTAATCTGGAAGATTAAGTATTTTGTTGTGTGATTATTATCTCTCTATACATTAAAAAAGTTTTCCTCCTAGTGATATTTATTTCAGCAAATGGGAGAAGAGAGCAAGGAAATTGCGTCACTTATTCGAGCCATAACTGCCCCCATAACGTTCATCAACCTCATGCATGCAGTTCGCTGGCTAATACATGACTATAACCGGCATCATTTAATGTTCCATTGTAATATTAGCTGATGAAGGTACTTGATATAGTTTGTATATATGTAAATAGTTTAGTATTTTGTAAATATTTTAGTCCTGCTCTTTTGGATGCAACAATATTGCTCATGCGTTACTGGGTCATTTCCTGATTAGATATCAATCAGTGCGTTTCGACAGGTGTGTCTGTAAACCGTGACGTTTGATTTGCTAATTATACGTACTAACGTAGTAATTAACAAAATGCCGCGACCTAGATTGGCAATCACCGATTGCCAATCTAGGTCGCGGCATAGGAATATAGAGAGAAACATGAGGAAAGATTACGAACTAATCATAGAATAAGTTCAATGACAACGGAGAAATCAACGCTACAGGGAGCGGGTAGCTAATATTGACGAAAAACAGGTCTAAACTCAGCGAATCGTTAAACGGCTCGGGTGTAACATAAAATCTTCACAAGATCCTCACAATGAAGAAATCACTGCAGTATCATATTGCAATTTAGGTGATATGGTGGATAATTGTCAACATTGCGGCAGATTATCTTTTCATGGCGAACTCGGAAGAGCCGCACATTTGTGTTGTCACGGAGGGAAGGTATATTTGCCAACTGCAGATACCTGTCTAGACGCTTTAAAGACTTTGTTGTTTGACAATTGTAAAAAGGGAGACACATTCGAGACTACAACAATCTTTACGCCTTCGCGTCTTTTAATGCCGAAAACACGGACTTTCAAAGTGGTGGTGGCTCTTCTACGATGCGAATACGAGGAGCTGCCATGGTAAAGGAACGACGAGTTTAATGTCCGTTAGAGATGTGCCACAATTCGGCCAAATCTACATTTATGATGATGGAACAAGTTAAAATAGTGAAAAGGACTAATGAAAACTCGAACGTTTTCTCGTTCAATTCTACATCAGCGGGGGTTGGCGAGATAAGCCAGCAGGGGGCTGAGCCCCCTAATTGTTATTATTATAATTAAACATGACACCAATTAAATGTGAATTAGAATTTCCATCTTATTCACATCGTTCAAGTTTTCATTCTTTCTTCATTTGGTCTGATGACAGGATTCAACACGGAATCTAGAAATGTCGACATTTGATAAGAATATTTTACTTTACCTTAGCTTACTAGTTGTAAACAGCTATCTTTTACAATTTACCATTAGCAAGCTTTATAAAAATTCATTGGTTTAACTGGTCACATTAATTCTTTATTGGGAAATGAGATAATATCTAATATCTCTCGGCACTTTATTATTATTTTACTATAGGCTATGGTGAAAGTTTCATAAGAATTATTATTTTTTTTGTTAAAAACTTATATTTATTTTTTGAACCAATTCAAAATATTTCGTTTAAGGTTAGTGAACTATTCAGCGAAATACAAAGGCATAGTATGCACTGTTGTGTTTAGGTCCTTAATGAACAAAACTGTAATAAAATTTTGGAAAATATTGAAACACATAACTAGCATTTTTTTTTTTTTTTTTTTTATTTGTTGCACTCACTAAAATAAAGTTGCATTCTTCTTCAAGGTGACTTTTTTTAATGTTGATAAGTACTTTGTAAACTTAGCGTCATCCTTGTAGATGTAACAGTTGATTGTCCATATCATACAAGTGGGAGAAAGAACCGAATGAGTAAATGTCGTGTTCCATTGATGTTATTATTGCGTGACCATCACTGTCCACGCGTCCTATTATTCTCTTCATCGATTAGAAAGAACTGTAAAGTTACAGTTCGATTACTAGATGTAGTGATTACTGTCAGTAATGCACTTGTATTTACGTGCACAATTCAGTGACGTTACACTATGTTTTTTTTTATGCAATTTGATCATTTTTGTTATTAGCTTGTATAAAGGGTTAAACGGCAATATGGTATTCAGGAATAAAGCTAAGGAATATGTCATAAGCCGTTCATTTTAACGGTATTCTATATGAGCTTTCATACTTTGTATCCTGCCTTCACATGCAACCAAAATTAGAGAAACATTCCAAAATGAAGCAAATGTTCAAATGCGTGAAAAATAGCGACTTCTCCAGTATATGATCTTTAATGAGAATTATTATTATTATTATTTTTTTTTTATATGAACCCCAAACACGAGAGGAATTAGCACCTATAGTACTTAGTACCGTGCTTGGGTTGGAGGTTGAGAAGATGAAAGAAGATATTTGTTGACATTGGACTTGAACTTCTGTAGATTGTAATTTTCAGGAAATACGTATGAAGGAAGGTTGTTCCAGAAAACGGCAGTTGAATGAATAAATGAGGAAGATGAAAAGTTGGTTCTGTGGGTTTGAAGTTGGACAGTAAATGGATGTTGGCTGGTGGCGGCACGTGTTCTACGTGTTCGGACTGTTTTGAAAGAGAGAGCAGGAATTATAGAAGCCAATTCAGAAGAACAGTGCCCATGGAAATATCTGTAAAAGAGGCAAGCAGCAGAAACAGTGCGTCTATGAGAGAGCGAGTGGAGAGACTCTGTTAGAGATGAATCATTAATTAACCTAACTGCCCTCTTCTCAATGGAATCAAGAAGCCTGAGAGAGGTTTTGGGGGCACCACCCCAGATGTGGGAACAATATTCCATGGCTGGGCGGATTTGCGATTTATAGAGAGTGAGCAGCTGTTTGGAAGAAAAGTAACGCCGAGAGTGAAAGAGAAAACCAAGTTTTTTAGATGCAGAAGAAGCAATATTTGTAATGTGCTTGTGCCAAGAGAGATTAGAAGTCAGGGTAATCCCCAAAGGAGATATATCATTTTGCATAGAAATCGGAGTGTCACTAAAGATAAGCATAGGAGCAGAAGAATCCTTTTTGCGAGATATAAGACAAGACTGAGTTTTAGAAGGGTTGAATTCAACTAAGTTGTCTTTGCCCCACTGGAGAATTACCTGAAGATCGGCATTTAAGGAATTGGCAGCAGATTTTCGGGAACTTGAAGCTGATTGAGCAGGACAAGGTTTCTCAAAATGGAAAGTTGAATGCAATGTGCTATCATCGGCAAAACTATGGATAGGATTTCCAGTCAATGGAAGAAGGTCATTGATATACAAGAGGAAAAGAGTGGGGGAAAGAACTGAACCTTGGGGGACACCGGCATTAGTGGAGAAGTTAGAAGATAGAGAGCCATCTACCATCACCCTCAGTGAGCGATCAGAGAGAAAACTGGATAACCAATTACTAAAAACAGTTGGCAAACCATAAGATGGAAGCTTGTTTAGAAGACCTTTATGCCAAACACGATCAAAAGCCTTTGAGATGTCAAGAGCAACTACTTGTGTTTCACCGAACCTTTCCATTGAATTAGTCCATAAATGGGTAACATAAGCCAGAATATCACCAGTGGATCGACACTGACGGAATCCATACTGGCGATCGTTGATCAGACGGAAGGTTTCTAGGTAGTTTAAGAGTTGGCGGTTAATTGATTTCTCCATTACTTTAGAAAGAGTGGAAGTAATTGCAATGGGACGATAATTAGATGGGAGGGATTTATCACCCTTTTTAGGAACTGGCTGGATATGAGCAAATTTCCAAGCAGAAGGAAAAACACCTTTGGAATAAGAAAGTGAAAAAAGGCGGCAAAGAATAGGAGTAAGTTCAGGAGCACAAGTTTTGAGAACAAGTGGAGAAATACCATCGGGACCTGGAGCTTTCTTAGCATCAAGATTCATCAAAATCCTTCTGATATCCTTTTGACGGAAGACGACAGGAGGCATTGAATGGAGCGTGTTAGGAATGGTGGGAGGTGTTTTACCAAGATCATTAATACATGAGCTGGAAGAAAAATGGGATGCTAGCAGGTCAGCTTTATCCTTGGCTGAAGTGACAACAGAACCATCTGGTTTGGACAGAGGTGGGAGCAGAGATGGGCAAAAGTTGCGGCCAATAGCTTTGGCAAGAGACCAGAATGCTCGGCTACCATTAGGGCAAGAAGCAAGTTTTCTACTCTTAGCCTGTTCAAACTCTAGTTTGGACTGATTAATAACTGCTTTACAATTGTTGCGAGCTTTGGTGTAGGCAGAAAATGAAACTGAAGAATTAGAAACAAGCCAATTACGATATGCAACATTCTTCTCTTGGACAGCCTTAGCACATTTATTGGAAAATCAAGGTTTAGATAAAGAACGAGATTTTAAAGTGGAGTGTGGGATAAAGGATTCCATTCCTACAAGAATAATTTCACTGACACGATCTGAGCAAACGTTGACATCAGAAGTTTTGAAACAGTAATCCGACCAAGGAAAAGAAGAAAAGAAGCCTCGCAGGTCATCCCATTTTGCATTCTTGTAATGCCAAACAATACGAGGTTGGGAATAGCCATGAGATAAAGGTTCCATTGGAGAAGAGACAATCACCAAGTTGTGATCTGAAGTGCCTAAAGGACCTCTCACTTCGACCTTGTACTTAGAAGGGTTGTTTGTGAGAAAAAGATCAAGCGTATTGGCTGTATGATTAGGATTGTCCGGTATTCTTGTAGGTAAATGGACAATCTGTGCTAGGTCATTAGTAATTGCAAAAGCCTCAGCATCTCGACCTGCTGGGTCGGTGTGACTAGAAAATGGAAGCCAGCTGGAGTTGTGAACGTTAAAATCACCAAGGAAAATTACCTCACTGTTAGGAAAGTTAGACTGGAGAAAGTCAAGTTGCAAAGAGAGGAAGTCAAAGAGCTCCAAGTGATTAGTGGAGTTGGGAGAAAGGTAGAGACAACAGATGAATTTGACACAATGAGGTAGAGAGATTTTAAGCCAGAGAAGATCAAAGAGAGGAGATTCCAAATTGCCAAGTCTCTGACAGGGAATATCAGAACGGACATATGCACAAGTACCACCTTTGAGGCGAAAGGAATCATACAGCAAATAATTTGGACATCTGAGATGAGAAGTAGTTGAATCAACTGATAACTGAGATTCAGTCAGAAAAAGTACATGGGGTTTGGAAGACTGCAAGTGGAAATGGACATCGTTGAGATTGGAATTAAGACCACGTATATTTGTGAAATGAATTAGGAAGTCCTTGGGAGGTTTAGATCTTTTCGCAGATAAGCTTGCTCTATTATTTTGACAATTCATGGTGTATTCAATAGTAAGAAAAAGTGGGTGGGACATGTTGTATGAAGTAATGAAATTTTTGGATATGGCGTACATGTGGTAAGAATATACCCAGATCCTTGACATAACGTGGCCTCGACAATGCTCCCCGCATACACACTACTCGGACTCCCTCCAGTCACTATCTGGCAGAGTAGAGGTAGCAAGATTATACACTAGCTGATCCGGAAGCCTCCTAGAGAGTTACCAATAGGTTTGGTCCGGTGTACTATCTAGCGGCCGGCCTGCGAACACCGTTTTAGAGCTGTACCCTCGAAATGTAAGGAATATTGGATCTCGCCACGACGTTCATCATAACCTCAAAAATCATCAATCATACTGCATGATGGAAGAGATAGGGAAGGGTTGGCCGGAACTTAGCTCTAGAGACTAAAGACAAAAATAATAATTAATGATAAAATAATAATGGGCACACACGTACAAATCACAAAAGATGACACACTGGTTAAGAGTTAAGTCGTGGGTGGAAGTACCAAAAAAATACAAAACCAACCTATTATTTTTAGACCACTCGAATAATTAAATTCATCTACCGTAATGTGTGTCTTTGTTATGTCTGTTAATTGCGTGATGGTCGATTTGTCTGTTTGCTGGAAGAACAATCACAGTTTCTTTGGGGGGAAAACTTTGCTATCCCCGCCTGAAACCGACTAACTCAGCCACAGAGTGAAAAAAGCCCATTAAAGTTCCTGGTGTCATAGACGGGATTCGAACCCGGGCCTTTACCACCCGGTGTGAGGAGGACGGTGACGATACCACTGTGCTGCCCGCGCAGACCTGGGTGGAAGTACCAAATGATATTAGATTCCTCGTAAATAATTACTTCGATGGGATTCGAACCCGGGCCTTTTCCACCCGGTGTGCGAAGGACGGTGAGGATGGAACTACCACCCACCTGCACCCCCAGCTGCTAAGAGCATCTCGATCTCTCATGCAGTAGCCCTCGTTTGTAGCACAGTTGGTAGAATCGCCGTCCTCCCTACACCGGGTGTAAAAGACCTCAGTTCGAGTCCCGTCGATGATGTGAGGAATTTTAATGGGCTTTTTCACAATGTACCTGACTTCGTCGTTCCAGGCGAGGGCAGCATGGTTTTTTCTCCCAGGAAACTCGGTTTTTTCGTCCAGCAAAACAGAAAATCGACCACAGAACACATGCAATTTGCAGACATTATGTACGGAGCATTATAGCCTTAGCTGCTGATGCTCCTAAAACCATGTTAATGTTAATGTTATTGTTAACTTTAAAAAATTTGTCAATTATTCGTGTTTTGTATCATTCAAAAAGTCCATAAATACAAACAATGAGTCATTTTCGTCCTTTAATATCTCTCATAATGGCTTTGCGCACCAGTTTCACACAACTGTATCTCCTCAACCGTGAATTGGACAAATGTTTATACGAACTTTTTTACTCAAAATAATTCATACTATAAACTTAAAAAATATTTACTATACCTCCTGAATCACCCTATATATATATCTTTAGCCGTAATCTGTTGATCTGCTGTTTACTAGACGAAAAACCATGCAACTTTCGCTTGAGACCGACTAAATCATTCACGTTGTGAATAAAAGACCATAAAAATTCCTATAGTTATTGAGGGATTCGAACCCAGACCCGTCTCCCGTAGTTATGGAGGAAGAAGATTATAATCGCTATGATACTTGCAAGAGCATGCACTCAAAAGACATTAGCAGCATGAATAATTCATATTAACTTAATAAAATTCAGCTTTGTTGTTGAAAGGCATAATTCTAACAGATTCTTTCGGAATGAAGAAACAACACTTTACTGCTTTGGATGGTATATGTGTAATACTGAACAACAAACAAAGCAATATAATAGGGAATGACTACACATGTCGATCTCTCTTGCTGAGTCTTCGTCTGAGAGTTGCATTGCATGTTATCCGTTTTATATGCAATTTTTTTTTATTTATTCCAATTTAAGTATGTTTCATTTCTACTAACTGGAGAAGTGCCTATATATTGGCAAAAAAGTAGTTCTAAGTGTGAAATGGGCAGCTACCGATGGACAGTCTTCAATTGTAGGGAAAATCATTGAAGCAATAATCAGGAGTGCAGTACAAGATCATTTGGAAAGAAATGGAACTCTGAAAGAAATACAGCATGGTTTATAGAGGGGAGAATAATACTTAACCAACCTGATTTGCTATTTTGACAGTCACGTGTGAGCTTGACGTAGGAAATAATTTCGGCATTGTTTTATTGGATTTCAGTGAAGCATTTGACTCAATCCGTCATGGGGGGAACTTAATCAAATAATGGAATGTTGGAATCACAGGGAAAATCCTTAGATAGCAAGATTGTGAGGGTTGCGATTGCTAGTTATTCTTCAGATTGGGCTAATGTAAGATGTGGTGTTCCCCAAGGATCGGAACTGGGACTACTCCTTTTGATTTTCTTAAATGACATCGACAAAGGGATACAGGACATAATATCAAAATCGGCAGAGTAGTTATTGGTCATCCCTGTAAATATCATCAGGCCAGGATGCTTCTCCTACATGCAACAAGGCCAGAATGCGTCTTTTACATGGGACAGCACAAACGTTACTTGGGCCAGCATATTTGGTCATTCAGTATTGTTTTCCTGAATAAACTCGTTAAGTAAGTTGAATATTTTTTTAACAGTGGTTTGTGTAGGAAAGGTACTTTTTTGTATTACCAGTCAAATAGGTAGTCTTGTCTAAGTCGATTCTTTGCTATTGTCACCAGACTCGGATACTACATTTAACAGCTGTATTTGATAAGAGAATCTGTAGAAATTGTTTACAAGCTTCACTTATTTGCGTATTACTTAGTACTTTTTCACTGCAGGATGTACCCTCCACAACAGTATGTCCAACTTCCTTTTTTAGAAAACGGCTATCTAGTTTTGACTCTTGCATGCATGAATTGCAAAAATTTTGTACAAAATTACATAATTTGGTATGTATTTGTCTACGGCTTACTGTGGTTTCGTTACTCTTTGAAATAATTTCAAATAGTTTGCATTATATAATGCAAATAGTTTGCATTATATTTGCAACTCACAGTTTTTTAAAACAGTTAGTATTAGTAGAGACATATGATGCAAGGAAGCAAGCTTACACAGCAGCAGCCAAAATTTTAAAAAAATTTAAAAAACCTTCACATTTCACCCATTAACTCGCTCCAAATGTTTGTCTAGTTCTGCCTTGAATCTATTTAACCTATCAGCTTCTGCAACGACAGATGGAAGTTCGTTCCAGCAATCAACCACCCGCTGGCCAAAGGCAAACTTCCACACATCTATCCTACATCTGTCGTTCCTCAGTTTGAATTTATGCCGTCTCAAGCGATTATTCTGAACAAGAGGAAGAATCCCATCTTCATTGAGCATGCTTAAACAATTCAAGGCCTTATACACCTCACTCAGATGACCTTGCAGATTCCTAGTCTCCAGACACTGTAATTTGCAAAACTTAAGCCTTTCTTCGTAAGAGCAATCCTTTGTTCCATTCACTTCGTTCCGAGTACAGAGAAGGGCAACAAGATTAGTGAATGGAACAGCAGCTCTACTTCCTTCTTAAAATGAGGCCTCCAGATCTGTATACAGTACTCAAAGTGTGGCCTGACCATTGCCTTATACAAGGGGTCACCTCCTTATCCCTGCTAGAAAAATTCCCGTATATCATTGATAAGACCCCATGAGCTACTTTCTCAGACCGTCTGCACTGCTCATAAAATTTCATATCTGACTACACAATTACCCCCAGCTCCTTTTCATTCTCTACCACTGTCAGTGTAATACCACGCGAGGAACTTTAATGGGCTTTTTTCACTCCCTGGCTGAGTTAGTCAGTCTCAGGCGTAGATTATTATTATTATTATTGCTGCTCTTATATTATTTCTCCCTGATTGGGGGTTCCACCTCGTGACGTGTATTGCTACCAAGTACACAGAGTGGTTGTTGTTATGTCTGATCTTACTGTTGGTCGAGGAACTCTCTGACAATCCTACAGGTGTTCATGATTGCGACTTTCTGGAGTTCCTTGGTGTTTGCTGGGCTGTTATGTAGGGTCTTTGGCACCATACCTGTGGTTGACACGATGATCGGGAAAATCGTTACTTGTTGCGTATGCCACATCTCTTTGATCTCCTGTCTTAGGTTTGTGTACTTCCTGATTTTTTTCCCCATGGGTTTTCTGCAGGTTGCCAGTGTTGGGTACCGCTATGTCAATCAGATAGGTAGCCTTTTCCTTCTTGTCCACAAGGGTTACGTCCGGTATGTGGTGCCTGATTGTCCTATCCGTTATTATGGCGTGGTCCCAATACAGCTTGTGGGTTAGGGTCTCCAGTACTGCCAGGGGGTCGTACTTGTAGTATGGTACACTTTCTTCCATCAACTGGTATTTACTTGCTAGCTTCTGATGTAATATCCTGGCTACCTTGTCGTGTCTATGAGCGTACTCAGTAATTATTATTATTATTGTTGTTGTGCTTATATTATTTCTCCCTGATTAGGGAACTCCACTCCGTGATGGGTACTGCTACCAAGTACACAGGGTGGTTGTAATATCTGGTGTTACTGTTGGTCGAGGAAATCTCTGACTATCCTACAGGTGTTCAGGATTGCGACTTTCTGGAGTTCCTTGTAAATGTTCTCTGAGACTATTGTTGCTAGGTTGCTATGTAGAGTCTTTGGCACCATACCGGTGGTTGACACGATGATCGGGATGGTTGATACTTCTTGCATATGCCACATCCCCTTGACTTCATGTCTCATGTTCGTGTACTTCCTAATTTTTAACTCGTGGGTTTTCTGGACATTGCTAATGTTGGGCACCGCTATTATTATTATTATTATTTTATTTTTTTGTTATTATTTTTTTATTATTATTAGCCACATGGTGTAAGGAAGCTTGAGGCTTATGCTGCACCAGCCAAAAAAAAAATTTTTTTCTGAATTACCGAGAGAGAGAGAGAGAGAGAGAGAGAGAGAGAGAGAGAGAGAGAGAGAGAGGGAAATCACCAAGAAAAAGAAGAATGATGCTACCCAGCTCAGGATCCTGGGTGTGCCAAGCCCATACCCACCAGAGATAGCAAGGTTCCCCCCCAAAAAAACTGGGGTTTTATCGTCCAGCAAAACATGCAAATCGAACAAGAGCACACGAAATTTACAGACACAAATACTGGTTTATGTAATCATTTACGGGTAACATTAACATAATAATAATTTTTGTCAGTGTAGTACCACACATTTGATACGCTACTCTGGGGTTACTGCTTTCCATATGCAGTACTTTACATTTGTCAATGTTAAATTTCAGTTGCCACTTCTCAGCCCATCTGCTCAAATTTTCTTGATTCTGTTTCAGCAGTGTACTGTCATTAACAGTATGCTGCTGCAACGTACTGTCATTAACAACCCTGCCGACCTTCGTATCGTCTGCAAACTTAGACACTAAGCCTTATATACCATCATCAATATCATTAATAAATATAGAAAACAACAATGGACCCAACACTGAACCCTGGGGACTCCACTAATAACATCAGTCCACGAAGAGCAGTGTGCATTGATTTGTCTTCTCCCACTCAACCATCCGTTATTCATAGCGGCAATTTGCCTCCAATGCCACTGCTCCAATTTGTGCAGCAGTCTTCCATGTGCAACAGTATTAAAAGCCTTTCTAAGATCCAAATATATGATATCAAAATTATTCTTTGCATCCAGTTGCTTTGTGACTACATCATAGTATCCAATAAAATTGGTCAGACAAGACTGCACCTTAACAAACCCATGCTGTGTCCGAGCTAGAACTGAAGGCCTGTCTAGATGATCCCTCAGTGCTTCTTTAACCAGTGCCTCCACTGTTTGCTGTGAACGCTTTACTTCGACGGACCTGTTGTCATAAGATTTTAGTGGCATCAGCAACTAAGGCCATATTGCTCCGTATATACTGTCTGTACACTGCGTGTGTTCTGTGGTCGATTTTCTGTTTGCTGGACAAAAAACCCGAGTTTCCTGGAGGAAAAAATCATGCCGCCCTCGCCTGAGACTGACTAGCTCAGCCATGTTGTGAAAAAGGCTCATAAAAATTCCTTATGTCACCGACGGGACTCGAACTCAGGTCTTTTCCACCCAGTGTGGGGAGGACGGCAATTCTACCAACTGTGTTACCCACGAGAGTATACGGCACACCTGTAAATAGTGTCGAAACACCATACTGTGAAGTTCGTCACTGCTGATGGAGGGCAAAAATTCAAGAGGTGCTGGACAGTTAGTATTGTATGGAGGAGGGCTGGAATTTCTAGTTTCACGGCTACCTGTACATCTTTAGCATCTGCCCGGGTAGTAGAGTGATATCGTCACTGTCCTCTCCACACCTAGTGGTAAAGGCTAGGTTTCGAATCCCTTCAAGGACGCAAGCAATTTTAATGTTTTTTTTTCACTCCCTGGTTGAGTTAGTCCTAGGCATAGATGGCAAGGTTTCCCCTTCAGAAACTGGGGTTTTTTCTTCCAGCAAAACAAGCAAATCGACCAGAACACAAATAGGTATACGTAAGAAATTACGGGTGGCCCTAATATTGAATTTGTACATCTTTAGTTTCGTCAATATTCAATGCTTGAATTGTACATGAATTCTGTCCTGTTGATACTTACTTTTTTTTAAAATTAAGCTCAAAGCATTTCGTTTGTTAGACTTCAAAGGTTTTCTAAAGTAGAGTGTAATAAGATGATTATAGCACTTGTGAATTCTATAGTTAACTGAAAATCAAAATAGGCAGTTAAAGATCATTCACCAGCCTACCACTTTTCTCTCACCCTTATACCTTTCAGCGGCGCCTCCGTAGCCAGGTGGGAAGGAGCAGCAGTGCGTAGCACACGCTTCTTGATTAGACCGGGCTTCGAGCCCATCACCACCAAATACGGAGGATGCGGAAAGGTCAGGGAATAACCACCGCATATCCCGGAGCAATATGGCCTTAGTTGCTAATGCTCCTAAAAACCAAATAAACAACAACAATACCTTTCAGCCATATAATTCGTGGTACCGACTGCTGAAAGTGTCTTGTTGTTCGTAGAGTAATAGTTTGTTGATGAGAAGGATTGGTTTTGTAGGCAAGTGCGAGGCAAAGAAGCTAGCAAATGACCTTGATACTCCTGTTGGTTTTCATCTGACCTTAACATATTATTATTATTATTATTATTATTATTAGCCATATGGTGCAAGGAAGCCCAAGGCTTATGCTGCACCAGCCAAAAAAAAAAAAAAAAAAATTCTGAATTACCCCGAGAGAGAGAGAGAGAGAGAGAGAGAGAGAGAGAGAGAGAGAGAGAGAGAGAGAGAGAGAGAGAACAAGAATCAGAAGTAGAAGGGAATCACCAAGAAAGAGAAGAATGATGATATCCAGCTCAGGACCCTTGGTGTGCCAAGCCCATACTAGTTGTGAGCTCCTGGGGTTGTTCATTACCTCTGTGGCAACTGATGAATTGTTGCCTGCCACTGGTTTGGAGTGGACTGGATCAGGGTCATCTTTTGGTGTTCGTAGCCCTCATTATGTTATATCAAATATATTCAAATTCCCCTACCTTAAATCTGTGTTTTTCTTTCCTTCTTTTTTTTTTTTTTTTATTCTAAAACGTTTCTATAAATCTGTTATTGAAATTATTTTCACAGCACTTATTCAGGCACCAGCTTACTCAGAAAACAAACTTTGATGGATTGTTAATGATTCTGCTAATGGAAAAAGACGAGAAAGAATTTATATTAGAAAAGTGTATTTAAAAATTAGTTTTGTAGAATTTTATTGTTGAAATAAACTCATTGAATTTTATTTGAATTATATTTTTTTGGGATCTATTTTTTTCTAAGGCCCTAGGCACACAGTGCCTATTGGAAAACATGGCTGTAGCAGTGGTGTAGCCAGAGTAGGGTCAGTAGGTACATTTAACCTGAGGCAAACTAGGCTCTTACCTCAGGTTAAAAGCTGAAAGGGACACCAAAAGAAAGATTAAATAATTTCCAACATTTTCGATTTTATGTTTTGATTATTCCAATCTGTTTATCAACTTGCTTTTGCAAGCCAAAAATTTTTGTTGTGCCACTGTACAGATACCAAGCTCTGCATGCCAGCTCTATCTGGGGGTGCCACCAATGTTGTCGCCCCCACTGGTTGTCATTTTTATAACCTCAATTTTAATTTTATATTAAAAATTGTACCAGAAATGTATTTTAAATAAGTCATATTTTGTTAAATTAATTTTTTTTTATATATATTTTAGGGGAGGGTGCAATTTTTCATTCTTGCCTTAGGTACTAAAATGGCTCATCACGGCCCTGTACCCCCAATGCTGAAATCTGGTATTGTGACACTTTTTAGCATTGCAGCAATTGATGCCTTTCTTTTGTGAATGTACTTGCTGACAAAACATCCTGGCTACATCACTGGACTGTAGTCTAGATTTGGGTCCCATTTGACTCGACGAATTCTTTAAGCTACTTCAATCGATGGGTGCAGCTTTTTATGCTTGCACGACGTGCAAATTGGCCTGTGAACATACGTGTTGTACAGCCTAGCCAAAAGACATATGAACTGTATTAGTACTTGTCACCCAATATGGATGGGGACGGTGGGACTAGTGAAGTGGGAAAGAACTTATGAAAAGAATCGCTTCCCTGTCCTCAGCTGTAGTTGTATGGTAATTATATTGTCCCAACACATTTGTGGCATCAGAATATCAGAACCAGTGAGAACTGATGTGTAATACTTGCACCTTTGGGTAAACTTCTAACAAAAAATATATAAATTATTTAATATTGTTTTCGTTTTTTTTTTTCTATGTATTGATATTTTTTCCACTTTAATTACTCTGTATTCGATTCACTCTTTATGGATTGAAATTTTTTCTTTTGTTCCCATACCAAACCAATTTTTAACAATGCATTCCTTCTTGAAACAAAGAAAATTCAGTTATACAAAATTAGGAATTAAATATATATATATATATATATTCTTCATATTTGAAATGCACGTGACTAACTTTTAGCCAGGTGGATCAACAACAGTGATGCTTTGGTAGCTGTTTTTGAATGCTTAGCATTTTAACGAGCAGCAATTAGCTATGTTACCTCATCAATGGGAGATGAAGTATCCCATCCATAAAGCCATAACAGCCTAACTTAGTATGGGATATGCTTAAAAGTTGGTTGATTGGTTTGGAGTTTTGTGGGGCATGGGCAGCTTGAGGCCATTGGTAGTCCAGCTAAAAAAGTGTATTCGGCAAATGCTTAGAATGCAGCGACTACCCAAGTTATAATTCTTTCAAAGAGCACTATTTGCACATGGTCTTTATACTCTTGGGTAAAGATTGAATAATAAACCTTATAATGACCCAGAATTTGATACTGAAAAGACACCCTGAGTAGCCACTCTGTTAGCTATGACTAACCATTTCACGAAATGGAGCATTCCTTCAGTAACAGCATCGTGTGTTCGTATAACATGCACATAAAACAGGCGTACAGATATATGGAAATGCTTAATTTAAGCACTTTAGTGCATAAATTATCAAGACGAAAAATTTAAGTGACTTGGAATGTGTCAAGACAGTCAGCGCCAAATGTGGTGATACTAGTATCTCGGAAACTGCAATCCTGCTGGGTTTACATGTGTAGTTGGAGTTATTGGGTTATTTAGATTGGTCTAATAATCGAATAATAATCAAACCAAACAATCCAGCTAATCAGTCCTGTTATCAGAAATAGCTTGTTGAATTGAGAGGCCAGGGGATGGTGACAGTCAGTCAAATAACCGGAGGATCAAACAGAGTTCCACTCCTGTTAACAAGAATAAAAACCCACAAAAAAAAACAACAAAGTGGGTTACAATGGGCTCAGCAACATCAGCCCTAGATAGTGGAGGATCTACCTGATCTTGCAAATTCTGGGTTCCTGCCAGAGGCAGACTGACCAAAAAACTTACTGGGAAACCCTGGTGGGCTGGAGGCCATGTGATTTTTTCCATAAACAATATGGCCATAAACACTAGTATGAGTATGACGCCACTACAAATTTTCCCTAGTAAGAATTTTTGACTCAGTCTGGCTCTGGTTCCTGCTGTTTCGCTCTGATGGGAGAACCAGAATATGGTGAACAGCATGAATCCATGAACCCAGTCTGCCTCTGGTTCCTGCTGTTTCACTCTGATGGGAGGAGCAGAATATGATGAACAGCATGAATCCATTCTGCCAGGTGTTGATTATGTGCTTGTGTGGGAGTTTTTTTGTGTTGCATACTGGATGGGAGGAGCAGATGGTTCACTCTGATGGGAGGAGCAGAATATGATGAACAGCATGAATCCATTCTGCCAGGTGTTGATTATGTGCTTGTGTGGGAGTTTTTTTGTGTTGCATACTGGACATACTGGTGGAGCAACTTTTGGTGCCACAGATTATCTGAATTTGTGTCCGTTCAGGTGCTTCCCTTCGTGGCTGTATTGTATCCATTGATAAATGGGTTCTTCCAACAGGGAAAGCACCATATTACAAGGCCAGAACTGTGCAGTTCTGGTTTACAGAAACATTGGAGTGAATTCAGTCTACTGTGATGGCCTTCCAATTACCAGATCTCACTCCACTTGAGAATCTATGGGATTAGAGGTAGAACAAGCTGTTCAGAGTAGAAGTTCCCAATCATCCAGTGTGCAACAACTATGGAAAATAGTTAAGGTCAGTTTGGACCAACATCCTTGTGACATGCTGCTGATTCCTTGTTCAGTCCATGCCATGATGAATTTAGGCTGTTCTGAGGGCTAAAGGGGAACTTTTTGCTATTAAGTAAGTGTATTTTATAAAGCAGCCACTCAGTGTATATCATGGCATATACCGCCATATCACAATAAATAAATAAATTATTTATTAATAAATAATTTATTAATAAATAATTTATTTATTTATTTATTTATTATTTATTTATTTACCGCCATATCGCAATAAATAAATATCACTTCTCCAATGAAAAATATTTTAACAATAAACTGGCAACATGAACATACAATCTCGTAATAAGATTTGTCTTTGTCTATAAAAAACATACAGAAATAATGATGTGTTTATTTAGTTATAACTTGGCTGTTTTGCTCTAGACTTATCTATAATATAATCTTCTCTTTTTATTTATTCCAGCACACATTTGGCAAGAAACCCGAGAATTCTGGAAACATGGCCTCATCAATTACTTTCAGAACATGTGGAACATAATTGATTTTGTACGGAATATTTTATATGTAGCTACAGCTGGTCTTAGGGTATTCGCTTATATTCAGGTATGTGGCTTGCTTTTAAGTTGGTTGGTTCGTTGGTTTGGATTTTATTGGCGCATTAGCAACTAAGGCTATAATGCACCAAGACCAGGTCATATATAAAAATTTAAGCTTTCAATGACTTAATTAGTTAGGCCACCATGTCAACATATATAATAATCAATGTATAAAAGGTATAAAAGATAAATCAATAAAGAAATAATAGCTTTTAAGTTCTTATGTTAATATTGAATTTACTTTCTAAGCAACATACTTTTGAATTTACAGTCATTTTAAATCTTGATTTCACTAGTTTAAAACCTCACTGTTTGCAGGGGATACATTCCTGAAAATGCCCGCAAAATGTAAGATAATAGATTATGGTAAAAAAGATGTGGGTTCTCAGTTCGTCAGACATTTTTATATAAAATATATCTTAGTAATATATTTTATACAAGTTGAGTAGTCATTGATTCTTCTGAATGTACCCCAAGTTGAGTTTAGAGGTTTCATATAAAGTTTGTGATATAAATTAACATAAAGCACCAAAAGCGATGGTTGAGTGGGAGACGGCAGAGAGTGGTAATGAATGGACACTGCTTTACGTGGACACTGCTTCACCTGGGGTCTCCACTAATGTTATTAGTGGAGACCCTCAGGGTTCGGTGCTGGGCCCATTGTTGTTTTGTGTATATATCAATGATATTGATGAAGGTATATCAGGCTTAATGTCCAAATTTGCAGATGATACAAAGATAAGGAAAGGGTTGTTAATGACACTAAAAACAGTATGCTACTGCAACAGGATCTATAGGCAGTTGGGCTGAGAAGTGGTAACTTCTCAGCCCAATGAAGTTTAACATTGACAAATGCAAAGTACTGCATATGGGAAGCAGTAACCCAAGAGAAATGTACCAACTGTGTGGTACTACATTCAGGGAGATGGAAATGAAGAAGACCTGAGGGTAATTGTGCAGTCAGATATGAATTTTCTGAGCAGTGCAGACGGGCTGCCAGAGCAGGTCATGGAGTTTTGTCAATGATATATAGCAATTTTGTTAGCAGAGACAAGCAAGTGATTATCCCTTTGTATAAAGCAATGGTCAGGCCACACCTTGAGTACTGCGTTCAGATCTGGAGGCCTCATTTTAGGAAGGATGTAGAGTTGCTGGAACGAGTACAGAGAAGGACAACAAGATTGGTGAGAGGAACAAAGGGGTGTGCTTACGAAGAAAGGCTTAAGTTCTGCAAGTTGCAGCATCTGGAGACTAGGCACCTGTGAGGTGATGTGATTGAGGTGTATAAGGCCTTGAATGGTGTGAGTAGGCTGAATGCTGACAGGATAATTCCGCTTGCTCAGATTAAGAACCTGAGGGGGCATCGATTCAAATTGAGTAGAATAGATGTGCGGAAGCTTGCCTTCAGCCAACGGGTAGTTGATTGCTCGAACAGACTTCCATCTGTTGTTGTGGAAGTTGATAGCTTAAATAAACTTAAGGCTGAACTCGACAAACATCTGGAGTGACTGGATGGATGAAATGGGAAGGGTTTTTTTTGGCTGAAGCTGTATAAGCTTGCTTTCTTGCATCATTTGCCTCAACTAATGCTAATGCTAATGCTAAAAGGGAAGGCAATGGAAGCTGAACACCGTACTCATGCAGCAGTGGTAAAGGCAGACAGTGTTCCAAATTTTGACAAGTGGTCAAAGTGATAGTCTGCAGATTTATAAGAGTAAAGTATATAAAGTAATTTGAAAGCCTTTTCCTTGTAATACTTGTATTGTCTGATATGCCTTTTTATGTGCACTCACCTAGTCAAGCAGTTGTATAGGGAGTGAAATCAAAATGAATAATAATAATAATATGGAGTATTCTCTGTGACTGCTATGACAGTTTGTCAGTGAATCTGGTGAATCTGCATATTTTATTGGCAAGAATGTGTGGAACTGTGGAATGAAAAATTTTTTGAAGCTGTTGTACAAAATAATATCCTTTTTTTTTTTTTTGATAATATGCACTTTTACCACCTGGAATGTTTACTAACAGAATTTTTTAGCATCAACTAACTAATTTATGGTGTCTAGCATTAGAAAACGTTTAGACAATCCTTTTTCACTTCAGACACACTTGGAGTAAAGGGTTAAAAGGAACAATATTCGCAGCACAGCTAAAGACTACAGTTGTTGCAGTCCCCACCTGAGAAGGAAAACACGAGAGAACAGTAATACACTTGGGTTTACTCTGTGATTATAGCCTGTGTAACTGCTAAATATGCTAATGCTGTTGTATTTTGTCCATCTTCTAAACTGCTCAGAATCAGAAACAAGCCAATTACGATATGCAACATCCTTCTCTTGATCAGCCTTAGCACATTTATTGGAAAACCAAGGTTTAGATAAAGGATGAGATTTTAAAGTGGAGTGTCGGATAAAGGATTCCATTCCTGCAAGAATAATTTCACTGACGCGATCTGAGTAAACGTTGACATCAGAAGTTTTGAAACAGTAATCCAACCAAGGAAAAGAAGAAGTCTCACGGGTCATCCCATTTTGCATTCTTGTAATATTTACAAGAAATGGCAGCCGAACTTGGGAATCACCCGAACTGAAAGAAGAGAAATTTCTAAAAATGTATTTATGTTTTTCATATGATTAAAGATTTCGGTGAAGTGGAAACACATTTCACAATAATAACATAAAAACCCACAATTCCAGCTATCGGTATTATTGAAAATACAATTAGATCAAGTTTACTACCCGTTTATAACAGATTCCACCAGCAGGAATGCAACTGGAAGTTGTTTTTATTGTTTTATGGTAGTGACCTCCAGAAATGTGTGTTAGTAAAATGTGAGCTAGCATGAGGTGATAATAGTGTTTCTGTCTTTACTGTTTTGTTTATTCAGTTGCTGCATGCTGGCAGCTTTGTTTCTGTGTATTAAGCGTGCCTCCTCATTTTTGTCCTTTTTACATTGCAATTGTTTTCATTCCCTAAAAATGAGTAAAATACTTGAGAAAAGTGTGAAAAGGAAGTGTGCTGGTGAAGATACTACAGATTCAGAGAAAAAAGAAAAGCAATATCGATAGACTGTCAAAAATTCTTACCGGGAAAACGTAGCGGCCTCATACAAGTGTTTATGGCCAAAATTACACCGGCCTCTGGCTCACCGAGGTTCCCCCGGTAAGGCCAGTCAGCCTCTGTCGATAGAGGAAAAAAAAAAACGAAATTATGAAACGCTTTGAGCGAAATGAAAGAACATGTGATATTGCCTGTATTGCTAAATAGAAAATTTCGCTATATAGAAGTTCATTAAGTTCCTACTTGTATATGTCAAATGTTTTTTTGGCACCCTCTTGAACTCTGCCCATAAGCAACGCTTACCTCACCTACCCACTTGCGGCGGCCCTGGATAAAGGGATGGTTGAGTGGGAGAGGACAGAGAGTAGTAATCAATGGACACTGCTCTTTGTGGATTAATGTTATTAGCAGTGTCCCCTAGGGTCAGTGTTGGGTACATTGTTGTTTTCTGTATTTATCAGTGATATTGATGAAAGTATATCAGTCTTAATGTCCAAGTTTGCAGATGATACGAAAGTTGGTAGGGTTGTTAATGACAGTAATTACAGTACGCTACTGCAACAGGATGTAGAAAAGTTAGGCAGATAGGCTGAGAGGTGGCAACTGAATTTTAACATTGACAAATGAAAAGTGCTGCATATGGGTAGCAGTAGCCCCAGAGTAACATAACTGTGTGGTACTACACTCAAGGTAGTAGAGAATGAAACAGACATGGGGGTAACTGTGCAGTCAGATATGAACTTTTCTGAGCAGTGCAGCCAGGTTTCAAGAGTAGCTCATGGAGTCTTGTTAATGATATATAGGAATTTTGTTATCAGGGATAAGGAGGTGATTATCCCCTTGTATAAGGCAATGGTCAGGCCACACCTTGAATACTGCATACAGGTCTGGAGGCCTCAATTTAGGAAAGATGTAGAGCTGCTGGAATGAGTACAAAGAAGGGCAGTGAGATTAGTGAGTGGAACAAAGGGTTGCTGTTACCAAGAAAGGCTTAAGTTCTGCAAATTTCAGAGTCCGAAGACTAGGCCCTTGCGAGGTGATCTCATTGAGATGTATAAGGCCTTGAGTGGTTTGAGCAAGCTCAATGCTGATGGGATTCTTCCTCTTGCTCAGATTCTGCACTTGAGGGGGCATAAATTCAAATTGAGGAAAGACAGTCGTAGAATAGATGGGGCTGAAATTTGCCTTTAGCCAGGGGGCGATTGATTGCTGGAACAAACTTTCATCTGTCGTGGAAGTTGACAGCTTAAATAAATTCAAGGCTGAACTAGACAAACTTTTGGAGTTAATGGATGTGTGAAATGGGAAGGTTTGATTTAGTTTTTTTTTTTTTTGACTGATGCAAAAAAAAAGCTTGTTTTCTTGCATCATATGTCAGCGCCTCCGTAGCCAGGTGGGAAGGAGCAGCAGTGTGTAGCACACGCTTCTTGATTAGACCGGGGTTCGAGCCCGTCACCACCAAATACGGAGGATGCGGAAAGGTCAGGGAATGACCACTGCATATTCCCGGAGCAATATGGCCTTAGTTGCTAATGCTCCTAAAAACTAAATAACCAACCAACCAGCATCATATGCTAATGCTAAGTCTTTTTTATTCAATTTTGTAGCTGAATAAACTGATTATTAACTTAGCAGTAATCTCTTTTAATGATTCAATGAAAATAATATAATTAGCTGAAGACAGGGTTTTATCTTTAGAATAATTCTTTTGGAGTACATGGCTTTGTCTTCATTTTTAACTAAATAAACAGATTAATATATCTTAACTATTTGAAGGCTCAAGGAGAAATCAGCGTGAATTATATGGCAGCGTACATACCTCGAGAAAAATGGGACGATTTTGATCCAATGTTGATTGCTGACGGCTTATTTGCTGCTGGAAATATATTTGCGTAAGTTAAAATGTTGCTGTTATTATTTTGTGTTAAACTCTTTAATGTAATCCTTTAAACATAATCTACCTATTTTAGATGTCTTCATATATATATATACAATAGTTTACAATCATGCATTTGGCATCTAGTAAAAGTTTATATGTGAAAAAGTCTAACAGTGCACTCAACTGTAACATATCTGCACTAGTCCAGGAACAAAAACAGTCATGTTGGGGTCACCTGAGAATGAACTCATCTACCCATGTAATATGTCTGTAAATTGAGTGTGTGTGTGTTCTCTGGTCGGTTTTCCTGTTTTTCTGGAAGAAAAACCCAAATTTCTTGGAAAGCAGGAAGAGAAACCTTGATATCTTCTCCTGGCACCAACTATATGAGCCATAGAGTGCAAAAGGGCCATAAAAGTACATCGTGCCATTGTAAGGATTCGAATTTGGGCCTTTTCCACCTTTTCCTCTGTGGCCAATTTACTTTATATTTCTTCTTTTGTTTATTTGTAGCTCTGTATATATATGTATTATTTCAATTATATTTGTTGCCATTTTGAGTGTTTTTAAGCATTACAAAATTTTAAAATCTGAGGGGCTGCCTAATTTTTTATTAAAATCCAGTGCCTTTTTACACAACAAAGGTCTATATATGGGTTCTCCTAAACTTTGCCTCTGTGTGAACCACAAATAAACAGCATCTTCGAGGGATGGGTCATTAGCTGTTCTCACAGTTTTTATTTTTCTTGCACTATCATCTGCATTGATTTTCGATGTGAACTAAAATTTTTTCCTTGTTGTTTTGAATGTCTGTTATGGTTGACTTTCTAACCTCATAAAATTTTGCTAATGAAGGTCACTTTTCTTCCTTTTGAAAGCCTGTTTAAAATCTCATTCTTCAATTCAATTGTTAAAAATTCTTGCTTCCTTTTAAAAGACAAAGAAGAAAATTCCATAACTACAGTACGGTAAAAAATAACTCTGTAAATAAATGTTCAGAATCTTTTTACTCCATATCCCACTTGTGTGTATTGTGTTAGTTTTGATTTCTGCATTCCGTGTTCTTTATTAATGATTGATGCTTTTATTTTTTACTGTTTAGATTTTACAACCCAAAAAAAAATGTTAGTGAACAAAAATATCAGATTACAAAGTGTGTTGAATAACACATTACAGAGTGTTATGTTTAGTTAGTACTGTATGTATATTAATTAAGCTATGTAAGTAAGTGTAAATTTATTTTTATTTTGCTAACCTGTGGTTAATATTCTTCTGATTTTCACATATCATTTAATTTTGTTAATTGGTGAGTTAATAAAAGTGCAAATTTGTGCTTTATTCTTCATTTTTATAGCCCGTGGATAATATTCCTCCAAAAATTCCCTTATTAGAATTACTGTTTAATAGAATCAAAATTCAATTCGCAAATGTGATCACAAATAACTGGCACTTACTGTAATTATTTTATGGAACCAGCATAAAAAATATAAATGCTGGCTCATTCAGATTTTCAACGCTCTACTATATTCAGGATTTAGTAGACTATTTTGACACAGTGACTCATGAGCTGGATGTAGGGAACAATTTCAACATAGTTTATTTGGATTTTAGCAAAGCATTTGACTCGGTTCCTCACGAGAGGTTACTATATAAGCTTGAACAGGTTGGAATTACTGGTAAGATTCTAAGATGGATTACTGGGGTGGCTGCAGGACAGAAGGAAGAGGTTTGTGATTAATGGATATTATTCAGATTGGGGTAACATCAGGAGTGGGGTCTCTCACAAATCGGTTCTTGGATTGTGGTTGTTTCTCATTTTCATAAATAACATTGATGAAGGAATAGAAGGCATGATGTTAAATTTGCAGACAATGTAAAGATTGGTAGAGTTGTTAATGATTGGTGCCAAGCAGTGTTCCTTAGGATGACTTGAACAGACTTCAGAAATGGTCAGAGAAGTGGCAGCTGTGTTTTAATGCTGCTAAATGCAAAGTCTTACACTTGTGGAATAGCAACCCCCTAATAAATTATATACTTGGTAGGATTGAATTAAAAACAGTGGAGGAGGAAAAGGATGTGGAAGTTATGTTATAAGCATTTATGAAGTTTTCTGAACAGTGTAAATAGGCAGCCAGGAAAATGCATGGTGTCGTATCAAACATTATCCTGTAGAGACAGGGAGGTCATAATCTCCCTGTATAAGGGAATTCCAAGACTGTATTTGGAATACTGTGTTCAAGAATGGAGATCTCATCTGAAAAAAGACATTGAGCTTTTTGAAAGGGTCCAATGATGGGCAGCTGGAATGGTGAGATGAGCAGGACAACTGATTATGTGGGCTACAGAGCTTGGCAACCAGGCACCTCAGAGGTGACATGATTGACATTTACAAGGCTCTAAGAGAGATTAGCGAAATGAATGGAGCCAGAATTTTTACTATTATAAAGAATTACAGAACTAGGAGCCATAAATTCAAATTACCGGTTTAGATTAGATTGTAGGACGTTTTCTTTTAGCCAGCAAGTCATTGATTGCTAAAACAAGTTTCCCTTGCAGGTAGTTGAGGCTGATAAAACTTTAATTTTTGAATAAATTCAAAGGTCAACTGGATAGTTACCTGTGTGATGAGGGAGCATATAATTTATATTTTCTTATATACTTGGTGTTTTTTTTTTTTTGCCAGTACAGCAAAAGCCTGTGGCTTCCTTGCGCTATATGACAAATACTGTTACTATTATTATTTCAAGAAGACATTCAAAGTTTTCTCTAATTACATAAGGTGCATAAAATTTTTATGATTATAATATGTCAAATCACATTACACCATATTCGGTGTAATGTGATTTATATATTAATTATATTATATTATATTAATTTTATACCATCTTAACGAAAATTTCTTCTCCTTTTTTTCTTATTAAACATACTGCTTGTTGGGTTTAGGTATAGATCATCTTTCTGTCACCTTTTTGTTCTTCCTCTACTTCATTTGGTGTGTGGATCTCTAGTTTAATTTTTTGTCTACCTGTTATTCTTCATTCTATCTGTGTGTACTCCCATTCTTTTTTACTTGTGATATATGCACTCATGAATAGGTTGTATTTTACATTATTTCCTATTATCTGTTAATGTTTTATTGGTTATTCTCTTAATGTTTTCATGTTGTGACTGGGACATTATGCCTCCTGTTTCAGCTGCATACATTATTTTAACAGTATTGTCTTCTTAATGTTTGAATTGTTCCAGATTATATCATTACCCCCCATATTCTACTTGCCTTTAATGCTTGTTCTTCTACTTCTTGAATTATTCCGAAACTATTTTTCTGTATACCCAGATAGTGAGTTAAACTTCAGTATTTGTTCTGTTGTTTCCCTTCTAATTATAATTATATTTCTTTCAGCAGTTCTTTTCCTCTTGTTAGACTCTCTGTTTTCCCTATGGATATTTCCATGTTATATTCTTTTGCTTTGTTTATTAAAATGATATAGCATGTTTTGCAAATCATTTTTACTCTGCCTTTACTACTGCACAGCATATTATATTTATTATTATTATTTTTTTTATTCTAATTCCTTTGTTCACTTTCTTTACTTCATTAATTAATTCATCTATTATCAGGCTGAAGAGAGTCGGAGTCACCATGTCTCTTCTTATTAGCATTTCTTCTTTATTTCATTGATCTGTTTTGATTATGCACTTATTGTTCGTATTTATATATATATATATATATATATCTCTCTGATTATTTCTAGTAATTTTTGACTAATTTTGCATAGCTTTGAGATTTTTATTGCGCCTTTATTTTAACTCAATTGAATTTTAACTCTATTAAATCTAGAAAACACATAACTTGGTATATTATACTGTGATAATGTTTCTTTTATTTACTTTATCATAAATATTGCATCTGTGCATGATCAATTTTTCCTAAATCCTTGCTGCTCATCATTTAATTCTATAATTTTATTTAATTTTTCTGCTTTTGCTCTCACTGACTAGAAAATTAGAAACCTTTAAATCAGAAAATTATCAACAGAGAATTAAACTAATGAAGCGTACACTATACAAATCAAATTTGTCACATGGTATGATCACAAGTTCCTTGGCATCAGATAAATACTGTACACTGAACACGACTGGATTGACTAAAAAGCTGTACACTGTACAGCTTTTTAGTCAATCCAGTCATGGCGAAGACAGGTAATCTTTGTGATTTTTGGAAAGGTGTTATTGTCAGAGCACTTTTAGCAGATGCCACAGTTGAGAAAACAAAGGAACTTGTTAGAGATGGTTGCATCAAAAGCAACCATCTCTAAAATATACACTGAGTGAAAGATGAAAAAGAATACAGCTCTAAAAGGAAGAAATGTGGCAGATAGTTGGTACAGTCAGTTTTGCTATAACACGGTACACGTGTTCCTAGAAATGTCTGTGTTATGGTATATCATGCATTAAAAACAACAGGGCTTATGGGAAAAATAGGGGTGGGGGCAGAGCACTCAAAAAAAAAATGTTCCGTCTGGTAAGTAAAACACTAAAAAAAAAGTTAGAAACCCAATAAAATTGCAAAGCACAGGTTTAAATATCTTAAATTTCTATTAAATAAATAAATATAGCACTTTACCTTAATAAGAAATGAAGTTTGCTTGATTGATACAGTCAGTCCCCGTATAGCACGATAGTTGTGTTCGTAGAAACCCTCGTGCAATGCAAAATCGTGCAATATAAATAACAGGCCCTATGGGAAAAATAGGGTTAGGTGCTGACCACCCAAGATCGAACACACATTTGTAACCAAAACATTATCAAACACAATAAATAATCATAGTAAAATACTTACATATTTTATTACAACCCACACTGGACCAGCATGGCAGATTATGGTCCATTTCCCTCAACATGAATTGTTGAGGAGGCTTCCATCCTGCAGTGGGTTGATAATGGCTACACTTTACTTTTTACTATTACTTAATAAAATATTGCTAATGCTTTTGCTTCTATTGTAAGCAAACTTGTTCTTTGTTTGATTTTCTATCCAAACAGATGACAACTGTTCCATCTCTTCCAATTCTTTGTGTTTTGATCTAATGGATTTTATTACATTTTGAGTTATTCCTGCTATGAAAGTTGTTTTTATTTTCTCTGCATTCTTTCTAATTCTCAGCTTTGCCTCATTTAGGCCTGTAGCACGTGCAATATCACATGTTCTTTCATTTTGCTCAAAGCGTTTCAGAATTTCATATTTTTTTTCTCTATGGACAGAGGCGGACTGGCCGTAAGCCTTACCAGGGAAACCCTGGTGGGCCCGAAGGCCGTAAACGCTAGTATGAGGCCGCTACAAATTTTCCCGGGTAAGAATTTTTGACCCAGTCCACCTCTGTCTATTCATATTGCTTTTCTTTTTCTCTTTGAATCTGTAATGTCTTCACCAGGACGCTTCCTTTTCACACCTTTTAAGTATTTTACTCATTTTTAGAGAATAAAGCACAATTACAAAACGAGGAGGCACGATTGATACACATAAACAAAGCTGCGCAAGTGTAGCAACTGAATAAACAACACCGTAAAGGCAGAGACACATTATCAACGCCTCACTAGCTCACATTTTACTAAAGCACATTTCTGGAGGTCACTACCATAAAACAATAAAAACAATTTCCAGTTGCATTTCTGCTGGTGGAATCTGTTACAAACTGGTAGGAAACTCGATCTAATTGCATTTGCGATAATACCGTTAACTGGAATTGTGTCGGTTTTTATGTTATTATGGTGAAATGTGTTTTCCCTTCACTGATATAAAAAACAAAAATACATTTTCAGAATCTTCTCTTCATTCCCATCGTGTTGCGTTCAGTTGGGATGATTCTGTATTGGAATCACCCCAACATTGAGGTGCTATATTGAAGATGGTTAGTTAGTTAGTTATTGGAAATTTAATGGTGTACCAGCATCTAAGGCTATTGTGCGCCAATTGAAGATGGAACAGCTGTTAATAATATGGATGGAAAATCAGATTCAGAAGCGAGTGCCCTGATTCTAATGACGATTCAAGCAAAAGCAACAAGTATTTATAAAGATTTTACGGTTAAGTACAGTGAACCCCAACCCAAGTTCATGGCAAGCAATTTGTGGTTTAATAGGTTCGCCTCCGTAGCCGAGTGGGCAAGAGCGGCAGTGCAGTAGCACATGCTCTTTGAGTAGACCGGGGTTCAAGCCCCATGACTGCTGAATACGGTCGATCTGCCAACCCACACTGGACCAGCATGGCAGATTATGGTCCATTTCCCTCAACATGAATTGTTGAGGAGGCTTCCATCCTGCAGTGGGTTGATAATGGCTACACTTTACTTTTTACATTTTTTTTAGGTTCAAGCATCACGCTGGTTTCCACAACGTTAAAGTATGCGGTGAAGTTGTCAGTGCTAATTCTGCAGCTGCAGAGAAATTTGTGATGTGTTGGAAAAAATTATTGATGAAGGCAGCTATTCAACACAGCAAATTTTTATTGTTGACGAGACTGCTCTGTATTGGAAAAAAATGCCGGATTGAACATATATTGCGAAAGAGGAAAATACAATGCCAGGTTTCAAGGTGTCAAAAAATAGGGCCACACTCTTGCTTGGGGGCTAATGCAGCGGGAGATTACATATTAAAACCACTGCTTGTGTATCATTCTGGAAATCCTCGTGCATTTAAGTGCATCAATAAAGCCACCCTACCCATGCATTTCCGATTGAACCAGAGGGCATGGATAACAATATCTCTCTTTGAGGATTGGTTTAAATGCTGTTTCATTCCTTAGGTTGAAAAATATTGTAAAGACAACAACGTTCCTTTCAAGATTTTTCTTCTATTAGATAATGCTCCTGGACATCCTACACATCTAAATGATTTCAATTAGAACGTGAGAGTCATATTTCTACCGCCAAACACGATGTCACTCATCAAGCCTATGGATCAGGGTGTTATTTCAAATTTAAAAGCATAGTATTTACGCACAACATTTGCCCAGGCGTTGTCTACAGTAGATGGTGAAAAAAAATTTACGTTAAGAGAATATTGGAAATCTTACAATATTTGCCAAATATTGTAAGAAATTTGTTGTGCCATCTTAAACATTAATAAGGCCTGGGCGGAAATTACTAAAAGTTGTTTAAATGGTGCATGGAAGAAATATGCCCACGGCACGTGAAAGGCTTTGAAAAAGATGAATCATATGAAGAGGTTACAGATAAGATTGTAAAGGTTGCAGAGCTACTTCAGTTGGAGGTTGTTGCCAAAGATGTGGAGGAGTTAATAGAGGAAGAAGAGAAGGAATTATCTAACGAAGAACTTGTTGACTTGCAGGCAGCGATAGTGAAAGAAGAAAATGCTGATGAAGCTGAAGATGAATCAAATGAGGAGCCTAGACTGTTCATCACTAGAGAGATGGCAGTGGCATTTTGTGAAATTGCATCGGCAATGGCAAGGTTTGAGAAGATGGATCCCGACAGTGATCAATTCTTAAAAGTTAACAGAGGGGTGAATAATATGCTTGCTTGCTTGCTACAAAGAAATCTATGATGAAAAGAAAAAATCCACTGTCCGGTCATCCATCAATATGTTCTTTCGTAAGGTTGAGCTGCTGATCCCCCTTATAAATCTCCACAGCCCTTAATTTCTGTAGTGGCGTCCATATCAGCTCAAGACATCCATTCTGGCAACGATGCTCGAGAGAGTAAAACTTACTGATGTTATGCCTGTCTCCTCTCTTTTTTTTATAATATTGAAAGTTTTTTAAATTGCACGATTTTGTAATTTTTCCTGCGCATAAGATAAAAAAATTGAATAAATACAATAAATAATTCTATTTACATGTTCGTCAAACATTTCTTTTTTGATTCAATCAATTCAGCGAGCACAGTTGCAAGTGCTGTACAAGCATGGGGGAAATTCCGACTTACATAGCTTGCCAGGGAATGGAACAGTCTATGCAATGTTATGGATAACATTGTATAGTTTGTATTATGATGTTTAGCTTGAATTTAAAAAAAAAAAATGGAAGTTTTAAAAGATACTGCAGAAGGAATTCATTATTACCCGTTACTATATTTCCCATCTTTCTGAATAATTAAGCTTTTTTTTTTTAAATAAAATATGTGGGTACTACCTCTCTTAAACCTGTGTGGTACCCAGTAGCGGATTAAGGTCGGTTGAGGCCCCGGGCGCAGAAGAAAATATTGGGCCCCTTAAAAAAAAAGAGAGAGACAGGGAAAATAAAAATACATGTTAACCATTTTTTAAAATAAATAAAAAATTTTAAAAAAGTGCAGCCATTATCAACCCACTGCAGGGTGGAAGCCTCCTCAACAATTCATGCTGAGGGAAATGGACCATAATCTGCCACGCTGGTCCAGTGCGGGTTGGTAGATCGACCGTATTCAGCAGTCAGGGGCTTGAACCCCGGTCTACTCAAAGAGCGTGTGCTACTGTACTCCCGCTCCTGCCCACTCAGCTACGGAGGCCGTCATTTATTTTTTTAAATAAATAAAAAATATTATGTACTATTAATGCTTTATTTCCAATAAAATTTGAATATAATATACGTATAATATAATTAATAATAGCATAATAATAATCATAAAGTTTTGAGCTAATAGTTCAAACATATTAGTTCAACTAATTTGTTGGGGTTTTGCGTGGGCCCTTCAGAAGTCAGGGCCCGGTGCGCCCTCCGTTAAATCCGCCTCTGGTGGTACCCCCATATTTTTGGTTGCACTAAAGGTGAATTTGCATTAATATGCAAATTCGCCTTTAGTGCAACCCATAAACCCAAAATTTTCATATTAATATGTAAAAAGCAACAGTAATTTATAACTGCAGTACCATATTTTCTGAGTATATAGTATTTGTTATAAATTTTTATAAGAACTTTTCGTATGCTTTTGTCAAAGTGTGGCTGAGTTAATCAGTCTCAGATGAGGACAGCAAGTGCTTTTTTTTTTTTTCACCTGAAATTTTGGTATAACAAAATAATTTGTGCACTTTCCCCTCACCCCAGCAGTTCATTGTAATAGGATTCAAATTTATTAAGAAACACAGCCAATGCCAGCAGGAACACAATGATGGGGCAATCATACCATTGTATAAGGCCCCATTGTAAGGCAATGTCTAAAATACTGCATACAGGTTAGACATAGAGCTATTGGAAAGGGTGTGGAGAAGATCAATAAAAAGATTAGTTGTTGGAAGAAAAGGCTATTCTTACCAAGAAAGAAGAGTTCTATAAATTGCAGTCTCTGGAAATTAAATATCTGCATAGTGACTAATTGAAGTATATAAGGCTTTAACATTCTCACTATCTTTTATATTTGCAAGGGTCTGTTGCAAAGGCAAGTTTTCTGGGGTGCTGGAAGAAGTAGGCAGAGCTGTTTAGCAAATGGATTTCATCTGTGAAGAGTCATTACTCCAAGTTATGCAGGCATCTGTTGTTTGCAGCATACTAACATAAACCGATGCATTTGAACGAGATTCAGAATCCACATCACTTGAACAGAATTCTATTTCAGTGTCAGATGACATGTTATAAATAGCTGATTCAACGTCATCAGCTTCAACATACTGCCCATCTCTGTTACTTTTTAATGCTAATATCTCAGGCTGTGGATCCTTTTAGAGTAAAATTATAACACACACACACACACAGGATGATGCTTGTTTTTCACAAACTAAAGAGTTAAAATTGAACAAGCATAATCAAAAAATTTTACTTTTTCTCTTCCTGTGGAAAATACTAAACAAAGAACATTTGAAACTGTGAAACAAGTATACAGCTTTTATAACACTCTCTAGATAGTGAGATCGATGCTAAGCAAACCCTAGCCATGATGTAATAGTCCATGATTCAATCATTGTGCTGATATTGCCCAGTTGTTCATTTCATATGCCATTCCTTTTACAGTGCTCATTTATTAAAGAAGGTTTAAACAAATTCTTGGCAAGGGACTTGGCAAATTAAGTGATTTTTTTTTTTGCTAGTGCTGCATAAGCCTCGCTTCCTTGCATCATGTTCTTAGCACTGCACTAATTCTAAATAAAACATGCTTTTGATGACACCGAACAAAATATTTTTATTTTTATAATGTTGATATTCCATCCTTTTTTTTTTTTTTTTTTATTATTAATTAAGTCAATAGTTAAGTAAAATAAAGCAGAAATTGTTACTTCTGTTTATTATAAAAGCATGCCATAATTTATTTATATATATGGTGCAAGGAAGCCTGAGGCTTTTGCTGCACCAGCCAAAAAAAAAAAAAAAAAAATTCTGAGAGAGAGAGAGAGAGAGAGAGAGAGAGAGAGAGAGAGAGAGAGAGAGAGAGAGAGAGAGAGATCTGTGCTTTCTTTTTATAGTAAACCTGTCAAATGTGTATTGAAAAAATTTTGAACCTGTTTTGATGTACAGTTATTTGTTTTTTAGGGCCCTGAAATTAATTCATATATTTTCTGTCAACCCTCATCTTGGACCGCTACAAATATCCCTTGGAAGAATGGTAATTGATATTATCAAGTTTTTTTCAATCTATTCTCTGGTGCTATTTGCCTTCGCATGTGGTCTCAACCAGCTGTTATGGTATTATGCAGACATGGAAAAGCAGAAATGTTACAGTCTTCCAGAAGGTGGCGCTAGCTGGGAGAAACAACGAGATGCTTGCTTAGCTTGGCGGAGATTTTCAAAGTAAGTTCACTGTTTAACGTTGCAAAACTTGTAATGACTAAGAAATAATTCCATTTTTTCATTATTGGTGTAACATTAATCTTCCTTTGTTGTGCTTTTTATTTCTTTTGCAGCTCTTTGTTATTTTTCTTGATGCAATTTTAGTCTTTAGATTTCAGGTGTGCAGAAATAAAATTTTCTACTAACTTATTACAATTGAACAAATCCTGCCTTTCAGGATCTGATCCTTGGTAGATCTTGAAATTTTCTGGATTTTGGGTAGTCATGTTATTCACATAAAAAAGAAAAAATACAGTATTTCTGCTGCAATTATTGAAAGGGACCATAGTACAAGAGTGCCCATAGTACAAGAGTGCCCTTTTTTTAACATATAATACATGTAAAAGTATAGCAAATTAAATTATTATATTTATACATATTATCATTATCATTTCATACAGTAATATTGTACAGTATTACTGTACTGCATACAATAAAATAAAATTAATTCTTTCCCCTTCTAAAATATGCCCCTTACAGTATGGTTTATTTTGGAAGGGAAAAAATTAAATATTTCACACATTTCCTGTAAGGTTGAGACGCCGCAGATCGGAGTTGCTGTTCCAACACAAACCACAGATGCTCGATGGGATTGATGTCTGCAGAATTTGGAGGCCAGGGTAATACCTGGAAGTCTTCCTCATGTTCTGCAAACCAGTCTCGAACAATCCGGGTAGTATGGCATGCCGCATTATCCTGCTGAAAGATGGCACCGACAGAGGGGATGCCATGAAAGGGTGTACCTGGTCAGCAATAATGTTTAGGTAGGTGGTAGACGTCAGAGTGCCCAGCACATGGATAACTGGACCCAGGGTATCCCAGCAGAACATCGCCCAAAGCATGACACTGCCACCACCGGCTTGTTTTTGTCCCATGGTGTATCCCGGTGGCATCACTTCCCCAGGTAAACGATGCACCATGTGTACCCGGCTGTCCACATGGTGCAACAGGAAACGTGATTCGTCTGACCAGACAACCTTCTTCCAATCACTCAAGGTCCAGTTTCGATGCTTGCATGCCCTTTGTAGGCGCTGTCGCTAGTGAACCATGGTTAGCACGGACACTTGGAGTGGCCTGCAACTACGCAGCCCCATTTTCATCAGGGTTCGATGTACCGTGTGTTGTGACACATTACTCCCATCACCAGCATTCTAATTACTGGTGAGTTGTGCGACAGTTGCCCTTCTGTTGCCACATACCATCTGGGAGAGCCTTTGCTCACCTCGAGCATCGATGAGCCGTGGTCGTCCAACACCTTGCCAGCGGTTCATGGGTTCCCCTTTTTGGTAGGTACTGACCACAGCCGACCGTGAGCATCCCACCAGCCATGCCATTTCGGATATGCTCTGACCCAGTCGTCTAGCCATTACAATTTGGCCTTTGTGAAACTCACATAAGTTCGCTGCCTTTCCCATCTGAAGAACAAGAGTAACACTGATTGACGGAGCTCAGTATCAAGTGTTTTTTATACTGTGTCCTGACCTGTGCATGTGGCATAGTTCACCTGCAGTTGCTTCGATTTGCATTACGACTCACTGGTTGTTGGCTCATCGGTGTATATCACTTGGTAGATTAAGTAATTTATTATCGAAATGACACAATTTAAAGGAATTGAACCAGTGGAATAGCCAGTTTTGAAGTGAGGGGAGCATAGGCACTAATTGTTTGTTTGAATGTAATTTTTTTAAAGTTTTCATCGTATGAAAAGGGGAGATTCACTCCTCCTGCTCCCCCTCTGGCTACACCACTGAATTTAACCATCTCAATGGCAAACACTTCAATTATTTATGGCTACATTTTGGAAATTCACTGTTTCCTGTCTTCAGGCCTATGGGAGATAGAGCATTGGAGGAGTGGTACTAAAAATTTTCAAAACTCCAACCAGTACAAAAAATCAGTCCACGCCTTCACCCCAGTCTTCCCCAACTGCACCATGAGACTCTACTCACTGATCACATTAACTGGTAAGCCCTTTCAACCAATTTAAAAGTGACTCTAGGGATTTTTCATAAATTATTTTAATTAATTAATTAAATTTATAAGAAAAAGTGTAATAATTATACAACAATTGTACATGTAAAGTAGTATAATATAATTGGAATACATTGTATTGCAAATAATCAAACATTATTATCAAATTGAAAACTTGTAATGCCACTCCTAAAACAATGTTTTGTCATTGAAGGCCTGAAGATGGGAAACAGTGAGTTCCCAAAATGTAGCTGTTAATAGTTTAAGTATTTGGCATTGACATGATTAAATTGCATCATTTCGATAATAAATTACTTAATCTACCACTGATATAATTTTGTAGCTTAATTCATCTATCTTCTGCATCGATCCTTTAACATGTTCTTTGATACGCGCACTGTCCTTTAAAATAGTATTCATTGTTGAAGCAGCGAGACCTAATTCCTATGCAATAGATGACAAATTTCCTGCTTCTTACTTCTTAATTCTTTTCGTCTTCATTTCTAAATCAATTTTATTTGATTTCCTAGCACTGCCACCACTTGCACTCTCCGTTGGTCGCTTTTCCTTCATCATTGTAATAAGTAAATGGGAATGAAGAGAAGATTCTGAAAATTTATTTGTTTCTTATATGATTGAAGCTTTTGGTGAAGGGGAACACATTTCACCATAATAATGTAAAAAAACCACACGATTCTAGTTATCGGGATTATCGCAAATGCAATAAGATCGAGTTTACTAACCATTTATAATAGATTGCATTAACAGAAAACCCCAATAAACAAGAAAGTGCAAATTGTTTTTATTGTTTTATGGTTGCGACCTCCAGAAATGCCCTTTAGAAAAATATCAACAAAGTTGTTGAAAATTGATTCTTATAACGGAACATATGAGGACAATGAAAGGGTAGCACTCCATTATAAAAATGACATTTTAGAGCGATAAATAGCTTAGTTATAAAGCGAAAATTTCAACTTCCGAGGTCTTGGAACGAATTACCAAAAAAAAAATGTGTTATTGGGTTCACATTGCAATGTTTTCACAATATCCCCATTTATTCCTACAGGATGCAAAATGCGCTTCCGCGATTTTTTTAAGTTTACACCGACCAGCAAAAACTTACATAAAGTTGAATTTACAGAAGTCGAGTATTGCGTAAGTCTGGAGTGCCTGTATGTACATTGGATTCCTTAGGTGGTGAAGTGGCTGCCGTAGCCGAGTGGTCAGGCACGTGGGTGCATAATTACATGTGCTTGAGTAACCGAGGTTAAAGCTTGTGACTGCTAAATATGGTGCTGTTCCTTGTATTCTGTCTATCTTGTGAATTCCTTTCGCTGTTTGGTCGTTCTGGAGTATAAACAGAAAATTTATTTATTTATATATATTTTTGGCAAACTTTTATAGGTTCGCTATGTTATGATTGATTTTGCCATGTTTGATTTGGCAACCACGATCTAACAAGTAACATGGCTACCCCCTGTATCAGTCCTGTGATTGTCATTTGGTGTTCTGATGTTTGACTTGATTAATATTTATATTACTGCTAATTGCTAACTGCATACATTCTCTTTTTGGAACATTTGGTAAACTGTATTTCAATAAATTGTTTCAACATTGCTATAATATAGTATGGGATTTTTTCAGTATTGCTGTTTTGATAATGTTAACTGTAGAAGGCTATTGCTTTTTTCCCCACAGGGAACAAAGACATTTGTCTGGAACCAAAAGTCATGTGACTAAGTACCAAGAGTACCACATTGCTACATGCTAGTGCTAAACACAATTTTATCGTATTTCATACAGAAATAAAGGAAATCAAGCTGCTTGAGATGCATATTAATATTATTATTAATGTTCATATTTTATTGATCATGTCTTTTAAGATGTGTAATCCCCATACCCAGGGAGTCACATCTGGTGAGTATGGACTTGGCACACCCAGGGTTCTGAGTTAGATATCATCATTCTTCTCTTTCTTGGTGATTCCCTTCTACTTCTGACTTCTTCTCTCTCTCTCTCTCTCTCTCTCTCTCTCTCTCTCTCTCTCTCTCTCTCTGTTTCTCTGGGTAACTCAGAATTTTTTCTTTTGGCTGGTGCAGCATAAGCCTCTGGCTTCCTTGCACTATATAGCTGCTAATAATAATAATAATAATAATATGAGAGCATACTATTTCATAGTATGCTCGCATGATGTATGATTCACTTCAATGCTCCATTTCATGCGTTGACGTTTTCTTCCTTCCTGGGTAGTCACTAACACAGTTTTTTTTTTTTTTTTTTTTTTTTTTTTTATGTAAATCCCAAACACGAGAGGTATTAGAACCCATAGTACTTAGTACCATGCTTGGGTTGGAGGTTGAGAAGACGAAAGAAGATATTTGTTGACTTGAACTTCTGTAGACTGTAATTTTCAGGAAATACGTATGAAGAAAGGTTGTTCCGGAAGACGGCAGTTGAATGAATAAACGAGGAAGATGAAAAGTTGGTTCTGTGAGTTTGAAGTTGGACAGTAAATGGATGTTGGCTAGTGGTGGCACGTGTTTGGACTGTTTTGAAAGAGAGAGCAGGAATTATAGAAGACAATTCAGAACAGTGCCCATGGAAGTATCTGTAGAAGAGGCATGCAGCAGAAACAGTATGTCTATGAGAGAGCGAGTGGAGAGACTCTGTTAGAGATGAATCATTAATTAACCTAACTGCCCTCTTCTTAATGGAATCAAGAAGCCTGAGAGAGCTTTTGGGGGCACCACCCCAGATGTGGGAACAATATTCCATGGCAGGGCGGATTTGCGATTTATACAGATTGAGCAGCTGTTTGGAAGAAAAGTAACGCCTAGAGCGAAAGAGAAAACCAAGTTTTTTAGATGCAGAGGAAGCAATATTAGTAATGTGCTTATGCCAAGAGAGATTAGAAGTCAGGGTAATCCCCAAAAGAGATATATCATTTTGCCTAGAAATCGGAGTGTCACTAAAGATAAGCATAGGAGCAGAAGAACCCTTTTTGAGATATAAGACAAGATTGAGTTTTAGAAGGGTGGAAATCAACTAAGTTGTCTTTGCCCCACTGGAGAATTACCTGACGATCGGCATTTAAGGAATTGGTAGCAGATTTTCGAGAAATTGATACTGATTGCGAAGGAAATTCAAAAAAAAAAAAAAAAAAAGGATTTCAAAATGGAAGGTGGAATGCAATGTGCTATCATCAGCAAAACTATGCATAGGATTTCCAGTCAATGGAAGAAGGTCATTAATATACAAGAGGAAAAGAGTGGGGGAAAAAACTGAACCTTGGGGAACACCGGCATTAGTGGAGAAGTTAGAAGACAGAGAGCCATCTAGCATCATCCTCAGTGAGCGATCAGAGAGAAAACTGGATAACCAATTACTAAAAACAGTTGGCAAACCATAAGATGGAAGCTTGTTTAGAAGACCTTTATGCCAAACATGATCGAAAGCCTTTGAGATGTCAAGAGCAATTACTTGTGTTTCCCTGAACCTTTCCATTGAATTAGTCCATAAATGGGTAACATAAGCCAGAATATCACCAGTGGATCGACACTGACAGAATCCATACTGCGATCGTTGATCAGACGGAAGGTTTCTAGGTAGTTTAAGAGTTGGCGGTTAATTGATTTCTCCAATACTTTAGAAAGAGTAGAAGTAATTGCAATGGGATGATAATTGGATGGGAGGGATTTGTCATCCTTTTTAGGAACTCGCTGGATATGAGCAAATTTCCAAGCAGAAGGAAAAACACCTTTGGAATAAGAAAGTGAAAAAGGCAGCAAAGAAAAGGAGTAAGTTCAGGAGCACAAGTTTTGAGAACAAGTGGAGAAATACCATCGGGACCTGGAGCTTTCTTAGCATTAAGATTCTTCAAAATCCTTCTGACATCCTTTTGACGGAAGACCACAGGAGGCATTGAATGGAGTGTGTTGGGAATGGTGGGAGGTGTTTTACCAAAATCATTAATACATGAGTTGGAAGAAAAATGGGATGCTAGCAGGTCAGCTTTATCCTTGGCTGAAGTGACAACAGTTGCACAGGAAACAGCCAAGACCAGGTAATCAACACCAGAAACTATAGAAAATACATCGCAATGGAGCCTGGAATATCAGATGACACATGTCGATGATGCCATCTGGCCTCAGAAACGATCCAACACATCACCGCGGGGTGTAAGGTGATCACCCAGACTGAGTACACTCATAGACACGACCAGGTAGACAGGATAATACATCAGAAGCTAGCGAGGAAATACCAGAAAAAAAAGACCAAAGAAAGTGTTCCATACTACAAGTACAAACCCCAGGCAGTACTAGAGACCCGAACCCACAAGCTGTACTGGGACCGCACCATAATAATGGATAAGACCATCCCGCACAATAGACCAGACATTACCCTTGTGGACAAGGTGGAAAAGGTTACCTGCCTGATTGACATAGCGGTGCCCAACACTAGCAATATCCAGAAAACCCATGAAGAAAAAATTAGGAAGTAATTGAACCTGAGACATGAGATCAAGGAGATGTGGCATATGGAAGAAGTATCAACCATCAATCATCGTGTCAACCACTGTTATGGTACCAAAGACTACATAGCAGTCTAGCAGCAATAGGTCTCCCAGAGAACACCTACAAGGAACTCCAGAAAGTCGCAATCCTGAACACCTGTAGGATAGTGAGAGATTTCCTCGACCAATAGTAACACCAGACATTACAACCACCCTGTGTACTTGGTAGCTGTACCCCGTCACGGAGTGGAATCCCCCAATGAGGGAGAAATAATATAAGAGCAACAACAATAATAATAATAATAACAACCACCCTGTGTACTTGGTAGCAATACCCATCACAAGGTGGAACCCCCAATCATTGAGAAATAATATAACAGTAATAATAATAATAATAAAGCACAGAGCCTCTATTAGCCAGCTGTGAGGCACGGAGCCTTCGACTCCATGCCTCATAGCTGGCTAATAGAAGTGCTGAACATCTACAAAGTCAATCCAATACCGACAAACTTCCTAGGAGAAATGATGGCGAAATGGAGTACCACCATTAAGGTCGAAAACATCATAACCAGACCAATTCCCAATCAGCAGTGGAATCTTTCAGGGAGATGCCCTGCAAGATTGCACTCCAAGTCCATTGTGGTTCTGCCTAGCACTAAATCTGCTGTCCACCACGCTCAACAGTAGCAATTACGGATATAAACTCAAAGAAGGAAGGAAGAACCTGTACACTCTCACCTACCTGATGTACATGGATGACATCAAGCTCCAAGCGGGAACCGAGAAGCACCTCCAGCAACTACTCCAGATCACCGAAGAATTCGGCAATGATATTAGGATGGAATTTGGTCTAGACCATTGCAATACCCACGGATCGGATTGCACCAGAGAAAATTAGTCAACCGAAATTACCAGCTGCAGACTGGTAAAGAACTTGAAGCCATGGTAGAGTGAGAGGCCTGCAAATACTTGGAGATGATATAGGCTCAGCAGTTACAGCACAAGGAAATTAAGGCCTGCCTGACAGAAAAATACCATCAGAGATTCAGAGCCTGCTGAAAGCAAAGCTGAATGGAGTGAACACAGTCAAAGCTATAAACACCTATGCAGTCCTCCCAGTGATAACATACTCCTTCAGGGTCATAGATTGGACTAACACTGAGCTGGAGGATATCATGAGAAAGACAAGCACAATGATGACCAAGAGCCACCAACACCACCCTGAAATCTGCCGTGGAGAGACTGACAATTGCTCGGAAAGAAGGAGGAAGGTGCCTGATAGATCTCATTGAGCAACAGAAGACAGCGATAGTTAACCTGAAGGATTACTTCCAGAAACACACAGCAGCACTCCACCAGACCATAAGGAAGACAGACAAGCGGTATACCCCACTCAGAACCTAAACGAGGAGTACTCCCCACCCAAGAGGAACAAACGAAGCTAGAAAGATGGGCAGAGAAGACACTGCCCATGGCAGACACTACAATGATCTCCATCACAATCCCATAGATAAAATTGCTTCTAATGTATGGCTCACGAGCAGGACGCTCTTCCCCGAGACTGAACGATTCATGCTCGCCATCCAAGACCAGGTAATCAACACCAGGAACTATAGAAATTACATCGCCAAGGAGCCTGGAGTGTTCGATGATACATGTCGACGATGCCACCTGGCCTCTGAAACAATCCAACACATCACTGCAGGATGCAAGGTGATCACCAAGATCATCATGTCAACCACAGGTATGGCGCCAAAGACCCTACATAACAGCCTAGCAGCAATAGGTCTCCCAGTGAACACCTACAAGGAACTCCAGAAAGTCGCAATCCTGAACACCTGTAGGATAGTCAGAGAGTTCCTCAACCAACAGTAAGGCTAGACATAACAACTACCACCCTGTGTACTTGGTAGCAATACCCATCACGAAGTGGAACCCCCAGTCGTTGAGAAATAATATAAGAGCAATAATAATAATAATTTCTGGGAAGAGAACGAACAAATTTCTCCAGGCAATGCCATCATAGTTGATCATTGTGCACAGATATTGGAATTGCAAATGACTCGAGAGCTTGCAGATTTGTTCTTCAGAACATAATACGATCAATAGAGATGGAGTTTATATTCATCCATCCTCTTTGATACCGTAATTCTTCGATGGGATGAATGGTCCACCTGCATGCACCTGAGCCATTTCCAGTTTCCATGCACATGTGGAGGATAATGCCCGTGCTCCTATGATAACGTGCTGAGAGCCATTATCCTGTGTTATTTAAGGATTTATCGTGACAGTTAAGTGTTACCATTGTTAAAGAAGGAAGTCACCTCTGACAGCTATGGTTGTTTTTATCAGTTTTATCTTTGTATAGTGTAATTTCATATTTTACTTTTATCTATCATTTTATCACTTTTAATTGTACAATCAGTGTATTTTATTTGTATATTTTTATCTTTTATTTTTATAAAATTTGATCTGGTCTTATATTATTATTATTTTAATAAAGTTTCAGTGTTAGATGGTTGGTTTGTTGCATTGCAGTTATTATGAGACTGATATTGTTAATGAGCTAACCCCAGGGGGCTCACATCTGGTGAGTATGGGCTTGTCACACCCAGGGTCCTGAGCTGGCTGGATATCATCATTCTTCTCTTTCTTGGTGATTCCTTTCTACTTCTCTCTCTCTCTCTCTCTCAGGGTAACTTGGAAAAAAAATTTTTGGCCGGTGCAACATGCACCTTAGGCTTCCTTGCACCATATGGCTAATAATAATAAATAATAAATAAATAATAATAAAATAATTTCCCAGAACACTCTGAAATATGATCAGCAAATAAAAGATACTCAGAAGAAGAAGCCACTGATCCATTCAGTAGCTTCTTTCCTTTCCTTTTACAGGTGAGTAAAATCCATCTTTTTACAGTTGAGTTGGGTGCAGTCCTCCAATGAATCAACCCCAAAAAATGTCTGAACACCATGACTTAATAGAATGTGTTTACTCTTTGACTCCATAAACTAAGACCCCAGCACCTGTTCATACTATTCAACAAATGTCTGGTGAGTGGCTACTTTCCAAAGCCTTGGAAAATAGAACTTCTGAGATTAATCAAGAAGCCTCACAAAAGCCCAACCGATCCACGCTCATTCAGGCCCATTGCCCTCCTTGCTAACCTGGGTAGGTGTGTTAGAATGGCTGATAGCTCTCAGGGTCATGTTCCTGTTCCAGACAAGAGACTCATTCCCTCCCTATCAGTACGGGTGTACACCAGGATGCCCTGTGAGGAGGCACTATTTGATATTAGCATTAGCATTAGTAGAGGCATTTGATGCAAGAAAGCAAGCTTATGCAGCATCAGCCAAAAAAAAAAAAAAAAAAAAAAACCCACTTCCACTTCACCCCTCCGTTCGTTCAAAATACCTGTCCAGCTGAGCCTTAAACTTATTTAGGCTATCAACCTCCACCACAAGGGATGGAAGTCTGTTCCACCAACCAACCACCCGCTGGCTAAAGGCAAATTTCCGCACGTCTATCCTACATCTCTCTTTCCTCAATTTGAATTTATGCCCTCTCATGTGATTATTCTGAGCTAGAGGAAGAATCCCATCAGCATTGAGCATGCTTAAACCATTCAAGGCTTTATACACCTCTATCAGATCACCTCGCTGGTGCCTAGTCTCCAGACACTGTAATTTGCAAAACTTAAGCCGTTCTTCGTAAGAGCACCCCTTTGTTCCATTCACTAATCTTGTTGCCCTTCTCTGTACTCGTTCCAGCAGCTCTACATCCTTCTTGAAATGAGGCCTCCAGACCTGTATACAGTACTCTAGGTGTGGCCTGACCATCGCCTTATACAATGGAATAATCACCTCCTTATCCCTGCTGGAAAAATTCCTGTATATCATTGACAATACTCCATGAGCTACTCTTGCAGCCCGTCTGCACTGCTCAGAGAACTTCATATCTGCCTGCACAACAACCCCCAAGTCCCTTTCATTCTCTACCACTGTCAGTGTTGTACCACAGAGTTGATATGTTGCTCTGGGGTTGCTGTTTCCCATGTGTAGTACTTTACATTTGTCAATGTTAAACTTCATTTGCCACCTCTCAGCCCATCTGCTCAACCTTTCCAGATCCTGTTGCAGCAGCATAGTGTCAGTAGTGTCCTTGACAACCCTGCCAACCTTTGTATCGTCTGCAAACTTGGACATTAATCCCGATATACCATCATCAATATCATTTATAAATACAGAAAACAATAATGGACCCAACACTGAGCCCTGAGGGACTCCACTAATAACATCAGTCCACGATGAGCAGTGTCCATTGATTACCACTCTCTGTCTTCTCCCCCTCAACCACCCCTTTATCCATAGCAGTAATTTGCCTCCAATGTCACACTGCTCCAATTTGTGTAGCAGTCTTCCATGTGCAACAGTATCAAAAGCCTTTCTAAGATCCAAGTATATAATATCAAAGTTATTCCCTGCATCCAGTTCTTTTGTGACTGCATCATAGTATCCAATCAAGTTGGTCAGGCAAGACTTCCCCTTAACAAAACCATGCTGTGTCTGAGCTATAACTGAAGTCTTGTCTAAATGATCCTGCAGTGCTTCTTTAACCAGTGCCTCCATTAATTTTCCTGGAACAGAAGTTAAGCTCACAGGTCTTTAATTACTTGTGTCAGCCTTTGATCCTCCTTTGTGAATTGGGGGCAAATTTGCACATTTCCAGTCTATGGGTACCTCCCCTGAGTCCAAGGAAGCTCTCATAATTATGGCTAAGGGTTTGCTTACTTCCTTTGCTGCCTCCTTTAATATAACTGGATAGATCCCATCCACCCCGGGTGCCTTTCTTGTGTTTATCTTCAACAGTTTCTCCTCCACTTTACTCCCAGTTATTTCAAGATTCTGTAACTTACTGCTAGAGTTGAATACGCCTCTGGCATTCCCCTCGCTGAATAACTCCTCATGTGTGAATGTCGATGCAAAATATTCATTTAGTTTGTTAGCTACCTGAGCAGGATCATCAACACTTGACCCATCAATATCAAGAGGACCAATCTGATTCATCCCTTTCCTTCTAGAGTTTACATAAGTAAAGAACTCTTTGCTGTTTTTCTTTGCATCCCTTGCCAAGGATTTCTCGTAATCTGCCTTCGCCTGCCTAACCTCCTTTGTAACTTGGTTGCATATCAACTTGTATCTATCATAGGCTTCTGTGTCATGTGTTAATTTGTAAGTATCCCATGCATTTTTCTTCTCTGCCATATGCCTCATTAGTTCATCTGACATCCATTTTGGCCTAAACCTTGAACAATATTTCTTAGTTGGTATGTAAAGCCTAGTAGCTTCCAAGATAAGTTCTTTGAATGCTTCCCATTTTGAATTTGCTGTTGGTAACATCATCAGTTGGTCCCACTGTATAGAATTTAAATACTGTCTCAGTCCATCGTAGTCGCCTTTACGGAAGCAATAACCCTTCCCTTTACCCCTAATGGTAGTTACCTCTTTGAGTAAATCCCACTTCAGCACACTGTGATCACTGCCACCTAGTGGTTCATTTATCTGCAGATTCTTAATGCATGAAGAATCACTGCTGATAATCAAATCAAGAGTATTGCTCCCTCTAGTTGCCTCCCGAACATGCTGATGTAGAAAACAATCATCCAATAAATCCACAAAAGCCCTGCTAGTGTGTGAGTATCCAGCCCCCAAATTCCAGTCAATATCTGGGAAATTAAAATCTCCCATTATAAGACACTCTGATTTACTGGTCCATTCTATTTCCCTGTACAGTTCCTTATTATACTCATCAGAGTCATTAGGCCTATAGCACACTCCTACTCTCAATTTTGATCTCCCAATGTTTATGTCACACCAAACTGACTCCACACTGCACTGTCCAGCGATGTCGACTGGCTTCACTTCCTTGGTTTTTATGTGTTTCTTAACTAATAGCATAACACCTCCCCCCTTCCTATCCTGTCTATCCTTTCTGTAGACGTTGTACTCCCCAAATTGCAGTTCCGCATCCCTTATATCTGTGTGACACCACGTCTCTGATATCCCAACAATATCTGCCTTCGATGTTTTGAGCAATACCTCAAATTCATCAAATTTATTTACTAAACTCCTAGCATTGGTGTACACGCAAGTATACCTGCACCTGTTTCTATTCTTAGCTACCCTAACACAACCCATGTGTTTACTTGTACCACAATGGCTCCCAGCAGTCTCTGAAATACCATGCATCTTGTTTTTCAGGCTTCTGCTCATTCTAATAGAAGCAGTGCAAGAATCTCTTTCACCTCTGCCAGTGGCTACTGTCAATCTATTGGTCTTTGTCTCCCCCCAAGCTAGCAGTTTTCCGACCCACCTAACACTGCCTCGATAGCATCAGCAAATATTCTTGCACCCTTTCTATTTAAGTGTATCCCATCCCTGTAGAAGCAATCTCTCCTGTTAACAAGTACAGTCCAGGCTGAAAAAAATTCTACCCCTTGAGCCTTGCACAATCTTTCCAGGGCCGAATTGATCGACAAGGCTCTCATCATATACTCCCTCCTATCGTGTCTGGGCAGAATTGCAGACACTTTCAAATTCAACCCTAATTCTCGGCTTTTGTTCAACAGTGACCTGTACTTGTTAAGTAATTCTGCCGGTCTCCTACTCTTAATATTATTAGTGCCAACGTGTACAACTATATCACCTTTTGTGCCCTTAAATATGGTCTTGGGATATGGTCTTGCACATCAAAATCTCTGACTCAAAATTTTAACTGGCCATCTTTGTGGGCTCTGAAGGCACATTTGACAACATTTAATGGGACAGGCCCTGGTACGCCTCCTGTACGCTGCAACTCTTTCAACTCTTCCAGAACTATTTACTTCTCGGAAAGAACAATAATACTGAAATCCAAGTTCCAGCAAGTCATCTAGCCTATAAATCGGGGGTGCCTCCAAGGGATCAGTTCTTGGCCCCCTGGTGTGGAACATCTTCCAGGACTAGCTCTCGGTCCTTCCCAAATACCAAAATAATAATTTTGCAGACGACCTCACAATTCTTGTGTCCAGATGTTCTTGCAAAGTTATAGAAGACAATGACAACTGCACCTTGGCTAACCTTTCCTCCTGGGCATCCTTAAACAAACTATGTATAAACCCAACTAAGACACACTTGTGGCGACCTATGAAGATCGCCACAAGTCAAAATGTCTTTTAATATCCAGCTCCCAATAGTAACACAAGCCAAAGTACTAGGAGTAATCATTGACTCTAAACTAAGTTTCCCAATAAACAAAGTCAAAAAATTCTCCAGATCTATACTCAGAGTTACAAGGAATGAATAGGGACTGTTCAGGAGGTCCCTTCTCCTATACTACTAAGCCGTCTTTCTCCTAACTGTTAGTTACTCAGCCAGCTCCTGGTTCCATTGTGCCAAGGTGGTAAAGATGAGGACAACTGGGATCAATACAATGGTCTGTGCTGTTAGCTATCAATAGAGTCTGCAGATCAGTCTCCACCCCAGTGATGGAGGTCATCGCCAGAGTCCTCCCTCTAGACCTGCTCATGACCTTCTGCTGTCTGTCTGGTTTTTGGATAAGAAAGAAATTTTCTTCCACGATTCTCGATATCAAGCTCAATCTGTAGGCGGATCCAAAAGTGGAAAAGATCCACATCTATAATGAACTGCTGAACATCTGACAGACTTATAAAGACACTGCCTTCCTTTGTACAACCACAAGAAAATTCCTCCCTGAAGTTACATTCTCTGTCTCCAAGACAGTACAAACAGCTCTCTTTCACCCTTGAAACATCCTTCCTGATTACTGAACATGGCTCGATGAACAAGAAACTACACCAGCTTGGTCTGCATTTAACCTCTCTCACTGCAGTTCCAAAAAAAACTGGCACCACATACTTTTTGAATGCACTTCCTACGATGACCATTGCCTTATACTAGGTAGTTGTCAGGCCACACCTAGAATACTGTGTACAAGTCTGGAGGCCTCATTTTAGGAAGGCTGAAACCTGCTAGAACGAGTAGAAAGAAGGGCAACAAGATTGGTGATGGAAACAAAGGGGTGCTCTTACCAAGAAAGGCTTAAGTCCTGAAAATTGCAGCGTCTGGAGACTAGGCACCTGCGAGGTGATCTGATTGAGTTGTATAAGGCCTTTAATGGGTTGAGCAAGCTAAATGCTACTGGGATTAGCATTTAGCATTAGCATTAGTAGAGGCATTTGATGCAAGAAAGCAAGCTTATGCAGCATCAGCCAAAAAAAAAAAATAAAAAAATAAATAATAAATAAAATAAATAAATTTAAAAAAAAATAATAATAAAAAAAATTAAAAAAAATAATAAATAAATAAATAAAAAATAACCACTTCCACTTCACCCCTCTGTTCGTTCGAAATACCTGTCCAGCTGAGCCTTAAACTTATTTAGGCTATCAACTTCCACGACAAGGGATGGAAGTCTATTCCACCAACCAACCAACCAACCAACCAACCACACGCTGGCAAAAGGCAAATTTCCTCACATCTATCCTACATCTGTCTTTTCTCAATTTGAATTTATGCCCTCTCAGATGATTATTCTGAGCAAGAGGAAGAATCCCATCAGCATTGAGCATGCTCAAGCCATTCAAGGCTTTATACACCTCTATCAGATCACCTCGCCGGTGCCTAGTCTCCAGACACTGTAATTTGCAAAACTTAAGCCTTTCTTCGTAAGAGCACCCCTTTGTTCCATTCACTAATCTTGTTGCCCTTCTCTATACTCGTTCCAACAGCTCTACATCCTTCTTGAATTGAGGCCTCCAGACCTGTATATAGTACTCAAGGTGTGGCCTGACCATTGCCTTATACAATGGAATAATCACCTCCTTATCCCTGCTAGAAAAATTCCTATATATCATCGACAATACACCATGAGCTACTCTTGCAGCCCGTCTGCACTGCTCAGAAAACTTCATATCTGCCTGCATAACCACCCCCAGGTCCCTTTCATTCTCTACTACTACTGTCAGTGTAGTACCACAGAGTTGATACGTTGCTCTGGGGTTGCTCTTTTTCCCATATGTAGTACTTTACAATTGTCAATGTTAAACTTCATTTGCCACCTCTCAGCCCATCTGCTCAACCTTTCCAGATCCTGTTGCAGTAGCATAGTGTCAGTAGTGTCCTTGACAACCCTGCCAACCTTCGTATCGTCTGCAAACTTGGACATTAAGCTTGATATACCATAATCAATATCATTTATAAATACAGAAAACAATAATGGACCCAATACTGAACCCTGAGGGACTCCACTAATAACATTAGTCCACGATGAGCAGTGTCCATTGATTACCACTCTCTGTCTTCTACCCCTCAACCACCCCTTTATCCATAGCAGCAATTTCCCTCCAATGCCACACTGCTCCAATTTGTGCAGCAGTCTTCCATGTGCAACAGTATCAAAAGCCTTTCTAAGATCCAAGTATATAATATCAAAGTTATTCCCTGCATCCAGTTCTTTTGTGACTGCATCATAGTATCCAATCAAATTGGTCAGGCAAGACTTCCCCTTAACAAAACCATGCTGTGTCCGAGCTATGACTGAAGTCTTGTCTAGATGATTCTGCGGTGCTTCTTTAACCAGTGCCTCCATTAATTTTCCAGGAACAGAAGTTAAACTAACAGGTCTATAATTATTTGTGTCGCCCTTTGATCCTCCTTTGTGAATTGGGGTTACATTTGCACATCTCCAGTCCATGGGTACTTCCCCTGAGTCCAAGGAAGCTCTCATAATTATGGCTAAGGGTTTGCTTACCTCCTTTGCTGCTTCCTTTAATATAATTGGATAGATCCCATCCACCCCAGGTGCCTTTCTTGTATTTATCTTCAACAATTTCTCCTCCACTTTAGTCTCAGTTATTACAAGATTCTCTAGCTTACTGCCAGAGTTGAATACATCTTTGGCATTCCCCTCGCTGAATAACTCCTCATGTGTGAATGTCGATGCAAAATATTCATTCAGTTTGTTATCTACCTGAGCAGGATCATCAACAGTTGACCCATCGATATCAAGTGGACCAATCTGATTCATCCCCTTCCTTCTAGAATTTACATAAGTAAAGAACTCTTTGCTGTTTTTCTTTGCATCCCTTGCCAAAGATTTCTCGTAATCTGCCTTCGCCTGCCTAACCTCCTTTGTAACTTGGTTACAGATCAACTTGTATCTATCATAGGCTTCTGTGTCACATGTTAATTTGTATGTATCCCATGCATTTTTCTTCTCTGCCATATGTCTCATTAGTTCATGTGACATCCACTTAGACCTAAACCTTGAACAATATTTCTTAGTTGGTATGTAAAGCCTAGTAGCTTCCAAGATAAGTTCTTTGAATGCTTCCCATTTTGAATTTGCTGTTGGTAACATCATCAGTTGGTCCCACTGTATAGAATTTAAATACTGTCTCAGTCCATCGTAGTCACCTTTACGAAAGCAATAACCGTTCCCTTTACCCCTAACGGTAGTTACCTCTTTGAGTAAATCCCACTTCAGCACGCTGTGATCACTGCCACCTAGTGGTTCATTTACCTGCAGATTCTTAATGCATGAAGAATCACTACTAATAATCAAATCAAGAGTATTACTCCCTCTAGTTGCCTCCCGAACATGCTGATGTAGAAAACAATCATCCAATAAATCCACAAGAGCCTTGCTAATGTGTGAGTGACGAGCCCCCAAATTCCAGTCAATATCTGGGAAATTAAAATCCCCCATTATTATGAGACTCTCTGATTTACTGGCCCACTCTATTTCCCCGTACAGTTTCTTATTATACTCATCAGAGTCATTAGGCCTATAGCATACTCCTACTCTCAATTTTGATCTCCCACTGCAGTCACACCAAACTGACTCAACACTGCACTGTCCAGTGATGTCGACTGGCTCTTCACTTCCTTGGATTTTATGTATTTCTTAACTAATAGCATAACCCCTCCTCGCTTCCTACCCTGTCTATCCTTTTTGTAGACATTGTACTCCCCAAATTCCAGTTCTGCATTCCTTATATCTGTGTGACACCACGTCTCTGAAATCCCCACAATATCTGCCTTTCATGTTTTGAGCAATACCTCAAATTCATCAAATTTATTTACTAAACTCCTAGCATTGGTGTACACGCAAGTATACATGCACCTGTTCTTTTTCTTAGCTACACAACATATGTGTTTATTTGTACCCCTATGATTCCCAGCAGTCTCTGAACTATCCTGCATCTTATTTTCCAGGCTGCGGCTCATTCCAATAGAAGCAGTGCAAGAATCACTTTCACCTCTGCCAGTGGCTACTGTTATCTATTAGTCCTTGTATCCCCCCAATCTAACAGTTTTCCTACCCACCTAACACTGCCTCGATAGCATCAGCAAACATTCTTGCACCCTTTCTATTTAAGTGTATCCCATCCCTGTAGAAGTAGTCTCTCCTGTTAACAAGTACAGACCAGGCTGAAAAAAATTCTACCCCTTGAGCCTTGCACAATCCTTCCAGGGCGAATTGATCGACAGGGATTCTTCCTCTTGCTGAGACTAAGAACCTGAGGGGACACAATTTGAAATTGAGGAAAGGTGGTTGTAGAATAGATGTGCAGAAATTTGCCTTTAGCCAGCGGATAGTTGATTGGTGGAACAGGCTTCCATCTTTTGTTGTGCAAACTAATAGCCTAAATAAATTGAAGGCTGAGCTGGATAGGCATTTGGAACGAATGGAGGGGTGAAATGGGAGGTTTTTTTGGCTGATGCTGCATAAGCTTGCTTTCTTGCATCGTATGCCTCTACTAATGCTAATGACCTTAGGCTAAACCTGACACAAACCACCTGGATCACAGAAGACCACCTGGAGACACTACTGCAAAAGCCTGAGAACCTTGCTGCCCTCCAGCACTTCTCAGAAGATGTTTTTGCACGGAGAAAAACCATATACAGAACACCGGTGGCCACTAGCTGGGAGCCAACTGCAACTTTTTTTTTTTTTTTTTGAGTTCTGCACAGGGTTGCCATGAGCTCTAAATATTTTTTAGAATTCTACTCGGGATAGCTGTCAGCTGTTAATTTTTTTTTCTCACATTCTGCACAGTGTAGCTGTCAATTTATTTTTTCCTCACATTCTTCACAGTATAGCAGTCAATTTATTTTTTATTCACATTCTGCAGTGTAACTGTCACTTTTTTTTTTACACCGTGGGATTATTTTTCTCCTTTGGAGTGAGCCTCCAGAGCAATCTGAACTACCTTTTGGCAACATCAGGCGAGTCAGAGTCTAGAACTGAGATTGTATGAGCTTATTGAGACTATCCCCCTTCCCATGTTGTGGATGAGTACTGAGAATCATCTCTCCAAGTGTCTGATGCTTCTGTGTAGCCAAGTGGCCAAAGCACACAATATGCACAAACCAACACTACTCACATTTCTGGCCCTTTTACATTGGTTAAAATTGTTCTTCATAGAAATTAGAGGCAGCGTTGAACTGATGTTCTAGGAGCCACCCCTTACAAAAGCAGACGTCCACATGTGATTCTCCACAGGATTCTATTGGGTCTTTGTTACTACATGGGTCTTTGTGGGATCCATTCCTTCAAATTCTGTTAGGGCCTTCTTCCACTCATCTTCTATTCTGGATATCATGAGCTTGTCTCTTTCCACTTCAGCTGCTCCTGGTTGTATTTCTTCTTGCTCTTCCACCTCTGGTTCTGTGTTATCCATATTTGCTGTTCTTTGTAGTTGATCACTCATGTCTTGTTTGGTTTTTTCCAAGGTTGCAGGAGCTATCAGGTTCTTCGTGACGATGGTCCTTCCCCGGTCCATTATTGGCTGTTGTGTCCTGAATATCCAGGAATCGTTCAGACCACTTGGTATGTAGCTAAACCTATCATCTGTTGAGTTGAGTGGGAGAAGACAGAGAGTGGTAATCAATGGACACTGCTCTTCATGGACTAATGTTATTAGTGGAGTCCCCCAGGGTTCAGTGTTGGGTCCATTGTTGTTTTCTGGATTCATTAATGATATTGATGATGGTATAACAGACTTAATGTCCAAATTTGCAGACAATATGAAGGTCAGCAGGGTTGTTAATGACACTAATGACAATACACTGCTGCAACAGGATCTAGAAAAGTTGAGCAGATGGGCTGAGAGGTGGCAAATGAAGTTTAACATTGACAAATGTAAAGTACTACATATGGGAAGCAGTAACCCCAGAGTAACATATCAATTGTGTGGTACTACACTGACAGTGGTTGAGAGTAAAAAGTAGTGTCTTGTCAATGATATACAGGAATAAGGAAGGGATAAGGAAGTGATTATCCCCTTGTATAAGGCAATGGTCAGGCCACACCTTGAGTACTGTATACAGGTCTGGAGGCCTAATTTTAAGAAGGATGTAGAGCTGTTGGAACTAGTAGAGAGAAGGGCAACAGGATTAGTGAATGGAACAAAGGGTTGCTCTTACAAAGAAAGGCTTAAGTTTTGCAAATTAGTGTCTGGAGACTAGGCACCTGCAAGGTGATCTGATTGTGGTGTATAAAGCCTTGAATGGTTTGAGCATGCTCAATGCTGATGGGATTCTTCATCCTGCTCAGAATAATCGCCTGAGAGCATAAATTTAAATTGAGGAAAGACAGTTGTAGGATAGATATGCTTACGTTTGCCTTTAGCCAGCATGTGGTTGATTGCTGGAACAAACTTCTATCTGTTGTAGAAGTTGATAGCATAAACAGATTCAAGGCAGAGAAACATTTGGAGCGAGTGGATGGGTGAATTTTTTTTTTTTTTTTTTGGGTGATTCTATATAAGCTTGCTTTCTTGCATCATGTGCCCTTGCTTAATGCTAATTATCATATTGGTCTCTAGCGTGGTTATTTCATAGTATGTTCGCACATGATGAACATATTCATTTCGATGCTCCACTTCATGCATTGGTATTTTCTTTCATCCTGCGTGGTCACTAGCACAGTTGCACGGGCAGGATGGTGTTGCCCTTCTCTTGTGGTCATATAGGAGACAGCGCCACTTGCTCCACTGTTGGGCTCCTCCATAGCCAGGTGGGCAGGAGCAGCAGTGCGTAGCACGTTTCTTGATTAGATCGTGGTTCGAGCCCGTGACCACCAAATATGGAGGATGCGGAGATGTCAGAGAATGACCACCGCATAGCCGTGGAGCAATATGGCCTTAGTTGCTAATACTCCTAAAAACCAAAAATAACAATAACAACAATAACAAAGCTCCACTGTTGTCCTTGGGAGAATGTCTCCTACTTTTCGTACCAGCCCTCTGCCTAAGGCTTGCATATGAGTGATTTTATCCTGCACCACACTCGATGTAGTATGATTATAATTTCAATTCGACTCCATCCATCTATAGAGGTGGATCTGTTTAGCTTTGGCTTACATCCAGTGGTAGTGGTAGTTCTTGGGAGTGGTACCAGATGGCACAGCAAGAATATCTGCCTCAGCTGTCACTTTGACCTTGGGGAAGGTAGGCCAGCTGAAGCGACTTTCGCAATGTTTTATTTATTTATAAATTTATTTTTTATTATTATTATTACTATTCTAATTTATTATCTCTCTATACATTAAAAAAGTTTTCCTCCTAGTGATATTTATTCGAGCCAATGGAAGAAGAGGGCAGGGCAATTATGTCACATATTTGAGCCAATGGGAGAAGAGAGGGCGGAGTAATTACATCACTTATTCGAGTCTTGGGAGAACAGAAGTGGGGCAATTACATCACTACAAATGCATAAGTAAATAATTACATAGGTCATTTCCTGATTAGATTTCGATCAGTGCATTATAATGTTAGTATATTAGTATAATGTTATTATTATACAAATAATAACATAATACAATACAAGACTATACAAATATTTACAAAATACTAAACTATTTACAATCATACCTCTACTATATCGGGATGATGAGTTGCTTCATCAGCTGATATTACTATACAAAAAATGATACAATGGAACTTCAAATGATGCCAGGCATGGTCATATGTTAGACAGTGAAGCATATGCACAAGGTTGGTGAACATTAAATGGAAGGAATTCAAATGGGTTACTGGTAGAATCAGACACCTGCTGTTGACAATATAGAGTATGTACGTGGAACGCATGCCAATGTTTGCGCATTGCAAGACAACTGCCTCCATAACATTCAACCTTGTGTACATGCTTCCCTGTCTAATATATGACCATGCCCGGCATTATTTGATTTTCCCTTGTAACGTTTTTTGTATATTAATGTCAGCTGATGAAGGGACCAGTTATAGTTGGTATATTTGTAAATAGTTTAGTATTTTGTAAATATTTTAAATATTTATATAATTTGTAAATATGCCATCAATGCTTCTCCGACGATTGATGGAATTGATGGAATGAGCAGGACTGATGTCTTGGAAATCCCATATGCGAAGATGTTTAAAACCCTTTACGAAGTGTACGAATCCAGCAAAGACAAAGAAGTGAGTTTGGCATTAAGAAGGGGGGGTGGTGAGCGAAGCAAGCAGGAGGCAGAGCCTCCTAGTTATTATTATTATTATTATTATTATTATTACTATTATTAGCAGAGGCATATGATGCAAGGAAGCAGGTTTATACAGCATCAGCCAAAAAAAACACCTTCCCATTTCACCAATCCATTTGTTCCAAAAGTTTGTCTAGTTCTTCCTTGAATTTATTTAAGCTATCAACTTCCACAGTGACAGATGAAAGTTTGTTCCAGCAATCAACTACCCACTGGCTAATGGCAAATTTCTGCACATCTACTCTACAACTATCTTTCCTCAATTTGAGTTTATGTTCCCTCAGGTTCGTAATCTGAGCAAGAGGAAGAATCCCATTAGCATTGAGTCTACTCAAACTATTGAAGGCCTTATATCCTCAATCAGATCACCTCGCAGGTGCCTAGTCTCCAGACACTGCAATTTCCAGATTTTAAGCCTTTCCTGGTAAGAGCACCCTTTGTTCCCCTCACCAGTCTTGTTGGCTTTCTCTGTACTTGTTCTAGAAACTCCACATCCTTCCTAAAATGAGGCCTCCAGACCTGTATGCAGTACTCAAGGTGTGGCCTGACCATTGCCTTATACAAGGGGATAATCACCTTCTTATTCCTGCTAGCAAAATTCCTGTACAGTATATCACTGTACAGTATATCACTGACAAGACCCGATTGTTATTATTATTAATAGCCATCTTCTTGCAGTATGGTTGACCAGTCTTAAAAATACTTAGAGAGCTAATCTCTCTCATTACTCAGATATGATTTCTCTCTTATCTGAGGAGATATTAGAAGAGTCACATTATCACAAGCTTGTGTCCTGGTGCAATGTAATTTATTTTTTTATTTAGCTTTCTTATTCACCTCTTTTCCATTTTAGCTTCCCATAGCTTAGGGTCCTGTTGCAATTGACCATAGAGTGATATTAACTTATTATAATTCACCTGACCCATGCTTCTTGCTCTGTTTTGTTATTTTAATATTACAGTAATACTGTTTTTTTTTTTTTTTTTTAAACAACTGTAACTTAACTTCTGGATATCAGTCCGTGATGAAACTATAAATTCTAGCCCACTGCTAGAGTGTTGAATGGCTGCCGCATGACAATCATGTCAAATCTACTGTCAGGCACTTTTCACTCCTCACCAAGCAGTGGCAAACCTGGTGGTATGGAGTTGACCTCTGACACCAATCTGCTGTGAGTGTGTCTGTCACACTAGATTTGATAGCTGATTGACTGGCAAAAGAAAAGCAGTACTCCCATTCACTGTTTCAAGATTTTTGCCAGTGATTGTTGGAAACCATATGTAACTGCAGGATAGAAATACACCAGTACTATATACAACAAGGGTAGTCAACATGTAACCCACTATAAACTGTAACATATTTATTATACCATCTTTCACCTTTGTGAAAATACACTCAACGAACCACCACCACCACACTTGCTGCATTTTCTTTCCAGGCAGTGAAATCACTGTAATAAAAATCAAGAGGTTGACATTTACCAATGTTTAATGTCAGAAATGAGTTCCATATCGCTCTTAAATGCCTTGTCACACAGATATGCCCTCCAGCTACCAAACAAAAAAAATCTGATGAGGCAAGGTCAGGGCTATAGGGTGGGTGAGGCATTTGCTCCACCCCAGCTGGTGTGGCCTTGAATTATCCTGATAAAAGTTGATGTCCTGCCAATTCAGTTCAGTTCGGGTCTTTTGGTTTTCAGAGCTGATCAAGCTTTTACAGAGACAAGCAGTATCTTTATTTGTTCATGGTTGTTCCACTTTCTAAGAAATTTATAAAAATTATGCCATTTTTATCCCTGAAGAAGGTGGCCATAAGTTTTATTAATGATTTGGAAAGTTTTAGCATTTTGTTTACAGGTGACGTCAGGTGTGCCCATTTTGTGGATTGACATTTGGTTTGTGGGTCATAATGGAAGAGCCATGTTTCATCACATGTGATGATCCCCTTAAAGCACTCAGGATTGCCAGAACCAAACCCCTCCAATTTCACAGATCTCTTTCCTCACAGCCATCATCTTTCATGTGAGCACCCACCAAGAAGAGATTTTTTTGTACCCCATTTTGTTGATGATGGTCAAAACACTTCCCTTTGACATTTGCAGCATTCATTACTTGTCTGGAGGGTATGCACCTGTCATGAATGAGCTTGAGTTCTTTGTTTTCACTGTTCTGATGTTGAAATCACTTTCCCAAAACCATTGGAACAACTTCTGGACATTTTTCGATCAATTGTCTGGTTCCCATAGACTGCCAGGAGTTTTCAGTGGATATATGTGGCCGACACACCGTTGCTCGAAACAGCTCTCACTTTGTCCATCCTTATCTTCAGATCTGAAAACACCAGAAGAATAATATTAGGTGTTTTATGAATGAGTAATTTGTAATTGGTAATATATAAGTGTGCATCATAAATTCACCCCTCTTCCTTATGCATGCACATGTGTAATTGTGTTAGTTATTTATCTGCCTTTGTATGTGTTTTTACCAAAGTGAATTGGTAAAAGTCCAAAATTTTCATTATCTGACTGAAGTACTAGGCACCTTTTCAAGTGCTTGAATATGTTATCCAGGCAACTCTGCTGGGATTAGGAGATATATATATATATCCCCATATACATTTGTTAAAAATTGAAACTTCCCTTTATGCAAGTATGATTATCCCTTTTTAAATTTCAAAGGCACATAGAGGATATTTACCAGTGTCCCTATCCTCAAAATGTTGGTAACAGTGCAAAAAGGGAAGCAATGGTTTTCCTGTGACCTATGCCCTCCCTCCACATGCTTTTGCTTTAAAATAGGAAAAGTGAATGAACCATTCATGTGGAACATTTTTTGATATTCTGGGCTCAATATTTTGGACTTTTACAAATTTGCTTTGGTAAATGCCCGAATTTTGTGCTTTGACTAAAGTGAATTGGTAAATCTTAGGATTTACAGGACTTTGGGATTTTACATACATGCACTCATTTTCTTTATTTGCTTCAAAAATGTATATTTTCTCACATTAACCTATCTGATGCACTCTTGACATCACCACCGTGATTTACATAAAGGTGCCAGTAAAATTCACAACCCTGGCTAATCCAATTCATTATAACTGAGCTCTGAATATGAGCTCTATTTAATGAACACCTGAGATCAGGGTCCAAATCATAATTTCACATATTATAACTATGTGATATAGAGTTCTCTGTATCCTTTTATATATTTCTTCCACAACTCAGAATGGACCAGAGCAAGGAAGCTGTTCCAGAGCCTGACATGCATCTAGACACATACTAGATTATTAAATTAAAAATAAGATTTTTTTTTTTAAAAGAGTATCCTAGTTTGTAAAATTTTCTACTTGACACCTGCTCTCTTCTATATGAAAATGTTTTTCATTTATATTTGTAATCATGTGGTCTGACTGATAAGTTATTAGTAAAATATTAGGCCATTTGCTTCAAATACTTTAAACACTGCTTTGTTAGTGTTTTAAGGCAAATTTTCAGAGTATTGTTCAGAAAATTGAACTTACATTTACTTTTATTGTTCTATGATTTGAAGCTTTAAAATGGATAATCATTTTTATATTTGCTGGCGAGGAAAATAGTTTCCTAGTGGCTTTTGAATTTAAAATAATGAAATTTTTTGCATGTCATTCTTTATTCTGACTCCTCCCCTACCCTTTTTCAGCCTTTTTGAATCTTCTCAAAGTCTATTCTGGGCTAGCTTTGGACTAGTAGACCTCAGTAACTTTGAGTTGACGGGAATTAAGAGCTATACAAGGTTTTGGGGAATGCTGATGTTTGGTTCATACTCAGTGATCAATGTGGTGGTGCTTCTGAACCTACTCATTGCTATGATGAGTAACTCTTATCAAATAATTTCTGTAAGTATTAGACAGTTTTTTTGTTGTTCTGGTGAGGATGCATAACATGTATCACAGATTGTGCAAAATTTGATTGTGCAGATATGTGATTGTCAAAATTTAGAGTGAAAAGAATTTCAAATGTTTCATTTTTATTGCTTTCACAATTGAATAAATTGTTTTAACGTTATTTAGAATTTATTTTTTCAGTTATTCTTCTGAAAGATGGAGTCTTCTTTATTTTCAGAGGATTTTTAAAGTTTTTCAAATATTTAAAAATCAAAATGAATGAAAAATCAAGTCCATTTTTCATACATTTTGATCTAATATATATTTTAGTCATTGAAAAATAATTTCTACTAACATACAGACTGCCCACTTATTTTATTAGGACCATGAGCTAATAGCATGTTGAACCACACTTGGTGCAAATCATTGCTCTGACATGGGAAGCATTTCCAGTGGAGTCAACTAGATGATGAAAAGTGAATAAAGTATGCTGATCAGATCTTTGGGCAAACAAAGTGCAGTATGTAATTTTAATGCAAAACTGCATTGAAACAAGGTGGTCCACATTTATAAATATAAAATTTGGCCACCTGTAAAAAAAAGTGTAAATTTATAGCATTTTATCTTTTCCACTTTAATTGCATTGCTTCAGTAGTCTAAATCATATTCACCAGAGAAAATAGTTGTTTCATAACAGCATTAGTATCCCAATAAGCATAATATGTACTCCACTATCTGTTTTAAATTTTCATGCAGTACTTAATGTTTAGAAAAATGTAAAAATGTTCCCACTCATCTCGTCTTGAGTGACATGATTTGTGGTCCATTGTGGAATTCAGAATATTGAAATATATTAAATATCTAATTGTCTGAAATAGAAGATTAAAGAATAAAAATAGTATTAGTATTAATAGTGGTAAATGATGCAAGAAAGTAAGCTTATACAACATCAGCCAAAAAAATCTTATTTCGCCTATCCATGTCCTCCAATAGTTTGTCTAGTTCTTCCTTGAATTTATTCAAACTATCTACTTCTACAACAATGGATGGTAAAGTGTTTCAGCAATCAACCACCTGTGGCTGAAGGCAAACTTCCCACACCTATTCTGCAATCATCCTTCCTCAATTTGAATTTATATCCCTCGTGTGTATAGTCTGAGCAAGTAGAAGAATCACATCATCATTTAGTTTGTCAAGCAAATTCAAAGCCTTAAACACCTCAATCAGATCACCTTGTAAGTACCTAATCTCCAGATGCTGCAATTTGCAGAACTGAAGCCATTGTTGGTAAGAGTAACCCTCTGTTAACCCCAACAATCTCATTGCCCTTCTCTGTACCCATTGCAGTAGCTCTACATCCTTCGTAAAATGATCCTCAGACCTGTATGCAGTACCCTGTATGCAGTTCTCGGTTAGCAAAATTCCTGTATATCATTGACAAAACCCAATGAACTTACCTGGCAGCTTGTGTTCATTGCTCAGAGAACGTCATATTAGACTGCACAATTACCTTCAATTTCCACTACTCGGAATGTAGTATCACACGGTTGATATGTTACTCTAAGATTACTGCTACCCATATGCAGTACTGTGCATTTGTTGATGTTAAATTTCAATTGCCATTTTTCAGCCCATCTGTCTAATTTTTCTTGTTGCAGCAGCAGCAGCATACCTACCTTGCCAACCTTGGTATCATCCGCAAATATTAGATATTGAGGGTATATCATCAAACTTAAATAATATCTCTTCATCAGTATCATTAATAAATACAGAAAACAATGGGCCCAGCACCAATCCCACAGGATAGTGTCCATTGATAACCACTCTGTCTTTTTCCACTCAACCATCCCTTTATCCACAGCAGTAACTTGTCCTTAATGCCACACTGCTACATTTGTACAGCAGTCTTTTACGTGCAAAAGTATCAAAAGCTTAACTAAAATCTAAGTATATGATATCAAAATTATATTTTGCATCCAGTTCCTTTGTGACCCACGTCATAGTATCCAATCAAACTGGTCAGGAAAGATTTCCTATTAACAAACCCATGCTGTGTGTGAACTATAACTGCAGTCTTGTCTAGATGATCCTGCACTCCTTCTGTAACCAGTGACTCCATTATTTTCCCTGGAAAATGAGGTTAAACTAACAGGTCTGTAACTAACAATGTCACCCTTTGATCCCCCTTTGTGATTTGGGGATATATTTGCATATCTCTGGTCCACAGGAACTGCCCTGAATCTAAAGATGCTGTCATAATCATGGCTAAGGGTTTGTTTGCTTACATCCTTTGCTGCTTCCCTTAATATAATTGGATAGATCCCATCCATCCTAGGTACTTTTTTATGTTTAACTTCGACAATTTCTCTTCCACTTTCCTCTCAGTTTTCAAAAAAATCATTCAACTCCCTGTTAGAGTTTGATAAATTTCAGGCATCCCCTTCCTTAAAGAATTCCTCATTTGTGAATGTAGATGCAAAATACCTATTCATCCGGTCAGCAACCTGAGCAGGATTATCAGCATGAACTTGACCAGCATGATTCAACCTCTTCCTGTTGCTGTTAATATAATAAAGTAGCTTTTGCTGCTTTTTTCTTGGAAAAGAATACCAAGTTGGTATGAAAAGTCTAGTAGTTTCTTTAGTTGGTATGAAAAGCTTAATAGCTTCTGATTACTTCTCTGAACTTGTCCCATTTAGAATTTGTTTTTGTTATCATTGTCAGCAGTTGGTCCCAATGTATAGAATTTAAAAACTGTCTGAGACCACTGTAGTCTCCTTTATGAAAGCAAAAACACTTCCATTTACCCTTAATGATAGTTAAGTAACCCCACATAATCTGAGTGATTGCAGTACAATGCAATCACTGCCACCTAGTGGTTCTTTTATCTCTAGATTCTTATTGCATGACAAATCACTGCTGATAATCAGATCACAAGTATTGGTCTTTCTTGTTGACTGCAAAAGGATCTTGAAAATTGGGCAGATGGGCTAAGAAGTGGCAACTGAAGTTTAACATTGACAAATGCAAAGTACTGCATATGGGTAAAAGTAACCCCAGAGGAATGTACCAACTGTGTAGTACTACACTTAGGGTGTTAGAAAATGAAAAAGACATGGGAGTAATTGTGCAGTCAGATATGAAGTTTTCTGAGCAATGCAGACAGGCTGCAGGAGCAGGTCATGGGGTTTTGTCAATGATATACAGGAATTTTGCTAGCAGGGAAAAGGAGGTGATTATCCCTTTGTATAAGGCAATGGTCAGGCCACACCTTGAGTACTGCATACAGGTCTGGAGGCCTCATTTTAGGAAGGATGTCGATTTGCTTGAGTGTGTACAGAGAAGGGCAACAAGATTGGTGAAGGGAATGAAGGGATCCTCTTACCAAGAGAGGCTTAAGTTCTGCAAATTGCAGTGGCTGGAGACTAGGTCAGGTGATCTGATTGAGGTGTATAAGGCTTTGAATGGGTTGAGCATGCTGAATTCTGATAGGATTCTTCCACTTGCTCAGATTACGAACCTAAGGGGGCATAAATTCAAATTGAGGAAAGACAGTTGTAGAACAGATGTGTGGAAATTTGCCTTTCGCCAGTGGGTGATTAATTGCTAGAACAAACTTCCACCTGTCATTGTGGAAGTTGATAGCTTAAATAAATTCAAGGAGGAACTGGACAAACATTTAGAGGGAATGGTTGTGTGATTTTGTTTTTTGGCTGATGCTACATAAGCTCATATGCTTGCTTTCTTGCATCACATGCCTCTATTACTAACATCATGAACTATATCACACAGTAAGACAGCTTGGGAGCCAAATCATAATAAAATATATTATTTATAAGAATGGAAGCCATTTTACCATACAAAAAGCAACAGTGCTTTAGGGGAATGATAAAACTTCAGTACAGAAAATCAGATTCAATGTAATGCTACTTTCGTGTATTTGCTAACAGGGGGAGTTGTTAAGTGTGAAAGTGGGACTTATCTGTAACTGTGTGGTATCATGCAGTCTGAGAGGCTCCAGATTTTAACTTTGATATATGAAAAAAAGTATGCTGCTTTTGAATTTTACTTGAATGTATTAATACTTGACCTTTTACCAGTCAATGGTTTTTGTTATTTCTTTATTTTTTTTTAATAACAATTGAAAATTTTTAAAACATTTTCTGGCCACTAAAATATTTATTAGCTATAATGAAAAAAAAGTTTTTAATTATATATAAAATTACAGAAAAATATTGGCAAAGTATTGTAGAAACATTAAACAATTGATCTCTCCCAAGTTTAAGTTTATTGAGGCATTCAGTGCTTGAAACTTCAGCAATACTCCAACACAACAAATTAAACAGTACACCACTCCCTGGTTATACCACGGGGTTTCGGTGGGCGGGTTGTGATCCGCGTTATAAGACAACCGCACTGTAACTGATGCCTACAAATTTTCTCCAATTCATTGATTCTCGCTCCTAATGGGCTTCGAATATATATATGCGAGTGAAATCTGACCATATTTACAATATTTACAGTGCTCTATTGCATGCATTAATTTTTTTTAATCCCACCTGCAGAAAAAAAAAATCCACTTGAGAAGAGTTGATACTAATGTGTAAACAAACGAATTTTTCAAAAATTATTTATTGTCACAAAAAACATAACGATAGATACAATAATTATAAAATATTCAAGGAATTTATTTGATCACTTCTTTAAAAAGTCTAATTTTTTATTGCTTTTTAGAGAAGAATCATTTTTGCAAGATCATTTAAAGACACTAATTGCTAAATCTTTACTTGCACAACCTCCTGCTGTGCCTCTAACCACCCAATCACAGTCTCTAAGCCTTGTACTGCTTCCCGATCTGTGGGAATGGCAACAGGCTGCTTCTCTAGTTCTTCCATTTCCCCATCATTTCCATCCATTCTTTTTTCATTGATGATGCTTTCAACAATGTTTTCGTAAGTTAATAAGTGGTGCACTAATTCTTCTTTGCCAATATCAACCCACTAATCGATCATATTCTCTGTGAGTTCCTGTTCCTCGAGGGTATCTCTAAATGCCTGTATCTCTAAATATCTCAATGTATAGCAATTTATCCACTGTTTTGCTCTTTATCAGTTACAGTTTGATTTTCTCCATCAGCTGTTCTCAGAAAATTGTATCTTCCGAAATACTCTCCCAAGCAAGATCAATTTTGTATGCTACTTCCTTTAAATTTAACACCTTTAGAAATTCAGGAACATCATGATCGGAGGACAGCAAAGATCAAAGTAGCTTGCATCTGTAATTTACCTTAAAATTATAAATGTATAATTTCAGTGGTACTGTTCTTCACAGAGATATGAGGCAGAGTTGAACTGATGTTCTAGGAGCCATCCATTACATATATATACATGCACACACATGTTCCCCACTCAAATGACATGTCCAGCACAATTTTTGTGCTGGACAGTTATCTGAAAACAGTAATGCTTTTGGTTCGTTGCGTATTTTTCTCAAATGGCATTGCACTGATGGTACAAACTTTTCGTGAAACCAGGTCAAAAATAAATTTGCAGTCATCCATGCTTTTGAGCTGCTCACATATTCTACAGGGAGATGTTTTCGATTAATGAATTTAAAACATTGCAGATTCTTACTTTTTCCAATTACCATGGTAGGCAGCTTATGGGTTTCTGTTTTATTCAAGCACAAACAATAGTGACATGATCCTTACTTAACTTCAACCCTGCTTTGATCGGAGTTGATTTTAAATCCAAAGATTTCGTTGGTAACATTCTGTAAAACAGTGTAGACTCATCACAGTTGTATAGTTGCTCATCACAGAAACCTGCACATGTAAATTTTAAGTCACTAATAAATTGTTTTGCACTATCAGCATCTGATGATTTTGCTTCACCGCTAATTGTTATTTCCCCAATGTTATGACATTTCTGCCAACGCCATAGCCATCCATCACTGGCAGAGAATTCACCATCAAGCTTTAAGTCTTAAAAAAATTTCTCCACTTGCATCTTCAGAATGGGACCTGACAGTGGAAATCCTAAACTGGATTTTTGAATGAACCATATGTATAAACAATCATACACTGCCTTGTTTTTGCAGAGTCTTGATTTCTTTCTTTCCAGTCCTGGGGTTTTGTCCAACTTATCCAAGAAGGAAAGTAGTCTTCCTTCTTCTGCGGTCCATCCTCGTATTGTTCCCTCCGGAATACCAAACTTCCATTTTATTTGTGCTTTCGAGACACCACTTTTTACTCATTCGATTACAGTCAGCTTTTCTTTGATGGTGTACGACTTTCTTTTATTAACGTTCGCCACAATCCCTGAAATCAATTTTAATTTATTATGAACGATAGCTACGTCTGTAAAGCTCGCAAAAATGTAAAAAAATCACCGATACATACCAAACAGTTATAAAAAAACACAGCCGGCACAGGTAGGTCTCAAACTACAGATGGCCTTTTTGTTTGCAGTGACAACCCTTACACAAGGAAAGACGATCGATACTAACTGTAGAAGCTAAAACAACCACACATCTTTCAAATGCACTGCTCCCATCTGACTAATTTTCGGGAAAACCGTTCTTTTGTGTTGGAGAAGATAAGCAAATCATGTGACTCAAGCTAAGGGTGTAGTGGTTAGTAACCTTGAAGAAGATTAGCAAATCCTGCCACTCAAGGAAAGGGTAAGGCAGGACCGGATACCATTGCAAGAATAAAACTCGAACCGAGAAGGAATTTCTTTGTTTGATAAACATCCTTTTTGCTTCTTAACTCGGCGGGAAGGTAAAGGTCCCTGGGATTTCTGAGAACCCCTACTTTTTCCCCTCTCTTGCAAACACTGGGTCATTTGAGTGGGGAAAATGTGTGTGCATGTGTGTGTGTGTGTGTGTGTGTGTGTGTGTGTGTATATATATATATATATATATATATATATATATATATATATATGTAAAGGGCGGCTCCTAGAATATCAGTTCAACTCTGCCTCGTATCTCTGTGAAGAATAGTTACCACTGGAAAAGGGCCAGATATGTGGGAATGTAGGTTTGTGTGTATTATGTGTGTGTTCTGTTCTGGCCTCTTGGCTACTCAGAAGCATCAGTCACCTGGAGAGATGATTAATTTGGGTACTCATCCACACCACAAGAAGGTGGGCCAGTTCCAGTAGTGCTCATACTGTCCCAATTTGAGATGCTGACCCACCTGATGTAGACAAAAGGTGGGCCAGATTCCTCTGGGGGCTCACTCTAGAGGGGGGGGGGATTTTTTTTTTTGTATTCAGTTATACATTATATACAAAATTAAGACAAATGAGGTTACAATCAGGTTCCATTTCAAGACCATGAGAACGATTATGACTTAGTGATCCTGATCCCATATGATTCAGAAGATGTAACTGTAGATAACAGCTGCCATCTTTTCTCAAAAACTTCTCTGGCAAAAGTTTGAAATGCCCAAAAAATCTCAGCATTCTGGATAAGCAACAGTTCCTGGCCAGGCTGTAGAACACAATAATTTGTGAGAGTTCTTCTCTGATCCTCATAGTTAGTACATGAATATAGTACGCGATCCCAACTCTCTGTCTCACTGCAAAGACATAAATCTGTAGTAGCCAATTTCAACCTGAAGAGTCGCTCATTTAATGATCTGTGTCCTGTGGTCAAGAAAGACTTGTATAGATCAATGGAAAGCCATGATTGTACTTTTTTATCGTGAAGAAAAGTCACTTCTGGGAAGAAGCATCTTTGTCATCAATCCCAAAGAGGTTGTGTCCCAGCGGGTCTGCCACTCATTCAACAATTCATTCCACACTCTCTTTTTTTCATGCTTGATATCCTGCTGACAGTCAATAGTGATTCCCATAAACTCTGTTGGGATTTGCTTCTTTAACCTGTAAGAAAATCCTTTAAAGATCAAATGTAGGTCTAAGGGCAAAACTTCAGCTAAGACTTGTAAGGCAGGGGTCAACACTGTACGACATGCTCTAACTATGGATAATAAAATTGTTCTCTGCAAAGAATATAACTTGTTTCTAATTCTAACAATTAATGCTCTGTGAAACAAAGCGAGGCGTAGGTGGCAATTGGGATAAATACTGCATTATAATAATAAAAAAGATTTATTTGAGTGGGGAAGCCTGTTGCAGTGCAAGGTTTGCAAAGGAACATTAATATTTTTCTCAGAATTTTTTCCAATGGCAGTAAGACCTGTGGTATATCCGAATCCGTGGTATAAATGACGGCGTTATATCTAGGGAGTGGTGTATTTACAAATAACACTTTGGAATTAGTATCAGTAGTGGGAAATGATGCAAGGAAACCAGCTTATATTGTATCAGCCAAAAAAAAAAAAAAAAAAAAAATATATATATATATATATAAATAAATAAATAAATAAAATAAAAACAATCCCAACCTATCTACTCATCACAATATGTTCATTCCTTTGCATAATTTATAACTAATTCTTTCTTAAATTTATTCAAACTACCCACCTCTAACACCAGATGGAAGTTTGCACTTGCATTCTACAAACATCCTTTTTCAATTTATATTTATGTCCACTTAAATGTGTCATCTCAGTAAGAGTTAGGATGGCATCTGCATTTAATTTACTCAATCCATTTAAGGCTTTAAACACTTCAATCAAATCTCTCAGCATTTTAAACACTTTCATCAGGTGCCTAGTTTCCAAATGCTGCAACTTGCAGAATTGAAGTCTTTTATGTAAGAGTACCCTTCTTTGTCCTTGACTAATCTGATTGCTCTTCTCTGACCCTATTCCAACATATCCACATTCTTCCTAAAATGAAGTATTCACATCTGTGAGTAGTATTCAAAATGGGGCCTAAATATTGCCTTATACAATGGGATAATCACCTCCTAGTCCCTGATAGCAAAATTCCTGTATATCATTGACAAAATCCCATGAGCTGTGTGAATTCTAGCCTGCCTGTACTGCTCAGAAGACTTCATAATTAACCCCAGACCTTTTTCTTTCTTTACTATTTGAGTGCAGTACCACCCAACTGTAATGGTATTCTGGGATTACTGCTTTCTATATGCAGTACCTGCATTTTTCAATGTTAAATGTCAGTTGTCACTTCTCAGCCTGTCTGCCTAATTTTTTCTAGGTCTTGTTGCAGCATCATACCCCGATTTTTGTTATTAACCATGCTGAAAACCTTCACATTACCTGCAAACTTTGATGTTAAACTTGGTGTGTCTTTATCATTAATCAATATTGAAAACAATAAATGGCACAACACTTGTAACCTACTAATAACATTAGTCCAAGAAGAGCAGTGCCGATTAATAACTAATCTCTGCCTTCTGCCATTCCATCACTTTATCCATACCAGTAATTTCCCTCTGATGCCCACTCCTGAAGTTTGTATAGCAGTCTTTCATATGGAATAGTATGAAAAGCCTTGCTGAAAAGTATATGATGTTGGAATTTTTTTTTTCCATCCAGTTTCTGTATTACTATGTTGTATTATCAGCCAGTGAGATTGGTCAAACAAGATCTTCCCTTAACAAATCCATTCTGTGATTGCTGTTCAGTTACATTCCTGTCAGGATGATCGTACACTACTTTTTTGATTTTCCACTATTCTCCCTGGAACAGAAATCAAGCTTACAGGTGATTTGGGTGTAATTAATTACGTCTCCTTTCATTTCCCCTTTATGAACAATGGAGACATCTGGACATTTCTACTCCATAGTAGAGATGTGCAAATGTCTCCCCTGAGCATAATTTTGAGAATATCCATGTGTTCGTGGGTGATCCCACGAAACCATGGATATTCTCAAGACTTATTTACTTTAAGCTTCGACAATTTCTCTTTCACTTTCCTCTCAGTTATTACAAAATCATTCACTCCCAATTATAAATTGGTTTTCTTTTGGTCGTCCCTAAATACTTCTACATGCATGAATGTAGATGTGAAATCTTTATCTATTATTATCTAGTGGACTAATGTGATTCATTCCTTTCCTTCTAGGTGTTAACCCAGAAGGAAAGGAATTCCTAACCCTGTTGTGAATTGTTTGCAGACTAGTTTGTACTAGTCTGCAATCAACACATGATGAATCACTGCTGGTAACCAGATCAAGAACATTGTTTTCTCTTGTTGCCTCTCTAACGTGGTGTTAAAAGTAATCATCTAACAAATGAGAAATGCTTTGCTATTGTGAGCAGCCAGCTGAAAGTTGCAAATTGATATCTGTAAAAGTTAAAATTCCTTGATAAGACATTCTGATTTGCTGGCCCACTCTAATGTCTGTATATTTGTTCATTATCCTGATCACAAACCATGTGGCATGTTGTCATCATCATCAGCCATTTTTAATCCACTGCATGATGAAGGCCACTCCAGCAACTTTCCAGTTCCTTCTGTTTTGTGCAATTGCAATCCATTTACTACCCACAAACTCGTGAATTTCATCTATTCATCTCCGCCGTTGTCTTTCAGGTTTTCTTCTAGCTCCTCTTGGGTACCATTCTGTTATTTTCTTAGACCATCTGTCATCATGCCTTCGAGCTATGTGTCCTGCCCAAGACCATTTTAGTTCTTTAGTTTTTGATAAGAATGTCCTTTACTTGAGTTTGCTGCCTGATCCATGTGTTTCTCTCCTTATGTAACAGTCTGATTCCCAATATAATTCGTTCCATTCTTCGCTGTGTAGTTTTCAGCTTCTCTTCCATTCTTTTGGTGAGTGCCCAAGTTTCACTTCCATAAGTCATGGCGCATTAGTAGCTAATGCACCAATAAAATCAAAACCAAACCATAAGTCATGGTGGGGGTATACACTGGTTCATTATTTTACGTTTCAGACAAATTGGGATATTGCTCCTCACTATGTGATTATTTCTTCCTGAATGCTATCCATCCAAAATTTATTCTTCTCTTGACTTCCAGCCATTTATCATTATTACAGCTAATAACTTGTCCCAGATAAGTATATGACTCCACCTTTTCAATTACTGCTCCTTCAATCATTATGTCCCTTTCTGTGGCATACTTGTTCATGATTATTTTTGTTTTAGCCATATTCATCTTTAGTCCAAAATCCTTACTAATTGTGCAAAACTAATTAAGATTTTCTTCTAATTCTTTGGGATCGTGGCTTATGATCACAATGTCATCTGCAAATCGTAAATGGTTTAGGTACTCTCCATTCACATTGACTCCTTTCTGCGACCAGTCTAATCTTCTAAAAGCTTCCTCAAGGGCAGCAGTAAACAACTTCAGAGATATTGTGTCTCCATGTCGAACTCCTTTCTCAATTTTAAATTTGCTACTGTCTTTGTCTAGTCTAATAAAGGAGGTAGTGTTCTCATATATTTTCTTCAAAATCATAATATATGGGGTATCTATGCCTTGTCTTTCCAGTGCCCGAAACATTGCCTTATGCTGTATGGAGTCAAATGCCTTTTCATAATCCACAAATGCCAGGCATAATGGTTTTTTATATTCATTTGCTTTCTCCATTAGCTGTGATATTACATGAAGGTGATCCATAGTTGAGAATCCTATCCTAAGGCCAGCTTGCTCCTTCGGTTGATTCTCATCAAGTATTCTTTCTAACCTGTTAGTAATGACCCTTGTGAACAACTTGTAGATGTGGGATAACAAGCTAATCGGTCTATAATTTGCAATTTCTGATTTATCTCCTTTCTTATGCAGCAAAACTATGATTGCATTAGTCCACTCTTTAGGCTTCACACCTTTTCTAATGCATTTTGTGAAGAGTCTTGCCAGTTTTTGTGTCATGTATGTTCCTCTCAATTTTAACAACTCTACAGTAACTTCATCTTCCCCCTGGGGCTTTCTGATTCTTCATTTTCTTCAACGCATGTTCTACCTCATCAGGAAGAATATCGGGTATGTCGTACGTGTTATTAATTTGTGATCCATCTTCCCCACTGCTGGCATCATTCCCTTCCTCCTTGTATAATTCTCTATAGTAGTCTTCTGCTATTTGAATTATGCCTTCTCTGCTATTTATAAGTACATCATTGCTATTCTTCAGTTTCAGTATCATTTATCTTTCTGTATTACTGCTCATGGCTGCTGATTTAAGTCCTTTGTTTTCCCTTAATGTGTGTTCTACTTTTCTTGTGTTAAATCTCTCTGAGTCTCTTTCTAATGGCTTTGCATAACTCAGTATACTCAATTTACTCCTTGTCAGTGTTTATCTTGCTCTTCATTTGTCGCCTTTGGTTCATCACGACAAGTGTTTCTTGACTAATTTTTCTTCTTTGGATTTCTTTTTACCTATAGGTTTCTTGGGCTTTATCACTTTCAGAAAGTTGTAATATTCCTCGTCAATATCTTGGTCCTGAGTAGTCTGCAAAAACCCAAACTTGTTCTTAAGTTCCAGTACATACTGCTTTTTCTCATCTTCTGTTATCTCAAAGACCTTCGTATTATTTGCTCGAGTCAGTTTTTTCCTTTCTTTTTTTTCATATATATCAAGTGTGCATCTTACCATTCTGTGATCACTTCCAACATTTACCTTATTCAGGATGGTAACATCATTCACAATATATCTTCTGTTAGTGAGGATGAAGTCGATTTCATTAGTTGTTAATCCATTTGGACTCTTCCATGTCCACTTTCTGTTCACCCTTTTCTTTCTAACTAAAAAAAGTGTTCATTACTGACAATCCTCGAGATTCTGCAAATTCCACAAGTCTTTCACCTCTTTCATTTCTTTCACCAATTCCAAAATTTCCTATAGTTCCCCTTTCTACCCTGTTTTGTCTTTTTGCAACCTTAGCACTGAAGTCCCCCATAATAGTGTAGTAGGTTTTCTGCTCATTAGAAGACTCAATTTCAGTGTACATTTCTTCAGCCTCTTCATCATCATGGCTGGTGCATAAATCATTATAACCTTTAGGTTGTACTTCTTAGAAATCCTGAGTATTAGTCTTGACACCCTTGGTGATATACTTTTGAATTCCAAAATGTTGTTTTTTATCTTTATGGACCAAAAAGGCAACTCCACCTTCACTCCTTTCACTGTTTCCATTGGTGTACAGCAGATTTCCACTTGATAAACTTATATAAGTGATTCATTTCTTCTTCTTGTTTCAGCCAAACCGATTATATTCCAATTCACATTTTCTAATTCCTTTTCCAGCTCTAATATCCTGTCTTCACCGATGAGCGAGGCGCCTCCGTAGCCAGGTGAGAAGGAGCAGTAGTGCGTAGCACACGCTTCTTGATTAGACCGGGGTTCGAGCCCGTCACCACCAAATACGGAGGAAGCGGAAAGGTCAGGGAATGACCACCGCATATCCCGGAGCAATATGGCCTTAGTTGCTAATGCTCCTAAAAACCAAATAACCAACCAACCAACCAACCGATGAGCGATCTTACTTTGCAACAGGCCAAGTTCAGTTTCCGTGCATGGCAGCCTGGTCATACCCAGAGATTCTTAGCACCCTCTGTTTCCACTCTGATCCTCTCCTACCATAAGAGGGGGAGTGAAAGCCGCTGGGGACTGAGGGCCATTTGATTTATCGTGCTGTCATGTGCTGGAGGGTTTGGTCTTTTCCTCTTCACGCTGACCAGGCGTCTTGAAGAGAACCACTCTACACATTCGTTGCCACGTAAGTGACGTAACAGGGCTTACCATCTAGGTGTGCATGAGTGGATTTTAGGGAGGCAGGCCAACCAGACTTCTAAATCTTCTGTAATAGAAAGATATTGAATCCATCAGTGTTTTAGACTGAGTGTCTGATAACACACAGAATACCTGTTGCCCTCTAAGCCCCTATGTGGCGTGTAACAGACTCCAACTCTCATTTTTTTTTTCCAAGTCATTATAATCACCATATTCATTAGCATTAGCATTAGTAGAGGCATTTGATGCAAGAAAGCAAGCTTATGCAGCATCAGCCAAAAAAAAAAAAAACCCACTTCCACTTCACCCCTCTGTTCGTTCAAAATACCTGTCCAGCTGAGCCTTAAACTTATTTAGGCTATCAACCTCCACCACAAGGGATGGAAGTCTGTTCCACCAACCAACCACCCGCTGGCTAAATGCAAATTTCCGCACGTCTATCCTACATCTGTCTTTCCTCAATTTGAATTTATGCCCTCTCAGGTGATTTTTCTGAGCTAGAGGAAGAATCCCATCAGCATTGAGCATGCTTAAACCATTCAAGGCTTTATACACCTCTATCAGATCACCTCGCTGGTGCCTAGTCTCCAGACACTGTAATTTGCAAAACTTAAGCCTTTCTTCATAAGAGCACCCCTTTGTTCCATTCACTAATCTTGTTCCCTTCTCTGTACTCGTTCCAGCAGCTCTACATCCTTCTTGAAATGAGGCCTCCAGACCTGTATACAGTACTCTAGGTGTGGCCTGACCATCGCCTTATACAATGGAATAATACAATGCAATCAGAATTATACAATGGAAGAATCTATTTAATAAAAGTACTTATAATTATACCTTTTCTACAATGTTTGTTAAGCAAAAAAAAAAAAAAAAAACCCTTAAATTATCACAAAAAATTTAACTGTTAACACAGAGTCAAAACAAATTTGTGTATAGTGGCATATGTTACATAAAAACAGTATTATATATTTATGCAGTGCTACCCCTACCACTGAATGTTAAAGTCACCAACGTGAAACAGCATTTGGATGGTGTCATTCTTCACGTTTAGACTCTAGAGCAGTGACAAAAAGGAGCTATGGAATGATAAATATTGCTACACAATGTTTCAGCGTCTCAGAGCTTCCTGACAGAATGTATCATCTTAATCATGAAGTTTGTTGGAGGCAGTTTTATGGTTTCCATTGGTTCAGTTTTGTCTGTTGGTGGTAGTGCTTGAAACTAGTAGTTCTTAACCTACTTGCATAGTGGCAGAACTACAGAAATAGATGCTGTTGGTATCAGTACACAAATGCTCCATGTAGTACTGAAAAGTTGGATTGTCTTGCTTATAGCCTGAACCTTAATCCCACTAAACACCTGCAGAATGAATTGGAACATCAGTTCTAATCTGGTGTTCCAATGACCCTGCATTACTTTTTGAATTAAAGGTCTTTTTTTGCAAATACCTATGGATAGCTAAATACATAGGTATTTGCAAAACTATTTTCAAATGCACTATATGACTATAATTTTAGTCATATAGTGTATATGTATATTAGATAAGTTTTTGGTAATTTATATCGATAATGATACAATATTAATCAATTAAGCAGTAGTTTGAAAATGGCTAATGATGATGATACAACATAATGATAACATATATAAATAAAATATTGTGTGTACAGTTTGATTACTGTTACAGGTTGATTGAAAAGTTGTGCAACTCAACCGTTTTGTTAACTTTTTTTAATATTCCATTCCCACTTTGAAGATGTTCAATGTGATCTTTTTCTGTGTAACACAAACTCATTCAAAATATGATAAAGGGTTACCTTGGTTATGTTTGAAATATTCATTCCTGAATTTCTTTAGGCCATATTCTGCTTTAAACTGTCCCAAAAGAACAAAAAAAAAAAAAAAAAAAAGGTCAGGTGAGAATAAGTATAAGTATGAAGACAAGTCTTGGACTTGTCTTCACCATCTCTAACAGAGTCTCTCCACTCGCTGTCTCATAGATGTACTGTTTCTGCTGCATGCCTTTTCTACAGATACTTCCATGGGCACTGGCTTCTATAATTCCCACTCTCTCTTTCCAAACAGTCCGAACACGTGCCACCACCAGCCAACATCCATTTACTGTCCAACTTCAAACTTACAGAACCAACTTTTCATCTTCCTCATTTATTCATTCAACTGCCGTTTTCTGGAACAACCTTCCTTCATACATATTTCCTAAAAATTATTCTACAGAAGTTCAAGTCTAATATCAACAAATATCTTCTTTCTTCTTCTCAAGCTCCAGCCCAAGCACGGTACTAAGTACTGTAGGTTCTAATACCTCTTGTGTTTGGGGTTTTCATAAAAATAAATAAATGCCCGTGAATTCTAAGAAATCTGGTGATCATTGAAAAGTCTTCACATGTTTCATTGTTGGTTATGCAATATGTGCTATTCATCTAGGATGACTAATATGTGCTTGTCAACCTCATTCACTAATCAAATGATAAATTGCATGAAAGTAACAATGTATGATTATTAAAACTCTGTGAGTAAAAGCATTGCCAACCACATGCCGATGTGAAACAGTACACAAAACTCCAAATTTTTCAGAGTGTAATGGTGCCTTTGTAAAACAGTTACATATTCTGTCATTTTGGCTATTAACATTCCACCTGAGTAAAAAATTTAAGTGCATTCAAGCTGCTGACACCATTTTGAATGACTACTAAAACCACTGACAGTATGATCAATCCATACTATATCTGGTGCATTAAACTGGTATATAAGTTCAATGTTATGAAATGAAAATGCAACTGATCTCATATCAATTGCATTTTTGATGCCTATTGTCACACAGACACAGAGGTATTCCTAGGGTTGATGGCACTCAGGGCAAATAAAAAAAATGGCACCCCTTGAAAACTGTTCTTTAAAATTCTGGCTGAATTCTTATATTGGTACTCAAACTGGTTACTCATTATAATACCGGTTACAAAATAACAAAAAACAAAATACACTTTTATTGTTAAAAAATTTTAACTTATATTTGGTGCTCAGGCCACATGTCCCTTCTGCCTCACCCTAGTTATGCCACTGCACAGACATTACCAGTAAGATGACATATTGTCAATTTAAGCAGAACCAGGTGATATGGAAATGTGTACTTATCATGTTAACATATCATGATTATATGAACCTGAGTTCACAATCATTATATGTGAACTCATGTTCAATTATGAACATACATTGCACCTGCAAATACTTTCTTTCTAATCTAAAGTAGTTGTTAACATAACTGATACAATGTTGGAAGAAAAATCATGTGCATGACACTCTAAAAGTATGAATGATATGACAATACACATTGTCTTCTACAAAAATTTTATAGCACTATATTTTTCTCTAAGAAAAGTAGGTAAATAGCATGGGTTGCGACTTTATGATCATCCTCTTTATATAATTAAGGAATTGAAAATTGATAAACTATATCATTGATTATGAAATTATTTTGAGTTTAAATAAAAACTTTACATACAGGAAAGATCTGACATAGAGTGGAAATTTGCAAGGACAAAGCTGTTTATGAATTATTTTGAGGAAGGAAATACGGTGCCTCCTCCTTTTAACATCTTTCCCACTGTAAAGAATATTCTTCATATTTTTCGAAAGAAGAAAAAAAATCATTCAGCTTCAGACAAGGTAAGTTCTTGCTTAAGAAAAAGGAGAATTACAATTTATTTTACCCACTGAAATTATCTTGATACCATGGAGAAGTAGCAGAAAAGTGCTCATTACAGAGATGAAACTATAAATTTGATACACCCAATGCAAGATTCTTGGACTACCCTGTGTTCTCTTTAACAGTCATGCCAAACCAAACATCAATCCCCCCAGGCCCAGACCTGCTATTATGGTAGTTATCACTGGTTCATTATGCACCGTAAAGATTCTGTCCATCCCTTCACCTTTTACCAATATACAGCCTCAAAACTGGATTTCCACTCCATTTGAACCCCTCCCCATGATATTTTATCAGTGTTAAAAATCATACTGGATGTTATTTGTGAGGTAATGTCCCCTGTGACAGTATAGTGGTTCACCTCATCGCTTGTTTAGATAGGAAGGTATTTGCCTGCTTCCAAGTGAAAAAAAAAATATTGCCACATTTTCTTTAACATTTTGATTGTACATAATGCAACACTCCTGATTTGCCCAAAGTAAGATTTCATAAACACATTTGTGAAAGAAGATGATAAACTGAGTGTAATGTTGACATGAAAACCTTGAAAAAACAGTATTCAGGTGCCATCTCACACAGTCAGTAAAAAAAAATATACTGTTATTGGGATCTTTTCATGTAGTTGGAGGTCTTTTTTTGTTTAGGAACTTAAGTCTTTACACTGCCCTATAGAAAGCCTCATATGCCATAGTCCATTGATTGTATAATCTTATTACTGAATCTTCAATGCAACCATTGTTACATAAATATTACTGCACTGTAAGGTATTGATTCACATGATATATTTAATCTGTGTCATGTAATTATAAAACAAGTGTTTTATATAGCAAAGCTAATTTTTAAGTTTCAAAAATTTCTGCCCTTTATTAAAAAATGCACCCCTTCTGTCTCAAATTTTCAGCGTTTTTTTATATATATATATACAGTATATGTTTTTTTTTGTTTTTTTTTGTGATACCAGTTAGGTTATTTATAATAAAATTTTTATGTATAATAAGAAGGCTGTAATGTACACTTCTTAGATAAAAATTAAATAAATGAAATATGATAGCTTCTTGTTAGCATTCCAATACAGTAACCCAGTAGCAAGTAGAATTAACATATTTACTATTTTTATGGTACAGGTATTATTTATTGTATTATTATTTATTTAACAATGGATCGCATCATTTCTGTTTTAATAATTGTAAAACATTTTTTTCTTATTCATTTTGCTTAATCCTAAAACATTTTGTCTGTGCATGGTTGACAGTCAGTGTTCTAGAATACTCCTATTTAATCTGGCTTTTTTCTGTGAAGGTAGTAATTTTGTTTTTTTTTGGTTTGGCAAGAGAGAGAGAGAGAGAGAGAGAGAGAGAGAGCACTCAGGACCCTGGGTGTACCAAGCCCATACTCACCAGATGTAAGCCTTTTATCCAATTTATGCTGGCATTCTGCCTGCATCAGTTTATTTATTTATTTTTTTTTTTCAATTTAGTGAAGTGCACGTGGAATGAGATGTTCCCCAGGCTGTTCCAGATTTGTCAAACAGGCCTTAGAAAAAATGTTTAATGCTTGCTTTAGTAAAAGCTGCCAAAAATAGCTGTTGGTTATTTTTATAGTTTTACTGATTTATGAAACAAATAATTTGCTAAGTGACATATTTTGAAGTGTGAAAAACTCTTGTGAAAGAACAATAGCTGCATTTCGATATACAAGATTAGAAACTATGCAAAACAGCCTTCTTTTCAGGGGGTGTGCTGAAGTTGACGCATGAAAGCCATTTGTTAATTATCTGTCATAACATCACTGATTGTACATATCTGCATATGTGACTTAAAAAATTTTAAAGTAGTAAAATAAAGGCCACACACATAGAAAATGAATAATAGGAAAGGAAGGAAAATGTCAAAATCCAGTGAGACAGCATGTCTCCTTGCAGCTTAAGGTTTCCAAAAATGAAATTCTTTAATGAACGGAAGGAAATTTCCATTGAAAATGGAAGGAAATTTTCTGAGATAAGCTAACCTCAAAATCAGCATGCATTTTTCTGTATACAAAATGAACAGAAAATAATTTTCCATGATGAATTTGATTTTTTTAAATTTGATATCAAGAATTACTCATACAATTCATAAAATGCTAATTTTATATTTAGTGCATTTAAGAATAGAAAAATCCTAATGGCAGATTGGATGAACATTGTGTCCCCTACTTAGTTGCTTTGATGATTATAGAAATGGAAGAATGTTTTACCTTTATCATTTGTTATTACAGTATATATTTTCTGTTTATACTCTAGGTCAGCCACATATGGGCAGAGGAATATATACTGTAGCGACTATAAGAAAGCTACCATTTCAGTAGCTTCTTATAGTCTCTTGAATTAAGGTTCTGGATAATCTGGTATGACTGCTGGCTGCTTGGCTACAATCAAAATGCTGTTTTCTCTGCTGGAATGCCACAACACCTATAGAAGAGATAGAAAGATAAGAGTTCTGGTCAACTGCTCCACTGAAATACTAATTGCATTTTGTAAAAGTTTTAAAGGATGAAAAGTGTGCATAGTGTCCCTAGAAGTGGTCCACCACCAACCCCTGTTGGTGTATTACTTGTAATTACTGTTCAAGATTGTTCAGTAATTGCTTAAATATCAAGTTTATCCAGTTGTTGAACAAGGAATGTTGCTCAAAACCTAGATATTTCACAGAGGGCTGTTTTAGCAGTCACCAGGCAAATATTAATGCTATATCTATACAAGATCTGATCTGTTCGATTGATAACTGTAAATGATCATATGGATGGGATGAATTTTGCCACCAATTATGACAATTCAATGAAACTTTCATTTGGTCATGGAAATATCTTCCCCCCCTGCTTATATTGAAAATCCTCACTGTGATGAAAAAATTGCTGTATAGTATAGTATAGTATGGTATATCACAATTTTTGATTATTTATTCTAGAAAGATTCATATTTATTTTAGAAAGGAGTTAATAGGGTACTCAAAACTCGTACAGTAACTGCAGAAAGATAGGATGTCATTAGGCATTATTTATTTTTCTTGAATTTGATGAAAAGGGCATCTTTGGCGGAACTGTATTCCAGCAAGATGGAGCATTACCCTCATTTCTGTTAAAGTGCAACTACTTTTCTGAAGAATGCATTTTGATATAACCTCTCGTTTTGATATTAAATTGCTTTCATAAAGTTGTACGACTTTTAGATGTGGACTCCTTGAAAGATCATGTCTTACAGAACTCAGAATTTGAAATTCATTAGAATTGAAACATGCAGTTAGAAGAGAGATCTATAGTACTAGGCCAGTGTGCCTCAATAACTCCATGAGTAATTTGGCTTCTTGACTCATTTTAATAATTGAAAATAATGCAATATTTTCTATTTTTCCTAAGGTAATAAATAAATAATTATCAAATTATAAAGTTTAAATTCATCATGGGGGGGAAGTTATATTATGATCAGTCAGTGATTGGGCTATGATCAACCACCACAAAATATGCAGTCAGCATGTACTGCTTTCTCTATAAATACCAAAATAATAAAACACAGAAATCCTAAAACTAAATATAAAAAGTTGCATATCTGCTTATTTGAATCCAAGTACGATGCCTCTGTGTCATTGCATAGAACAAACATAAAATGTATTATTTTTTGAAATATTTTCATTTTTGGTAAACCAGGAGTAAATTTCAGATTTCTGTTACCCATTTTAATAAAATTATGGATATTTATGATATGCACTACATTTATTTCTAGATATGTCAACTCATCTCTACATTTTATTTTTTCTTAGGACAAAAGTGAAAATGATAAAGCAGTTGATCACCGTTATCAGGTAAGAACTGGGCAGTCATTTATTTCTCATGCAAAATTTATATCTGAAAAAAAATTTCCCTTACACTCAGAGTATTAATAACTGCCAAAGCTTTTTCATGACTTTTAGCATTAGCATAGGCATGATGCAAGACATATACAAGGCTTATACAGCATTAACAAAAAAAAAAAAAAAAAACCATTTCGCCCATCCATTTGGTTCAAAAGTTTGTCCAGTTCTTCCTTGAATTCATTTAAGCTATCAACTTCCACAACAACAGATGGAAGTTTGCTCCAGCAATCAGCTGGCTATAAGTAAATATATGCACATCTATTCTACAACTGTCTTTCTTCAGTTCGAGGAAAGACAATTGTAGAATCTGAGCAAGAGGTAGAATCCTATCAGGATTCAGCCTGCTCAAACCTTTCAAGGCCTTATACACCTCAATCAGATCACCTCGCAGTTCTCCTCGCCTATTCTCCAGATGCAGCAATTTTCAGAACTCAAGCCTTTCTTGGTAAGGCACCCCTTTGTTCCCTTCATCAATCTTTTTGCCTTTCTCTGTACTCGTTCTAGCAACTCTACATCCTTCCTAAAATGAAGCCTCCAGACCCGCACAGTACTCAAGCCTGACACCATTGCCTTATACAAAGGGATAATCACCTCCTTATCTCTGCTAGAAAAATTCCTGTATATCATTGACAAGCCTCATGACCTGCTATGGCAGCCTGTCTGCACTGCTCAGAAAACTTCATATATGACTGACCCCCTCAGTCATATATGAAGAATTACCCCCTCCCCAGGTGTTTTTCATTCTCCAGTACACTGAGTATAGTACCACACATTTGGGACATTTCTCTGGGTTACTGCTACCCATATGCAGTACTTTGCATTTGTCAATGTTAAACTTCAGTTACCACTTCTCAGCCCATCTGCCCAACTTTTCTAGATCCTGTTGCAGTAGCATACTGTCATTAACAACCCTGCCAACTTTTGTATCACCTGCAAACTTGGACATTAAGTCTGATCTGCCTTCATCAATTTCATTGATAAATATACAAAACAACAATGGGCTAACACCGAACCCTGTGGGACTCCACTATTAACATTAGTCCGTGAAGAGCAGCACCCATTGATTACCAACCTATGTCTTCTCCCACTCGACCATCCTTTTATCCATTGTAGCAACTTACCCTTAATACCATTCTGCTCCAATTTGTACGATAGTCTTCCATGCGCAACAGTGTCAGAAGCTTTCCTGAAGATAGGCAGGCGAAGGCATAATACGAGAAATCTTTGGCAAAGGATGCAAAGAAAAACAGCAAAGAGTTCTTTACTTATGTGAACTCTAGAAGGAAGGGGATGAATCAGATTGGTCCACTTGATATCGATGGTTCAACTGTTGATGATCCTGCTCAGGTAGCTAACAAACTAAATGAATATTTTGCATCTACATTCATACATGAGGAGTTATTCAGTGATGGGAATGCCAGAGATGTATTCAACTCTGGCAGTAAGCTAGATAATCTTGTAATAACTGAGAGTAAAGTGGAGGAGAAACTGTTGAAGATAAACATACGAAAGGCACCTGGGGTGGATGGAATCTATCCAGTTATATTAAAGGAGGTGGCAAAGGAAGTAAGCAAACCCTTAGCCATAATTATGAGAGCTTCCCTAGCACATGTAGGTACCCATGGACTGGAGATGTGCAAATGTGACCCCAATCCACAAAGGAGGATTAATGGGAGACACGGGTAATTACAGAGCTGTTAGTTTAACTTCTGTTCCAGGGAAATTAATGGAGGCACTGGTTAAAGAAACATTGCAGGATCATCTGGACAAGACTTCAGTTATAGTTCGGACACGGCATGGGTTTGTTAAGGGGAAGTCTTGTCTGACTAATTTGATTGGATACTATGATGTAGTCACAAAGGAACTGGATGCAAAGAATAACTTTGATATCATATATTTGGATCTTAGAAAGGCCTTTGATACTGTTGCACATGGAAGACTTCTGCACAAATTGGAGCAGTGTGGCATTGGAGGCAAATTTCTGCTATGGATAAAGGGATGGTTGAGTGGAAGAAGACAGAGAGTGGTAATCAATGGACACTGCTCTTCGTGGACTAATGTTATTATTGGAGTCCCTTGTGGTTCAGTGTTGGATCCATTGTTGTTTTCTGTATTTATAAATGATATTGATGATGGTATATCAGGCTTAATGTCCAAGTTTGCAGATGATACGAAGGTTGGCAGGGTTGTTAATGACAGTACACTGCTGCAACAGAATCTAGAAAAGTTGAGCAGATGGGCTGAGAGGTGGCAAATGAAGTTTAACACTGACAAATGTAAAGTACTACATATGGGAAGCAGTAATCCCAGAGTAACGTATCAACTCTGTGGTACCACACTGACAGTGGTAGAGAATGAAAAGGACCTGGGGGTAATTGTGCAGGCAGATATGAAGTTTTCTGAGCAGTGCAGATGGTCTGCAAGAGTAGCTCATGGTGTCTTGTCAGTGATATACAGGAATTTTTCTAGCAGGGATAAGGTGGTGATTATCCCCCTTGTATAAGGCAATGGTCAGACCATACCTTGAGTACTGTATACAGGTCTAGAAGCCTCATTTTAAGAAGGATGTAGAGCTGTTGGAACGAGTACAGAAAAGGGCAACAAGATTAGTGAATGGAACAATGGGTTGCTCTTACGAAGAAAGGCTTAAGTTTTGCAAAGTACAGTGTCTGGAGACTAGGCACCGGCGAGGTGATCTGATTGAGGTGTATAAAGCCTTGAATGGTTTGAGCATGCTCAATGCTTATGGGATTCTTCCTCTTGCTCAGAATTTATTTATTTATTTTGTATGATGTGATCATACGAAAACACGAATGAACCACGAAGGAACCAGTTTTTTCTTGCTTCCTTCGTGTATCATGGCCGGAATATCCAACCAACCGGTTGGTTCGGCACCATTGTGATATCCAGCCCGAGGCTGGAATCGAACCCACGACCTTTGGGTTGCCAGGCAGGCACTTTACTTACCTGGCTAGCCTGGTCGGCTTGCTCAGAATAATCGCCTGAGAGGATATAAATTCAAATTTAGGAAAGAAGGTTGTAGGATAGATGTGCAGAAGTTTGCTTTTAGCCAGCAGGTGGTTGATTGCTGGAACAAACTTCCATCTGTCGTTGTAGAAGTTGATGGCTTAAATAGATTCAAGGCAGAACTTGACAAACGTTTGGAGCGAGTGGATGGGTGAAATAAGTTTTTATTTAATTTTTTTTTTTTTCTTTTTGCTGATGCTATGTAATCTTGCATCATGTGCCTTTGCTAATGCTAATAGCTCAATTCTCTCACATTTTCCTCTTTTATATTTATAACCTTCTCCTACTGATTGGAAATATTATCCAGTTTTGTGATAGCACACTGCATTTCATTTTTCCAGTTTCAGAAACCTTGTCTTGCACAAACAGCCTCAACTCCATTTTCTTAACTGATGATCTCCATGAAATTCTACAAGGGGCAAAGAAACAGTTAACTGCACTTTTAAAACTCAGTTCTGCCTTATTTCTCACAAAAAAGAGTCTACTGTTCCTATGCTTATCTTTGATTGCACACATATTTCTAGACAAGACCACATAAATCTATTAGGGATTACCCTGACTTCTAATCTCTCCTGGCATTAGCACATCACAAATATTGCTTCCAGTGTATTAAAAAAACTGGGCTTTCCTTTTTGCTCTTGGCATTTCTTCTTCTAAACAAGTACCCACTCTACATCTCCAATCTGTCCTACCATAGAATACTGTTTTCATATCTGTGGTGACACTTTCAAGCTTCTGAACTCCATAAGAGAGGGTAGTCATGTTAATTAATAATCCATCTCCTTATAAAGTCTCTGCACTCTCTGTCTTTTAGATGTTCATTAACAAGGGCACGGTTCATCTATAATTTCTGAACTCCCTTCCAAACTGGTCTCAACACATTTTGCAACTAGTCAGTCATTGTCTGACTCTAAGCTCACAGACACATTATCCTCTGTCTTTTCAGCCTTCATTCCATACACAGTACTAAGTACTACATGTATTTGGTTTTAATACCTTTCATTTTCTGGTGTTAATTAAAAAAAAAAAAGGGCAAAAAAAAAAAAGATGAGTAGTAGACAGCTTCCCATTAAATTAAACTCAAATATGGGCCTGCCTTTGTCTTTGTGGTAACTTTTGAGACAGGACCTTGTTAGGATAATTAAATTAAATTACGTCATGATATAAGGCAGTTTCCTTGCAGCCTTTGGCACCAGTGTCATAGATTGCCAACATGTATTATGCACTCCTCCTGAATTTTTCCATTATAAGATTCTAATCTTGTTCCTTTTAAGTGAAATTCATTATTTATTTTATAGTATGTTATGAGAAATCTTGTATGGCGTTATGTCACCACCCAGCAAAGAAATTTTGAGGACCACATTGTTAATGAAGATGATATTAATGAAGTAAGACAAGATGTTAATTCTTTTCGCTATGAACTGATGGATGTTCTTAAAGAAAATGGAATGAACATATCAAGAGCAAACATGGACAAGACTGATGGTAGGTCATTTTTAACTTGTGCTTAAATACTGAATTTGAGGAATTATACTAAATAAATGCAGCCCTTTCTCTAGTAGGTAATTTGAATGTTTACTAATCATGTGTAAGGTCAATTTTATGCTAGTATTTTCTTAGACTCCATTCCATAGGTCTGTAACAAAACTGAGTGGAGCATATTCTAAGCATATGGTCAATTTCTCAGCATGGTCTGTGCTTGTTAACAGGTTGGTTGGGTTATTTGGTTATGTTATTTGGCATTTGATGGTGCATTAGCAGCTAAGGCCATAATGCTCTAGTAGATAATTTGAATGTTTACTAATCATGTGTAAGGACAATTTTATGCTAGTATTTTCTTAGACTCCATTCCATAGGTCTGTAACAAAACTGAGTGGAGCATATTCTAAGCATATGGTCATTTTCTCAGCATGGTCTGTACTTGTTAACAGGTTGGTTGGGTTATTTGGTTAGGTTATTTGGCATTTGATGGTGCATTAGCAGCTAAGGCCATAATGCTCTAGTAGGTAATTTGAATGTTTATAATCATGTGTAAGGACAATTTTATGCTAGTATTTTCTTAGACTCCATTCCATAGGTCTGTAACAAAACTGAGTGGAGCATATTCTAAGCATATGGTCATTTTCCCAGCATGGTCTGTGCTTGTTAACAGGTTGGTTGGGTTATTTGGTTAGGTTATTTGGCACTTGATGGTGCATTAGCAGCTAAGGCCATAATGTGCTAAGTCAAGATAAAGAAAATACATCAAAAAATATATTTTGTAACCTCTAAACAGGTTACCACATCTAAAGAAGTAAATATATATCAAAACTATAAAAGGATATATTCACATATGTGTGTACAAATTAATGGACTATAAAAAGTTAAAAACATCAGACATTGTTTGTCACCTCAAATCCTGCTGATTGTAAATGTTTAGCCAAATTAATAAAATCTGTAAAACATAAATGTTGTGCTTTGGTAAAAAGAGGGCATTCCATAAAAATATGAATAATGGTTAAAATAGTTTTACAGTTCTCACACTTAGGTGGGTCGTCCACCCTCACAGAAAAGTGTGTGTCAGATGACTGTGACCCATGCAGAGCTGAGCAAGAACAACTTCCTCTCTTCGGACCCTGCGTAGACCGGGCTGCCATTGTAGTCCAGTCTACCCAGGCTTAAAAAGGCTCAATTCAAGTGGACTCTACGCAAGGAAGCCAGTGGTTTGTATCCCATTAATTCCAAACTACTGCTGAGCTCGTTATAACTGGTGCCATGAACCTTGTGCTATAGACTTGGAGCCCTTAATAAATGGAGTACCGTTCTGTTCTCTGATGAGTCCTGTATTAGCCTACAAACAGATTCTAGACATTATTCATCTGGAAACAATGAAGAATGTGGTACTATGCCTCCAACATCAGAGAAAGGGACACTTATGATGGAAGTACTGTGAGGTGGAATAATGATCAACGGCCTTAGGGGTACCATAACTGCGCAGAGGTATCGAGAAAAGGTACTCAAACCTTATGTGTGACTTTTCAAGGGTGCAGGTTGGCCCACATTTTCTTTTCATGCACAATAATGCCACTGCTCATAGAGCTCAAGTGGTGACTTTAAACTTAAGATATCCGATGACTGCTGTGGCCAGCACGATCACCAGACTTAAATTCAATCGTACATATGTGAGACTCCTGGCTGACTCTTATGATGTCAAATTGTGCCAGACGTTCGAAGGTATTCCAATTAGCCTTATCAAAGATATCCACTCCACTCAGATATCCTTGATGGTTGACATGGTCTTTTTTCATCAAAAGAGATATCATAGGGAAGTGACCACTCCCATAGGAATTTTTTCAATCTCCCATGTGAACAAAGGCAGGAGAGAAGGGAAGCAGATAGATAGATTAATGGCAGTACATGTATGGCTAGGCATATGGAGAAAGTTGTTTTCTCACATTTAGGAGAGACAGTGAGCTCATTATTTTTGAGCATGTGCTCTATTTTACACCCATTCATATTAAGTCCTTATATTACACCCCCTCATATTATATGTTAATTAAGATTTCCTAATAAAAGAACAGGAGCAGGCAGTTGCACGGTGAAATCATCAAGTTCTGTCTGGGAGATATTGATTTATGTCTGTATTTAAGAAATACAGAAAATTAGCACAATTGAATCAATAATTAACAGAAAATAAATTTTTTGGGACAGCATCTGTCATGTCCAGCATGACCACCACCAGGTTAACATGCAGTTAAACTGAATGTATTCAGACTGCATTTAAACTGTACAAGATCGGTGATACTAAAAGAGTTTATTCTTAATAAGTTCAGATAACACATTCTTTTATTTTTGTTTTTAAAACTAGTAATGTCATACTTCATGTGGGGCATCAATCAATATGTTTATTTATTACTTTGGTGCAGCTTATGGAAGATATCGGTGTTAATGACACTTGTGTAGATTTTAAAACTGTTAATTCATATTTAAGTGTTATTTGATTTGCATAGCAAGAATCTGAATAGCAAGAATCTACAGATAATAGAGTCTTGCTATTCAGAGGTTCTTGATTTGTTAGTTCCATGTACAGTAGAGCCTCAGTTATCCAGAATAATTATTGTCAGACCTGTTCCGGATAGCGAAATTTTCCGTATAATTGAATGTAAGGTAAAATTAAATAAATTCTGTTATAATGTATTAAGGTAAAAACAAAAAAAAGACTTTAAATAGTGTGAGAAAAATGAATTTATTTAATTAAAAAAATAATAACAACTTATACACAAAAACTTGCACTTTTACATAAGTATATTCGGATAGGTATTTTACTGCAAATTTAGTGGAAAAAAATTTAACATAATTTTGTAAAATAATGTTCAATCATTTTTTGTTTCATTTGTTGACTTTTTTTTTTTTTTATGCTAAATCTCTCAAGTTCTTTAATAATATCAATTTGATTATATCACATTCTTCCTGGTTTTCTGCCCATTTCAGTGCCATTTCTTTTCATTGACATTTTACTGAGAAAAATAATAAATCGTACAGTTTCGGGCCAATATTATTCTTACTGAATCTGGAACTAAACTAAACATAATATGAAATGAAGATAACAAAATATGTCATGGAAAATTGGGTTCACGGAAGCGAATGACTAAATTCTATCACTCGTGGTTTCTGAGAAAACCAATTAGTCCTAATCCAACATTTCACCAGATATACAATGTAAAAAACAGATAGAAATACTTTCGTAGCATAATAAACATTTGTCTCAAATACTACCATAAAGAAAAATCAGCCTTTCGAATTATTCCAGATAAGCGACATTCTACTGTATTTTCAAGTTGTTATCTGTATACTAATTTCATGTTCACAATCTGCAACTGTATGAGTGACCCTGTGTGAGTGACATTTGCAACCCTGTATGAATGACGGAACAATGGCTTGACATGTTGATACCTTTGGTTGATTGAGAAAAAGGCCTGGGAAGAAATGAAAAAATCAGTCAGGCCTTGAAAAAGCTAATATTTTAACCACCTCAACAACTGGTTTTTATTTCATTTTTTTAATTATTATTTAAGCTTATTCCTGTTATTTTTTTCTTTGTTACTAATATATCTCTTTGGTTTTTCTTTTCTTCATTTTCCTCTTCTTACCTCTATTAATGGTATTTCATAAAAAAAATTCAACCTTTCCAGAATTCTTTTGTCTTGTGAATTTTTTACTTTTTTTGTGCGGGTTTAACTCTGTAACTTGCTTCAGACATTGATTTTATTTGCTTTGCATTCAGCCTTTGGCGCTGCTTAATTTCTCCTGCCATTGATTTTCATTTTCTGTTCTTAAAGTTTATCTCTGTTATTTTTTCTCGCCCTTAATCATGGCTCCTAATCTTCTGTTATTGTGTCACAGCTGACTACTTTGGTCATAGTCTGTCAGTTGATATGGTCTTTATTGTGTATTATGTCTGTACAGCGTGTGATGACACACCTCTGTGTTCACTAGTGATTTTACATGTTGTACAGGCTGAAAAGTTCAAAATAACTCATGGGAGGGAGAGAAGAAAGACATTTTTAGATAGGTGTGTATCTGCAGTGTGTCAGAGTTGACTGACACAAAAATGTCTGACCCACTGCAGATAAAGAATAACAAAAAATCAACAGTTTTGTTCTGCTCAATGTACAGGTGTTGACATTAGTGAGTGACAATAATACTGTACTAAGAAAATGGAAAAAGCTTGAAGTTTGTGGATTGAGTACCAAACTCATAAGAAAATTCTATAGTGGTCTTGTCATACCAGGTAAAACATTTTGTTTTAGCACCTATTTATGAATGTTTTGAAAGGCAGAGAACTAAGGAAGCAAGGCTGTTCCCTGAATTTAAGCCTAGTAAAGAAATGGTTTGAGAAATTTAAGATGCATAGCTATAACAATGTAAAGTTGGTGGGTGAGTTAGCACCAGAAAACCATCAAGCAGAAACTGAGAAACTCCAAAAGCTCATAGACAAGATGGGATGCAATCAAGAGAGGGTATTATGTTGACAAGGCAGTTTTTTTGGATGATGTGTACAAGAAACTTTCTGACCAAAAATTATAATATGACCAAAGTCATATCAGTGTTAACTCATTGGCAAGGTGAAGAAAAAGGAAAACCAGAGGATAAAATAATAGTGAGAGTGCAAGTATAGGGGACTGTGGAATTGATCCACTGGGAGATAAAAATTTCTCCTGTATTTGTTTATGTTCTGTGGTGGAGACTGAAAGTAAATATATTCCAGGAATTCTCCTGAGATGACTTTCAGCTGTAATTATCAGGGAGACATTGAAGCTCTTCATCTTTCATTACTCTGATATACTTCTTCCTCTCTCAGAAATTCCCGATCTCAGTTATATTCTGATAACCTTCCTGGCACTGTAGTCTACCAAAGTATCAATCTGGCTACTTCCTCATCTACCCTTTCTCAGCTACAAAGAACAAGCCCAGTCTGGCATTCAGCACCGATTTTCAGAAATGAGGTCAGAGTGCATTACAGCAGTCAGGTCATACCTTAACCATTAGGAGTACTCCTAATGAAGCCATATTTCCCAGCATTACGTTGAGCAATAGCAAACACAAATTAAATTGTAATTTGTGTTTGCTCTTTTCTGGATTTTATATTAACTGCAGAAATATGCCATTTATATTTTCTTATTAGCACAGAGTTAACCAAAATGTCTGATTATGTGTGTGTATGTTTAAAAAGTAAATTGAATTCTTTTCTTTCATTATACATAGCTGTATTTCATTACCATAATAGTAAAACAAATGGTAACTTTTTTTTTTTGCCAACTACCTTTTCATCATCACATACCATAACATTCTCTGTGATGATAACCTCTGCCTTAGGTAAAAATCTACCAGGCCCAACCTCTTTTTCTCTTTATAATTTATTACCATATTACATGCTCTGTTGTACTTGTTCTTAAACACTTGTTGTTTCCAGAACCGAACTCTCCCCTTCACCATAGAAAAGCAAGTTTTAGTTTCTGCATTTCAGATATTTTTCAAGAACATAACTTCTGTAAAAAGCAAAGATCTACTGCATCTGTGTATCCTTACTAAACTCTGTACAGTAAACCCCTCGCTATTCGCGGGGGTTACGTTCCTGAGAATTGCCGCGAATACCGAAAACGTGAATAGTGAGTTATGGCTCCCATAGTAATAAAGGGTTTCCGTTCCAAAGTATGAAATATATAAGAAAAACTAGTCTAAAATTTTGTTTATGTATGTATTATATGTACCTTCATAATATGACTATGTACAGACAGTAAATAGTGAAATGCAAGCATATGGCATTGAAATGAAAATAAGAAACAATTTAATATTAAATGTAATATTTATTAGAAATTTCAAACAAATCTTTCAAACCAGCGTCTTTGCTAGCTAAAAAACTTATCCCGCCAGTGCTATCACCAGTTTCGCTAAAGTGTTCATAAAGGAGTTTTGCCTTTTCACGAATGATGAGTGAACTTAACGGAATTTTATTTTGAGTTCAGTGTTCTACCCACAGATTTAAAGCTTTTCCATTTTTTCTAATTTAACATCACAAGTTACAGAGCAAATTTTTGAAGCAATTAGCATGTTTTCACGGACACTACGGTGGATTTTTTCTTCCGATTTCTAGATTGATCGTACCGTTGACTCATTGATTTTATAATGCTTTGCCACTGAGGAGACACTTTCACCATTAGAAATTTTGTCTAATAACTCAATTTTATTCGCTAATGTCATCGCCTTCTTGTATCTTTTCACATTTCCCTGGTTATTCGTAGCCATATTTTTGTACGGGTTAGAAAGAACTTGCCCACAATAAGTCACTTTCTGCCATTAACACACTCGAAAAAGTCTGTTTTACACTGCAAAACGGTAGATTTATCACTTTTGTAAGCATATTGATTTATAAATTTATAAGCATATAAATTAAAAGCAAACGACAAAACTTTCCATGACAAGCGCATAACACATACTGAACAAGGATTAGCAAGAAACATCCACGCTCGCGATTTTGTCACCCCTCTCCCCCACCCACTGAAAGCTGTTTTGACCGGGAAAGATAATTTTAGCCATGCCCACATTTTTTTATGGCGGAAAATGTTCACGGCGCTTTAAAATTCACATTTTTTTAAGTTTCATTTTATATTAAATCAGCGACCGCGAATACAGATACCGCGAATAGCGGGGGTTTACTGTATTTGATTTTAACTGCATTCTCTACTCTGCCCCAAATTAACCTACTAACACTGAGAAAGTCAGAGCTGTGAACCAGCATTCACACCAAAAATAGTTCCATGAAGCATATTTTGGTTATAAAAGTTAAACTATTATAGGTTATATTAGTTCATTTATTATGAAAGTTTTGTTTAATTAATGAGGTCACCAAAACAGACTTTGGCAATTTAAAACCATTATGATTTTTTTTTCTAAGATTTCACTTTATTGAATTAGCTTTCTATTGCTATAGTATATGCAATGGCTAATTCTGAATTGCTCAAATACCACATGGCAGAGTGCAAAGCATAAATGATGGTTTTAAAATTATATCTGTAGTAATCAAACCACATAATTACTTATAATCAAATGTACTTCAACAACTGTATTTTTTGGTTCAAAACAACCTTGAAGCATGTTAACTCTGTCTGATTTATCTAGTGCTGTCATGCTCAAATTACACAAGAGTATAATTTATATTTATCATAGCCTACTAATTTTTAACCTGTATCCTTTATTTTCAGCTACAGGGAAGAAGATCAAGATTAGAGAAAGGCGCCTTTTAAAAGATTTCAGCATTGGACTTGTAGAAATAGCAGCTGACATAGCTCTTGATGATAAAGGAACTAAAAACAGATTTTCTCGGTTAGTGATTGGTGGGGAGAATCGAGTAACTCAAAGGTGGAGAAATTTAATTCAAGCAGCACAGAGGGCAAACCTGAGTCATATAAAAGAAACTACTACAAGGACAGACAGCTTACGAAAGACATTAGAGAAAGAGGTTGACTTAAATGATAGTAGTAAATGTCTTAAAACTAAACAGTCTCCTATAAACATAATTGATCCTTTAAATAATGGAATACAACAAAAAGATGTAAATTTGAAGGATGAAATGGAATTCCAAAAGCAGGTCGCAGGATGCAAGCATTCTCAAAATACAGTATCAAGCAGTAACTCTCCTGATAGCTTTAAAACACAAAACAACTCACCAGCTGTTTCTGTTTCATGTAACCAGGCTGCTTCCACTACTATTCCAGGTTGTCTGACTGCTACTGGAAAAGAGCCTCAGTGCTTACAAACATGTGAAACTATATCTAAACAGATTGGGCTTAGTAATGGAACTTCTAAAGTCTCAACAGATACTAAAATAACATCATGGTGTGAAGTAGAAAATTCAACACTATCATGTGTAAAAGACCAAGCAAATAATTTGATGGAAACCAACAAAGTAGATTTTAGTACACCAATGGTTAATGACTGTTATGAGACAATACTGTGTATGGATTCATCAAAAACGAGTGAAAACAAGGCCCAAACCACACAGGAAGAACCAATAATTTTAAAAGTCCCTCAGTTAACTGAGCAAATAGAGTGTCAATCACTTTCAGCAGACATTTCTAAAGAGCTTTACACAATTCCAAATAATGAGTCATCTGATGAGATGAGATGTCAGAACTCTCCTAGCAGTACAAAAGTTATTGATTGCCCTTCTTTTTCTTTCTCACCAGAAATGAAGATGCAGCATATTTCTCTTTCAGGATCTTTAAATTGCTCTCATTTGGCTTTTGAGAACTTCCCTTTAACAAGTACAAGTTGTCTGGATGGACACTCTAACAACATCTTTCTTGGATCTCCAAGTAAAAACCCAAAAACATCAGAAAATGAACCTACAGTTAACAAATCTCCTGTTAATAAAAAAACAGGGGATGGAATGTTACCTTCACTGGATAATCAACCTTCCAATGACAAAGACAGTTCTGAAATTAACTATATGATAGAATCAGAGCTAATCAAACATTCGTCTAATATTGATCCCCATACTCCACCTCCAGAATTTCCATCTCAACATGTAAGATATAATCAACCAGATAATAGCCATGAGTTCACAGAATGTCCAACATTAAAACCGTCCATCTCTCTTCCATCAAGGGAAGAAGAAGAGACTCAAGAACTTCCAAGTGATGAAAGTTTGTATGCATTTTCTTCTGACTCAGGACACAAACCTCTCCTTTATCCACTTAAAAAACTGCAGGGAGTTGCCACAATTAAAAGGCAACCATGTCTTGGTTGGCTCTGAGCACTTTCTATGACAGAGCTAAAGTAAAATTAAATATGATTTAGCATTGTTTTAGCATTAAAGTGCTGAAAATTTAATTAATACTACTATTGTTGTTGGCATTCTTGAATAAATACATCTAATTATGAAACTTAAGTTTTTGATAATTTTAAACGTACATCGTGGCATACATCACATACCTTGTATCTTGATTAAATTTAGATGAAGCATGGCATAATTCAAATGTCTAAGCCAAAATGGGTGGATAAAAAGAATCTCTGAGGAATTTCTCAACTACTCATTAACACTTGGCAGAATTAAAAACTTCAGTATATATATGTATCAAACTAACAGTAATAAAACTAGTAAATCCCTAGAGCTAGACTAATCTTTAAGAGTGTCATCAGGGTGAATGATTAAAGGAATGATAGTAACATAGAATATAAACATTATAAAATGCTCATTACTACTGAAGGAAGAGTAGGATAATTAAAAATACAGGAATATTATGTTAGTGAAGTTCCACACATCAGAGATTGTGAGTACAAAGCATAACAAGTTGGTCTATTTCATTTTGAGCACAAAATGCAATATAAACTTAAAACTTATTGATACATACACAGTGATGCCATTTGTCCAGTATATGTACATATCTACAATTATGTACAGTTTCATGCTTAGTGCACTAATGTTATCCTTGTAAACAGCTAATAGTCCAATCCTCTGATCTCTGTGATCACCCTGAAGTGTCAAACAGAATATTTATTTATTTACGAGATTAAAAAACTAATGTGCCTTATAAGTCCATAACTGAAACTAAAACAAATGTTTTGGTTTTGTCTCATGCATATTGCTATCACAATTACATGTTCTCATGGTTAACAATTTGTAGAAGTGTTTTTGTAATGGTATTGTTTGCCATGTAGTTTGGATGAGTGAAAAGAGAAAACCAAATGAGGATGTTCATGGATCTGATGGGATGAAAAGAAAAGACAGGCAATTTCTTTTAAAAACAAAATGAAAATAATAAGAGGAGTTGATTGTTGAGAAGGCATGTCTATTGGCTCTGAGTTAGGGTTAGTATGTCCAACAGCAATTATAATAATGAAGAATACAGTGAACCATAAAACATGAACATGGGAAATGAAAAGTCAGGGAATTTCTTACATTTGTGCAGTAGTGTAATGGAAGAAATGGAAAGACTTGAAAATATGGCTTGATCAAAAATATATGCACCGGATTCTAATTAATCTTGTAATAATTCAAGAGAAAGCAAAAGATACTTACGAGCACCTGAAACCTTGTATGAACTTATAAGGCACATTAGAAGCAGATGCAAATTCCCTAATTTGCTCTCTGAAATTATTGAGGCTGGAAATAGTGGTAATAAAGTGTTCAATTTGGTCAAAATGGGAGTTTTCTGAAATATGTCCTCACACATATTCGTTGCAAATGGGATAAAAATTGCCTCAGTTCAAAGCTGCAAAAGACTGCTTGACCTTATTCATATGATAATTCAACTGGCAACTTCAAATTGAAGCCACTTTTAATGTATCATAGTGAGAATACATGATTGGTTGATTTAGTTTTTAATGGTGCATTGGCAGCTAAGGCCATAATGCACCAATGTCAAAGTGAGAATACACAGGCATTCAAGAATGTTTCAAAGCTTTTGCTACTAGTGATTTCAAAATTAAATAAGGAAGCATGGGTTAAAAGAAGGGACCTATTCAGGACTGGTTTCTGCACTATTTTGTACTAGAAATGGAAAAACATTTGTTTGAAAAGAATTTAAGGCACTGTTAATTCAATTAGGGGTGGCAAATAGGTTGTCCATGACCACAAAGAAAATGTCACAATGGAAATTCCAGATATGGCAAACACCCTAACTGGAAGTGGAAACTTAAAATGTGAATGAGTTCCTGAAGTCTCACAGAGAAGACTTCATGACTGATGAAATGACTGAGTTGTAGGCGTAATTCAAAAAAAAGAGATGATAGTGACAATGAACCCTCTAGTACTCTTTAGAGAGCCTGAACCTCAAGGATTTACAAGTAATCATGAAGAGACTCCTATTGTCTCTTTATAGAGGCAATAGGAGTCTCTTCATGATTATAGAGGATTCTGATCTTGATGTTGACAGAAGCAATAATATTGTCAGGGGCCTTTGTGAGGTCACTGCATGTATGATTCTTTATGATGAAAAGAATTTGGCTTTCTTTGGATGAATTTTTCAAACAGAATGAATTTATCAGGTATGTACGGTAACAGTATCTTATTCTTATTTTATTTTAAAAAATGAAGTTAGTCACAAATCTACAGGAACATATCTAAATATCTAAGCAAGTTCCATGAGTTTATATGGGAAATTTATGTTTTATTTATTTTTCTTACATTCAGTTAATGTACAGGTTCCAGAAGGCTCTGCAATATATTGACTGAGCATTAGGCATGCTACATTATTATTTTTGAATGTTTGCCAAATTTTCATATTACAAACTGATTTTAAGATTTTGCCAAATGGCAGCCAACTCTATTGAGCCTGTTTAAAAATTACAGTAATATTGATATTAAATTTATTGGTATTTAAAGATACTGATAATCTTTTTTGAAAACAAACTGTTGTTAATCTAGACATTACCTGTTAGTTCTGTGAAGGCATTATGTGGAAATTAATTATTAAATTTGGAATGTAAAAAAACAGAGAATGCATGTATATTTGGAAATTAAAGTGTGATTGATAATGATGTCATCCTTTCTCTTGCTCGTACTACACACAAGGGGGCATAAATTCAAATTGAAGAAGGATGGTTGCAGGATAGATGTGCAGAAATTTGCCTTCATCCAGCAGGTAGTTTGTTGGAACATTGTGGAAGTGGGTAGTTTGAATAAATTCAACAAAGAACTAGTCAAACTATTAGAGGGGATGGACAGGTGGGAAGTGTTGTTCTTTTGATTGATGCTGTAAAAACTTGCTTTCTTGTATCATTTGTAAAAGAGAATTTCCTATACAAAGGCATATGCAGTTAACCAAATAAAACTGAAATCAATGTCAACATCTTAGATTCACTCTCAAAACTCTGGGATTCCATTCTCAAAACAAGTTGCTGCACTGTAGAGGCAAATAGACTTGACATTACTCTGTATTTACATTTGCAAGTAGCAAAACTAATCAAGTCAGAATATCAGGTGTGCAGGAACAAATGGACTATTCATTACAAAGCTGCTGGGTAATTTTTACCCACAAGTGGATACACAAAAAAAAAAAAAAAAAAAGTCACACACATGAAGCATGCTTAAAAGATATTCCATAGGATATTCTGTGTGCATTTATATGCTTATGAAAATATCTATGGCTGTTGTAATGATTTTCAATCATTGGTTTAATACTAATTTATAAAAAAATTATATATTATTGTTTTTTTTTATATCCACTATACTGTCAAGACTCATGTGACAGATGGTGTAACTTTTAGGTATGCATCAGCTAGAGGGTTAATAGATCTATGAGTAATTTTGTTTCTTGACTAGCCTTAATAATTGAAAATGAAGGTAGTCCACAATAAACAACTGAATCGAGGCTGTGGATATTGGTCCAAAACAGATTTTGCAATATTTTGTATTTATTTGAGATAATAAATATCCAGTTATAAAATTTAAATTCACCTTGGGAAATTATTTTAGCTTGCTCTGCACCAGTAAAAGTCTGTTATACTAACAGTTCAGAAAATTCAAAAACAATAATCATTGTAGCAGATTGTCATTATAAACAAATTAATGATTCAACAATATAAGTAAACATGTTGGACAGACAACTTGTGTGATCGAGACCTGCTATATTTATCATCACACAAGTCTGTCCAACATGTCTAGTAAAGTTTTGAGACAACAGGTTTCTCATGTTTTTTATACAATGTCAATATAAGTAAACATGAATTATATAAGTAAACATAAGCATTACAGATTTTCTCAAATTTTGTATCCGTAGATTGTGACATTTTATCCGTAGATAAAAATATAGATTGTGACAAGTTTAATAATAGGAAATATACATATATTAGATTAGATATATACAAATATGTATCTAATCTAATATATGTATATTTGCTATTATTAAACTTGTCACAATCTATATTTTTGTATCCGTTTCGCTCTGAGCAACTGTAATTTAATAATAATAATGAATCCAGAGCGCACAGGCCTCTTTAATCATAGAGTTTTATAATATTTATAAAATATATGTAAAATATATGATATGCATCAATTGAACACACATGACCAGAAAGTCAAATATGCTGCATGTTAAAATATGTAAAAAAAAAAAAAAAAAAAACGATCCCAGAGTTGTACTTTTAGTAGTATGAACAAAATCAGTACTAAGTTTTGTTCTACTACTTTTAGTATTATAATTTAGTACAAATCTTTATTTCATCCTTGAAGGCAAATTAGAGTTGCAAATTTTTCAAAATATGTATTAAAAAAAATATATATATAATTATCACTGCAGTTTAAAGCAGCCGACCAGGCTAGTCGGGTGAGTAAAGTGCCTGCCTGGCAATCCAAAGGATGCGGGTTTGAATCCCGCCTCGGGCTTGGATCAAAGTACTGCAAAAACCTTGGGAGGTGCATTATGGCCACAGAAGCTGATGCGCCAACAACTATCAAAAAAAAAAAAAAAAAAAAAAAAAAGTTTAAAGCATTTGTTAAATTAAGAAATTTTACGTAGTTACACATATGTAGTTTTCCCATCATTACCTTAGGATTTCCACATATTTAATGTTAACAAATTGGTGATAGAGTATATAATACTGGCTGGATTGGATTTTTAACACACTTAAAAATTACCTATAAATTGTTATGTTAAATCTGTAAATGCTAAGTATGGAGCATGCAAAAGATTCAGTAACCATTTAAGAGAACTTAATTCCTATTATTTAGACAAAATGGACTGGCATTTGGAGATAAACAATGGAAATAATGTAAATGCTCAGAGAATTATTTATAATTTAAAAAACCGTGCAAAAAAAAAAGAAAAGTTACTGTAATTTCATTTCTTAACTGTTATCTATATAAAAAGCAAAAACTTGGTCCTTTCAAGACTAAAACTTAGTGAGGGTTAAGCTGATTAAAGAACTCACATGCTTTACATGTCTTCAGATATAAATTTAATAAAAAAAATGTAATCACAATTTTACAGAAACTAGCAGTTCTCACATATTGTTCAGGTAAAATTCATGAACATATTCAACACTTTTTACACAGAAATTACATTTTCTCATATTTTATTCATTTAAACTATCCTTTAGTTTTTTAAGCAAAAAATGTGTTAAGGCTATACAACAGTGTTTTCATATATCAAGAGCGATGATAGCTAACAGAAAATAGAATATATATATTTTTTTTTTTATTTTTTTTTTTTAAATTTGTACTCAGTGTCATTAATGTCAGCTTTAGATGTCTAACAATCCTAATTAATGAAGACTTCGTATTAAAACTTTAAATACTGTATCATTAGTGCTTCTATTTAACAATGAATCTATCAAATCAGTATCATTAATTACAAAAGATTTCTTGAGTAGAAGATGATTATTCATATTTCACAACAAAACAGCAACATCAAATTAAAAAAAAAAAAAGCCATAAACCACAAGTTAACAACTAGTAATTTACTTCACAAGAACAAACATAACAAAAGACATCTATTTTGTATAAATAAAAAAACTTAAGTGACACTCAAGCCTAAATAGGAATAACAAGTAACACTGTTATGAATGTCAACATAACTGAGTCTGCTTTTTATAAAAATCACGTTGAAATGATTTTTGATAAATTAAAAATAAGCCATTAAACACTGACCAGAATCAACTATGTTATCTGAACAATATCACAGTATAAACACTATTTCCTGTTCTTCTGGATGAATGCTGTCACATATTCTGGTGCAATATATCATTGCTGTGTTAAGAATGAGCTGTGAAGAATTTCAACATGCTGGAAATGATCTGAAAAAAAGAAGTATAATATATATACACCATATAAAATATCTTGAGAGAGGAAAGGAAAGAGGGATGTTTATATATTCCTCTGTATGAACTATGAGTTAATGTTCAATCTTTGAATATTAACTACAGCAGCAATACTTGCTAAATTCTACAGAATAGATATTGCTAATGCTTAATTTTGATGAATAATTCTTGTGGTTGTCTGAGAAACATAAGTACCTGCTGTTGGCTTGGAAATTCAGTATATTGTTATAAATGCTCCGGATTACTGTACGTTAGCAAGTAATATATGACTTCATCATGTCGCTCAGAAAACATTAATTCAAATGACAATATTTATCTAACTTTACTTATCTATTTATTTTATCATTCAAGTAGCCATCAATATCTAAATTTTTTCATTTTAATTATGTAGCTTACTAGAACCAACTTGTCCCCACATTTAATATCAACATAAGATTAAAAATATCCCTTTTAAATCCTACAGTAGCAGTTAATTAACTAAAAAAAAAACCTGAATTTTTTTGCTACTATCCTGACAATACTAACATATGACGTTCATGCCTTATTGTGATTTAGTTAAGAAAGAGCTGCACATATTGCAGAATTTTTGGGGGTGATTTTTACATTTCTGAGACATAACGATGAATGTATTTGAGTAATTTACTGGATCTCCCTGGGAAACAATTTATAACCAAATAATTAAATAAATTATGAAATAATAAGTACATAGATACATTCAAACAATTACATAGATATGAATGTAAAAACAGTAATAATAAATAAATAATAATTATACATACAGGAACTCCCCTGACTTACGTAATACTTGACTTACGGAAATTCAACTTTACGTTAAGTTTTTGCCGAGCCGGTGCAAACTTAAAAAAATCGTGGAAACATATTTTGCATCCGGAAGGAATAAATGGAGGATTGTGAAAATATTGTAATGTGAACCCAATAAAACATTGTTTTTTATTTTTGTAATTTTTTTTGTAATTCGTTCCAAGTCCTTGGAAGTTGAAAATTTCGCTATATTACTAAGCTATTTATCTCTCTAAAAGGTCATATTTATAATGGAAATTACACTACCCTTTCATCGTTATCATACGTTCCTGTTATATAGAATCAATTTTGAACACCTTTGTGATATTTTTCTAAAGGATGTTTCTGGAGGTCACGACCATAAAACAATAAAACAATTTGCACTTTCCGGTTTTTTGGGCTTTTCTGTTAGTGAATCTAATTACAAACGGATAGTAAACTTGATCTTATTGCATTTTTTATGCTATTATGGTGAAATGTGTTCTCCTTCACTGAAATCTACAATCATATAAAAGACAAATTTTCAGAAACTTCTTTTCATTCCTATTTACGTATTACAATGATGAAGGGAAAGCGACCAACAAAAGGTGCAAGTGGTGGTAGTGCCAGGAAATGAAACAAAATTGATTTAGAATGAAGATGAAAATTATTAGGAAGTACAAAGCAGGACAAAGTTTGTCATCTATTGCAAGGGAATTTAGGTCATGCTGCTTCAACATGGACAGTACGCGTATTTTAAAGGAAAGTACGCGTATAAAAGAACATGTCAAAGGATCAATGCACTTAAGATCAATAGTGATCACAAAACAGCATTCAGGTGTTATATCGAAGATGGAATAGCTGTTAATAATATGGATGGAAAATCAGATTCAGAAGCGAGTGCTCCTGAGTCTAATGACCATTCAAGCAAAAGCAACACGTATTTATAAAAATATTAGGGATAAGTATTGCAACCCCCAACCCAAGTTCGTGGCAAGCAACGAGTGGTTTAATAGGTTCAGGCATCGTGCTGGTTTAATAGGTTCAAGCATCGCGCTGGTTTCCAAAACGTTAAAAGTGTGCAGTGAAGTCACCAGTCGCCGATTCTGCAGCTGCAGAGAAATTTGTGATGTGTTGGAAAAAATTATTGATGAAGGCAGCTATTCAATGCAGCAAATTTTTATCGTTGATGAGACTGCTCTATATTGGAAAATACAATGCCAGGTTTCAAGGTGTCAAAAGATAGGGCCACGCTCTTGATTGGGGCTAATGCAACGGGAGATTACAGATTAAAACCACTGCTTGTGCACCATTCTGGAAAGCTTCATTCATTTAAGGGCATTAATAAAGCCACCCTACCCATGCATTTACGATCGAACCAGAGAGCATGGATAACAATATCTCTCTTTGAGGATTGGTTCAAATGCTGCTTCATTCCCGAGTTTGAAAAATATTGTAAACACAACGTTCCTTTCAAGATTTTGCTTCTATTAGATAATGCTCATGGACATACTATGCATTTTGATGATTTAAATTCGAACGTGAGAGTCATATTTCTACCGCCAAACACGACTACATTCATCCAACCCATGGATCAGGGTGTTATTTCAAATTTAAAAGCGTACTATTTATGCACATTTGCTCAGGCATTGTCTACAGTAGACGATGAGAAAAATTTTATGTTAAGAGACTGTTGGAAATCTTACAATATTTACCACACCATCTTAAAAATTAATAAGGCCTGGGCGGAAATTACTAAAATTTGTTTAAATGGCACATGGAAGAAAATATGCCCACGGCACGTGAAAGGCTTTGAAGGATTTGAAAAAGACGAATCATATGAAGAAGTTACAGATAAGATTGTAAAGGTTGCAGGTTACTTCAGTTGGAGGTTGCTGCCAAAATGTGGAGGAGTTCGTAGAAGAAGAAGAGAAGGAATTATCTAATGAAGAACTTATTGACTTGTGGGCAGCGATAGCGAAAGAAGAAAATGCTGGCGAAGCTCAAGATAGTCAAATGAGGAGCCGAGACACTTCATCACCAGAGAGATGGCAATGGCATTTCGTGAAATTGCATCGGCAATGACGAGGTTTGAGAAAATGGATCCTGAAAGTGAACGATTCTTAAAAGTTAACAGAGGGCTGAATGATATGCTTGCTTGCTTGCTACAAAGAAATCTACGATGAAAAGAAAAAAGCCACCGTCCAATCATCCATTAATATGTTTTTTCGTAAGGTTAAGTGGACGACCACTTCTAAATCTCCACAGCCCTCAACCTCCAGAGCCATGTACTTATCAACCGAAGACGTCGATTCTGGCAACAATGCTCAAGAGGTAAAACTTACTGACGTTATGCCAGTCTCCTCTCTTTTTTTGTAATTTTATAATTTTGAAATTTTTTTAAATTGCACGCTTTTGTAATTTTTCCTGCTCATGAGATAAAAATTTGAATAAATACAATAAATAATTCTATTTACATGTTCGCTGAACATTTCTTTTTTGATTCAATCATTTCAGCGAGCACAGTTGTGAGTGCTGCACAAGCATGGGGGAAATTCCGACTTACATAGTGTTCCGCAGAACGCAACCCTTATGTAAGTTGGGGAGTTCCTGTAGGTTGGCTGAATGGATATGTCAGTGGTATAATCTTGTTTGTGTAATTGTTCTCGTCACAAAAACTAGGCATGCTAGAGGAAACTGGAAACAGATCTGAAATCAATGTCCAAAGATCTATCTAATCCACAATTTTTTTTTTCTTCCCGATTAAAAATACTTATCAATCAACTTAAGTAATCAGCACCAAGCAATATTCCTTCAGGATGGTTCAGAAAAGTGGAGGCGCCTTCGTAGCCAGGTGGGCAGGAGCAGCAGTGCGTAGCACACGCTTCTTGATTAGACCGGGATTTGAGCCCGTGACCACCAAATACGGAGGATGTGGAAAGATCAGGGAATAACCACCGCATATCCCCGGAGCAATATGGCCTTAGCTGCTAATGCTCCTAAAAACCAAATAACAGAAAAGTGGCTGCTATGTTCTAATGCAGCGAAATGGATGTTATTTGGGGATTTCCCAAAATCTTACACTTTTGGAAATTTCCAAAATAACTATTAACAATTTTCTGGCTAAAACTTACTTTTTAGCCAGTAAGATTTTTATTTTATTTTATTTATTTATTATTATTTTTTTTTTGGCTGATGCTCTATAAGTTTACTTTCTTGCATCATATGCCTCACCTATTGCTAATAAGTTGTTATTAACTGGAATAAGTTACCTCCATGAGTAGTTAAGGTTGAGAGCTTAGGATAAATGCAGAGGCCAGCTGGATAGTTACTCACATGAGAAGGGACATAGGTAATTTATTTTAATTTTATTTATTATTATTATTTTTGACATTCCATCCCCCTTGGTACTGTTTTTCCATTTCTTTTATATCCTGCAATCTTTCTCTCTCTGCTCCTCACTTAAACTACTTAAATTTTAGGGGAAACAGTTGAGAGATGAGAATGCAAGAAAGTGTACCTTAACATTCATACTGCAGCCTAGTTTTCTGGACTTCTACAGCATGTCATTCACAATTTTCTCATAATCTGAATGTTTACTAATTCCCAAAAAAAAACTGAATACTATATTTTTAAAGCCATTTTAAACATCTCTCTCTCAGTTTGGTATATGGATTTTATAAATACAGTCTAGCAACAGCTTGTGGATTTGAGTTACAACAAAAATTCCTCCTTTTAATTTGTTTATAGGTAAGAGATTGGAATTTAGTGTAAACATACTTGAAACAATTTCCTTCTTTATTCAAGGTTGGATGAACTTTTTTATTAAACTTAGTTTTTATATAATATTGGTGTAAATACACCATAGAAAACTCTTAAATGAAAAAAACTGTTTGTAGTGTGAAAGGGCATCATTTTATCTGTATCTCATATTGTGCTCATCCTTTACAATGAGTTGCCATATATTGCACTACCTCAAATAAGTAACGCTTCATTAAAAGTGAAGACTACTGTTACTTATTCTCAGCGGGCACCACCACCACCACCCAGACGGTACCGTTTCAAGGCTTGTTGGCCCTTCATCAGTGGGTTGACAGGTACCCTGGTATTGCAGACATGACAATCCAGTTGTGAAGATACAATATGAGAGATGCCAAAAGGTGCGCATAATAATGTTTGAGTGAAAGTCAATGCAATGAGGCATCATATGTTTAAGAGTATAAATAATCTATTTAAGAATTTTCTATATATTACACTAATATTATATAGATTATTTATACTCTTAAACATATGATGCCTCATTGCATTGACTTTCACTTAAACTTAGTTTTATGTGCAGAGGGGGTAACAGTACTTGGTTTCAGGCTACTAGTGTCTTATCTCTAAATGTTCTTTAAACCTGGTGTTACAGACTGGCCACATTTTCCATTCCCAATGTCCACTTCTTGCTTGACTATCCCATTTGCATAGAAAGAAAGGCATTTTTTTGTAACCATGTTGTTGGGAATGGAAACAACTTCTTGTAACCACTTCTTGCTTGACTATCCCATTTGCATAGAAAGAAAGGCATTTTTTTGTAACCATGTTGTTGGGCAAGTAGCCAACTAATAACTTTAAAATATCCACACACTAGCCCCATTTTCCTTGTACTACAATTTTTCCAAAAGAAGCTTAATATTTTTTTAGTTTTTTTTTTTTTTTAATGTGCTGAATGGGTTACAGGAATGGATGAATGCTTGTTTCCATTGTGAAACGCTTTTGAAGCTTTGCTTCAATGAGTCAATAAATGTTGGCTAGTAGAAACTTTCAAAAAAGTTCATAACTGCTGGAAATGGTTTTGCACTGAGCTATTTTTGGAAAAATGGGAAACATTCTTTTTCACAATGTCTATACCATGAAAAGACTGTTCCTGGGACCAGTAGGTTCTTGGATTCCATTCTCTCATGAGATCACTGAGTTCACTTTGTCTAAGTTTTGAATTTCATCACAACAGTTTATAACTTCCCTATATCACAAATGTGTTTGGGATCTAATGGCATATGTTTGAGAACAACTGGTAGAGGTAGAATACGTTACAGCTGAAGTAATGTTGGGGTATGCAATGCTCTGCTTGTTTTTCATGGAATAGCCTGCTAAATTAACAGAACAAAAGAAGCAGTCAATCATAAGATCCCAAGGTTTCCTCCACACTATGAAAATGGCAAATATTATCATTTTATTTTTACCACTACCACATTTCCACAATTAAGCCCTCCACACATGTACATTATTTAACGGGGACCCAACATTCATTTTGATCACCTAATTTAATTACAAAATATGCAGCATACGCATTTTCACAAACAATGCTACATCTCTTGTCTTTGTTTTGCACAACAGTTACCCAAATATACCAAAATCTATATTGATTGTTCACACAACCACCAGTTTCTACTGTTAAAGACACAGATTATGATGAAAATCATATTAGAAGCAGACACCAGTTAGTATGACTGCAACAGAAACACTTTGCAGGTTTATATAACTAACCTGACCTACACGTCTCATCGTGTTAAACAGCTCTGGGCATGTATATAACTGTTTACAAAGGACGTAGTATGCATAGCACATCTAAGAAAACAGCTCTTGCTATTTGTAAAAAAAGCTGTATGTGATAGGTAAAAATTGTTTGAATTTTTAGAATAGTACTAAAAGTACACCTAGATACACCAAGAATTTTGGAAACATCAAAATCTATGCAGACCAGTTATATATAAAATGAAATACAAAAAAAAAAACAAAAAAAAAAAAAAAATGTAAAATTTGCTTTTTTATATGTTCCACTTTCTTTTCCCATATGTTCAATTACATAGTACATAATTGAACATATGGGATCAATATGGGACCATAGTAAATGTTATACTATGGTCCAATATTGCAAAAAATTCACAAGAGAGAAACATTAATAAAATATTTAAAAGGTTTGAAAACTTATGAAAAGATATTTAAAAAAATCCAAGATAAGCAACATGTACACATCTTTGAAATTACATTCTACCAAATTTAAGTATAAAAAAAAAAAAAAAAAATTGCAATGTTTGTATAGCATCAAAATCAGCTCTTCCAATTTTGTCAAAAATGGAAGGGCCGATTTCAAGGTTATAAACCTTGCAGACTTGAAAATACAAAGAAACACAGCAGTACATGCATTCTGCAATACTTGCAAATAATTCTTGTTACTTCTTTTGCTATCCAGCCAGTTGTTGTATTTGAAGTAAATGCAATAACAGCTGTTAACTGTTAGAGGCACAAGAACAGCAATTAAACTTACAATGGTCATGAAAGATGCACTTTCAGAAGGCATGAAATGCATAAATAAAAACCAATAAATAGAATAAAATTAATGAAACTATAAAAAGAAGGATTTCATCCACTGCAGAATTCCATATTCAGGAACCACAAAGGCTTAGTAAGTTCATTTTCGAGTTTACACGTATGTTTACAGAGTTATTTTTCAAAACAAGTAAAAAATTGGATTTTATTATCTGGGTTTTGATTCAATTAAACATTTTTATAATAATTTGTAAGAAAATCAAGAAAAGAGCTCAGTTCTTTTGATGCTAATGCTTGTACAATCTGTTTTCAACTGCATAAGAAACCTTTGATTTTATCTTGAAATCTCTCTCTGAATGCCAAGATAATGAGTAAATTACTTCAGTGAATTAAAATAAAATTTCTGTCCCATTTAAGAAATAAAATTAGCTTTTTAACGTTATTGTCTCTTTTATGAAAGAGACAATAACGTTAAAAAGCTCTTTGGCTTTAATAGATCTGATTACAGGTTCTAAAAGTCTCAGTTTACAGATGATACAAAGGTTGGCAGGGTAGTTAATGACATTAATCAAAGCATATTGCTGCAGCTAGACCTAAAAAAAAAAAAAAAATTAGGCAGTAGGCTCAGAAGTAGCGACTGATTTAACATTGATAAACACAAGATACTGCATATGGGTAGCAGTAATCCCAGAATAATGTACTAACTGTGTCGTACTACACTCAGGGTCAGACACAATTTGGCCTTAGTACCCCTTGTATCATTAAACCCAATACCAATGACAACAACACTCAGAGCAGTTGGTTAATGGTTCCTGATATTCTTTTGATTTGCATTTTTAAATAATTATAAAATTTCCTAATAAATATATGAAAAAGACCTGAAGGTAATTGTGTAGTCAGATATGAAGTTCTCTGAAAAATGCAAACAGGCTGCCAGGATAGATCATGGGGGGGGGGTTGTCAATGATACAGGAATTTGGCTAGTAGGGATAAGGAAGTGTTTATCCAAATATATAAGGCAATGGTTAGGCCACACGTTGGGCACTGCATACAGGTCTAGAGGCCTCATTTTAGGATGCAGATCTGCTGGATCGGGTGCAGAGAAGAACAATGAAATTGGTGAGGGGAACAAAAAAAGGTGGTCATACCAAGAAAGGTTTCAGTTCTGCAAATTGTGGTGTCTGCAGACTAGGCACCTGTGAGGTGATCTGATTGAGGTGTTTAAGGTTTTAAATGGACTCAGCAAGGTCAATGCTGATGACATTGTTCCTCTTGCTCAGACTACACATGAGGGGCATAAATTCAAATTGAAGAATTTTGCATATGATACAAAGGCAAACTTCTGCACATCTATTCTGCAACCATAAAATTTCAAGGTTGCAGGATAGATGTGCAGAAGTTTGCCTTCAGCCAGTGGGGTTGACTGTGGGTACAAACTATCATCTGTTGATGTGGAAGTGTGTTGTTTGAATGAATTCAAGGAAGAAGTACACAACTATTGGAGGGAATAGACAGGTAATGTGGGTATTTATTTATTTTTTTTGGCTGATGCTTTGTAAGTTTGCTTCCTTGCATTATTCAGCACCACTAATAACATGACAGCATCAATTCTGCTATGGGCAAGTGATATTATTCCTTGGTCAGATACTAGTTAAAATGATTTATGATTTGTAATTGAATTGTTTTCTGGTAAAATTATTGTGTTTACAAGAAAAATTAATGCTGAAAGCTTGCGACATAAAAGCTAAGTGATGTGTGGGAAAAATGAAACTCAGTAATGGAGAACTGGAAGACTGATGCAAAGGCAGAAACAATAATAGATCCTTTTTGGATCCGACAAGAGAGAAGGTTTCTAGTCACTTCCAAACCTGCCAAAATAAAAATCTTAAAAAACTAAAATAAATAAAAACTGTAGAACCAGATAAGTACGAAAGATGCCAAATTTTATTTTTGAAATTCTATGGGTCTGCAAACTACCATTTGGAAAAATGCTAGTCTAGATACTGTCTATTCTGAATTTCATCTCTGGCAATTCATAGGGCGCCTCTGTAGCCAGGTGGGAAGGAGCAGCAGTGCGTAGCACACGTTTCTTGATTAGACCGGGGTTCGAGCCCGTCACCACCAAATACGGAGGATGCGGAAAGGTCAGGGAATGACCACCGCATATCCCGGAGCAATATGGCCTTAGCTTCTAATGCTCCTAAAAAAAAAACCAAAGCAAAAAAAAAAAGCTGGCAATTCATGGTTTGCCACTACCATTGATTGACCAGTGATTCCCCCCCCCCCCCAACACACCATTTTTAACAAACTACTCCACTCCATATTTGTTTTTTTTGAAATATTAAACCAAATAATCCACCAAAAAATATCCAGTTTTTGCTGCTTGGCATTTCTACAAATATTTTTATGAGCATGCTCTCATAAATTGGCATCTAATTCCACCCTTTTCTTTTGAACCATATAAATCACCCACTCAGCACTACCATGGTTCAACACAGAACTTACTTTTTATTTATTGTCTCTACTTCTTTTCTCTTGAATAATATAGTGATGCTGACAAGTCAAAATGAAGTGTTGACAGGATATAAATTGTGGAACTATTTTTTAATAGTTCCTGATATTCTTTTGATTTGCATTTTTAAATAATTATAAAATTTCCTAATAAATATATGAATTAGTGGAGTAACTAAAAGGCAAACCTTTGAAAATCTGAGGCTGGCTCTGCAAATTTATGACGTACTATAAATGTGGCAATGGCTTCAGCAACCTGCAATAAATTTAAACTAATTAATGCACATAAATATATTAATAAAAAAAGTATAATTTGTAGAGTTTCTTTTTTAAACAGAAAGCAGAAATTAAAAATTTATTAGTTAAATTTATTTTTGACTGGATTAAGAAATTTCATTAATGTGGGGAAAACACTTCTTATACAATATATGGCCATTTCGTATTGGTATGAATAAGGTCAAGTTATACAAAGAAATGAAGGCATTCTGCATCAGCCAGGGGGTAAACAAAACACCCTGAGTCAATCATAATTTGTTCTTTTCTAAAAAGTAACAATCCAGTACTGCTTGAACCTTTTCAGATCCTACATCCAACTACATGGGGGTTTCTGCTTTGGTATGGTGTAGGTCTTTGTGGGGTCCATTCCCTGATAGGGTCTTCTTCCACTCGTCTTCTATTCTGGATATTGCAACCTCATCTGTTCCCACTTCAGCTGCTCTGGGCTGTACTTCTTGCTCTTCTTCCTCTAGTTCTGGTTCGGTGTTTTCCATATTATTTGTTCTTTTTTATAGTTAGTCACTCACATCCTACTTGATTTTTACCAGGATTGCTGGAACCATCATGTTCTTCATGGAGATGGCCCATGTCTGGTCAGCTATTCACTGTTCGGTGACCTAAATTGTTGAAAATCAATCGTTCCAACTACTTGTATAATTTGGTCCTGTACATTGTCATATCAGTCTCCATCTTGGTTGCTATGCGATATATTCACATGATGAATATATTCATTTTGATGCTCCACTTTATGCACTGGCATTTCTTCCAATCCTGGGTCAACCAACTGGAAATTCTTCCAGTGCAGGGCTGCACTGGAAGTGCTGCAATATACTCAGTCTGGGAAATTAATTTTTAAATATTGTAATATTTACTGAAATCCAGTTTTTGGTATATCTCACCTATCAATCCATCTTGTCAATGGTTTGAAAATAAATTGGATAATCCTTTATATCTTAAGATTTAGTCAGAGGTTAATTAAGCTTTTAGAGCAAATAATTTTTTTTATAATTTCCTATGTTATTATATCCAATTACAAATATTGAAAAAATATAAAATGTCTGCTAATAGATACTAAATATACCAAATAAATCAGTTAACACTTTGATACAATTTTTACCTCATATATGTGCATATTCACTCACCAATTTTGTCTCTCTCTTTCTCTCATAGAGAGAGAGAGAGAGAATTGGTGAGTGAATATGCACATACGTAAGAGGTAAAAATTGTAGCAAAGTGTTAATTTATTTGGTATATTTAGTATCTATTAGCAGACATTTTTTTATATTTTTTCAATATTTGTAATTGAGGAGACTTTTTTATTAGTGGCATCACAGAATGGGCGATCTGTAAAGAAAATCGGCTGCAAGTATTTCACTTTTTGAGATATGTTCACATGATTAAATTCTAAATCTATAAATATGTTAATTTTTATATGGAGTGTAAATGAGAGATTCCATTAATTTTTAAGAATAATGTAAATATAATCTAGCAAAAACAATGTGACAAAAACATAATATTTCTACATAATTTTCACTTTAAATATGAGGTGGTGCATATTATAAAAGATTGAAAGCTATTGCTCTAAAGAGATTTCAATATTACTTTATATAATAAAATAAAAAGTTAGAAACTTTTCAAAAACTTTTGCTCTGCAGAAATGGACAATGGATAAAAAGCTAGGCATAATCTGCCTCAGTTAGCTAAGTGTGAAAGAAAAAGTCATTCAGAAACTGACTAGACAACTCAATCCCTACAAATTAGATTTCTAATGAGCTCCAACTTACAATGCAAATTAATTTTCAGAATGAAAAAATTTAAGGAAGCAGTTTTTATTATTAATACTGAAATTACTAGTTAAATATTATTCAGACTGCTTTTTTGTTCATCATACTATTCTTTTCTTTGCAGTTTCACATGCTTTTTTTAATTAAATGAATTAAATTAAATTCAATTAAACTGAATAGTTTTTTTTCTTCTAAGCCTTGTGTGGGACTTAGTTGCTTTATAATAGTAGTAATAGTGGCGTGTGATGCAAGAAAGCAAGTGCATGAGCTTATGCAGCATCAGTCAAAAAAAAAAAAAAAATTTACAAAACAATCCCCTCTAAATATTTGTCCAGTTCTTCCTTAAATTTATTTCACCTATCAACTTCTACAACGACAGATGGAAGTTTGTTCCAGCAATTAACCACCCGCTGGCTAAAGGCAAATTTCCGCACATCTATTCTACATCTGTTCTTCCTCATTTCAATTTATGCCCCCTTAGGTTCGTAATCTGAAAAAGTTGAAGAATCCCATCAGAATTCAGCATGCTCAACCCATTCAAGGCCTTATACACCTCAATCAGATCACCTCGCAGGTGCCTAGTCTCCAGCTGCTGCAATTTGCAGAACTTAAGCCTCTCCTGGTAAGAAGACCCATTCATTCCCCTCATGAATCTTGTTGCCCTTCTCTGTACACGCTCAAGCAAATCTACATCCTTCCTAAAATGAGGCTTCCAGACCAGCATGCAGTATTCAAGGCGTGGCCTGACCATTGTCTTATACAGAGGGACAATCACTTCCTTTTCCCTGCTAGCAAAATTCCTGTATATCATTGACAATGCCCCATGACCTGACCTGGCAGCTTGTCTGCACTGCTCAGAAAACTTCACATCTGACTGCACAATTACTCCCAGGTCTTTTTCATTTTCAACCACCTTAAGTGTAGTACCACACAGCTGGTATGTTTCTCTGGGGGTTACTTCTACCCATATGCAGTACTTTGCATTTTTCAATGTTAAACTTCAGTTGCCACTTCTCAGCCCATCTGCCCAAATTTTCTAGATCCTGTTGCATAACACACTACCACTACTGTCATTGACAACCCTGCCAACCTTTGTAGCATCTGCAAACTTCGATACTAAGCCTGATATACCTTGCATGTAGTTGCAATAAGCTCCTACATGAAATAAATTGCATGTAGGACTTAGTCTTTTTTGCTAAGCCTTGAATTACACAGGATAGCAGTTAGAAACCAACCCTCAGGGTAGTAGTTTCTAACAACTACTACCCTGAGACATATGGCAAAGGAGTGGTGTGGTCTCCATTGTTACATGGTTTAAAGCCATGTGATTTTAACTCTGGAGTAATTTCAGAGACAGTGTTTCAGAAGAATTTGTGAAATTTTCCTGTGTTGAGGAAACGAGGAAGCATGTTCTTTGCAACTTCATACTCTGCAACATTACTGATAAACACTGGTATATATATGTTGGTGTTAATGTTAGTGTTAATTTCTATTTTTAAACAACATTTTATATTCTTCAGATGAATAAAATGAACAAAAAATCATCTGTATACGTACAACTCAATGTCAGAGCTCACTCGTGTGCACCAGGCAACACAGCTGCAATCTTCAGGGCAGAATGCACTGGTCCCAGAGGAGCTAGTTATTATCAGGGAAACAGGAAATATATTGTGCAAAAAATAATAGGTGGAATAGGACGAGGGTATGTCAGCCAGGTACAAAAGTTAATGATATTGTAGAGCAGATATCATCTTTTAAGGGCACAAAGAGTGATATTGTTGAACACGTTTGTGCTAATGACATTAAGTGTAGGAGATCTGCAGACTTACTTAACAAGTACAGGTCAATGTTGAAAAAAAGTTGCGAGTTAGGGTTAAATTTGAAAGTGTCTGCAATCCTGCCCAGACATGATAGGAGGGAGAATATGATGAGAGCCCTATCAATAAATTTGGTCTTGGAGAGATTATGCAAGACTCATGGGGGAGAATTTTTCTCAGCATGGTCTGTGCTTGTTAACAGGAGAGACTGCTTCTACAAGTCTCTTCTACCTGCTTCTACAGGGATGGGATACACTTAAATAGAAAGGGTACAACAACATTTGCTGACACTATCAAGGCAATGTTAGGTGGGTCGGAAAACTGATAGCTTGGGGGAACACACAGACTAATAGATTAACAGTACACGCAGACAGAAAGTGATTCTTGCATTGCTTCTATTGGAATGAACAGCAGCGTGGAGAGCGAGGTGCTGGGGTTTTCAAGGAGTGCTGGGAGTCATCATGGAACAAGTAAATACATAGGCTGTGTTAGGGTAACTAAGAATAAGAATAGGTTTATTTATACTTGCATATACACCAATACTAGGAGTATAGTAAATAATTTTGATGAATCTGAGGTGCTGGTGAACACATCAAAGGTGGATATTGTTCAGATATCATAGACTGGTGTCACATAGAGATAAGAAATGCAGAATTGGAATTTGGGGAGTACAATGTGTACAGAAAGGATAGACAGAAGAGAAAAGGAGGATGGTTATTGTTATTGTTATTTTTTTTAGGAGCATTAGCAACTAAGGCCATATCGCTCCGGGGTATGCGGTGGTCATTCCCTGACCTTTCTGCATCCTCCGTATTTGGTGGTGACGGGCTCGAACCCCGGTCTTATCAAGAAGCGTGTGCTACGAACTGCTGCTCCTTCCCACCTGGCTATGGAGGCACCAAGGAGGAGGGGTCATGACATTAGTTAAGAAACACAAAATCTATGGAAGTGCATCCAGTTGACATGGGTGGATAGTGCAGTGTTGAGTCAGTTTGGTGTGACATAAGCACTGGAAAGCAAAGTTGAGAGTAGGAGTGTGTTATAGGCCCAATGACTCTGACGAGTACAACAAACAACTCTACAGAGAAATATAGTGGGCCAGTAAATCATGTTGTCTTATAATGGGGAATTTTAACTTCGAAAAAGGAACTTGTCGATTGGTCACTCACACACTAGCAAGGCTTTTGTGGATTTATTGGATGATTTTTTTCTACAGCAACATGTTCAAGAGGCAACCAGAGGGAGTAATGCTCTTGATCTATTGGATGACTGTTTTCTACAGCAACATGTTTGAGAGGCAGACAGAGGAAGTAATATCTTGATCTGATTATCAGCAGTGATTATTCATACATTAAGAAACTGCATATAAAGGAACCACTAGGTGGCAGTGATCACAGTGTAATGATGTGTAATTTACTCAAAGATGTAATTACCATCAGGGGTGGTAAAGGGAAGGGATTTTGTTTTCATAAAGGTGACTACAGTGGACTCAGACAGTGTTTATATTCTATATGGTGGGATCAACTGACCACCAAATTCTAAATGGGAAGCATTCAAGGAATTAACCTTGGAAGCTACTAGGCTTTTCATACCAACTAAAAAATACTATTCAAGGTTTAGGCCTAAATGGATGTCAGATAAAATAATTAGACCCGTGGCTGAGAGGAAAAAATGCATGGGACGCATATAAATTATCAGGAGACACAGATGCCTATGGTGGATATAAGATAGTCTGTATTCAAATGACAAAGGAGGTTAGGCAAGCAAAGGCAGATTACAAGAAATCTTTGGCAAAGGATGCAAAAACAGTAAAGACTTCTTTACTTATGTAAACTCTAGAAGGAAGGGGATGAATCAGAATGGTTCACTTGATATCGAGTTGGTATTCAATTCAATTCAATTCAATTCAACCATTCAATATCATCGATTTGATATTGAATAGTTCAATTGTTGATGATTCTGCTCATGTAGCTGACAAACTGAATGAGTATTTTGCATCTACATTCACACATGAGTTATTTAGGGAGGTGAATGCCAGGAGTTTATCAAACTCTGACAGGGAGCTAAATGATTTTCTAATAACTGAGAGCAAAGTGGAGGAGAAATTGCTGAAGTTAAACATAAGGAAGGCACCTGGGGTGTATGGGATATATCCAGTTATATTAAAGGAGGTGGCACAGGAAGTAAGTAGGCCCTCAGCCATGATTATGAGGGCATCCTTGGACTCAGGGAAGGTCTCCTGAGTCCAGAGATGTGCAAATGTTTCCCCATTTCATAAAGAGGGAATGAAAGTGACAAGAGTAATTACAGACTTGTAATTACTCGTGTAAATAATGGAGAATATAATGGAGTCATTGGTTAAAGCACTGCAGGATCATCTAGACAAGACTGCAGTTATAGTTCAGACATAGCATGGGTTAAGGGTAAGTCTTGTCTGACCAATTTTATTGGATACTATGATATGGTCACAAAGGAACTGAATGCAAAAAATAATTTTGATTTCATATACTTGGATTTTAGTAAAGCTTTTGATATTGTTGCACATGAAAGGCTACTGTACAAGATGGAGCAGTATGGCATTAAGGGCAAGTGGCTACAATGGATAAAATGATGGTTGAGAAGATGAAGAGTAGTAATCAATGGACACTGCTCTTCATGGAATATTTTTGTGGAGTTTTCAGGGGTCTGTGTTGGGTCCATTATTGTTTTCTGTATTTATGAATGATATTAATGAAGGTATATCAAGCTTACTGTCCAAGTTTGCAGACGATACAAAGATTGGTAGGGTTGTTAATGTCAGTAAACACAGTATGCTACTGCAACAGGATCTAAAAAAGTTGAGCAGATGGACTGAAAGATGGCAACTGAAGTTTAACATTGACAAATACAAAGCACTGCACACAAGTAGCAGTAAACCCAGAGTAACATACCAACTGTGCAGTACTACACTCAGGGTAGTGGAGAATGAAATGACCTGGGGGTAAATGTGTTGTCAGATATGAAGTTTTCTGAGCAGTGCAGACAGGCTACAAGAGTAGCTCATGGTGTCTTGTCAGTGATATATAGGTATTTTGCTAACAGGATAAGGAGGTGATTATTCCCTTGTATAAGGCAATGATCAGGCCACACCTTGAGCACTGAACACAGGTCTGGAGGCCTCATTTTAGGATATGATTTTGAGCTACTAGAAAAAGTACAGAGAAGGGAAACGAGATTGGTGAATGGAACAAAGGGTTGCTGTTATGAAAAAGTGCTTAACTTCTGCAAATTGCAGTGTCTGGAGAATAGGCATATTCATGGTGATCATATGGATTCAAATCTGGAATCAATGCTTTGAATCCAGCATTGAATTCTTCAATGCTGGATTCTTCCTCTTGCTCAGATACTCCACCTGAGGGATAATCACAAATAATCAATAGTTTTCTGTGGATACTTTATATATACAGATAAATATGTATTCAAATTGTGGAAAGATGGCTGTAAAATAGATGTACGGAAATTTGTCTTTAACCAGTGGGTGGTTGATTGGTAGAATAAACTTCTATCTGTTGTTGTTGAAAGGTAAATAAATTCATGGCTGAACTAGACAAACTTTTGGAGTAGATGGATGGATGAAACAGGAAGTTTTTTTTTTTTTTTTTGACTGATGCTAAATAAGCTTGCTTTCATGTATAATATGCCTCTACTATTGCTAATGCTAACTCGCTCATTTCTTGTCTTCATTTTTATAAATTTTTTAATGAAGTTAATTATTACTGCATTATTATTGTTATTTTTGATTTTATTATTTTTTTCAATTTTCATTTCAAAGAATATGGGATAATCGGCAATGAGAATAGCCTGTTCACAAATAATCAATAGTTTTCTGTAGATACTTTATATATACAGATAAATATGTACCTTGTCTGGAACATCTTCATGTACAGCATGGCCACACTGTGGTAAAACTTGCATTTGAAATTTACCTAATATTAAAATAAAATTAAACAAAGGTCATTCACCTTCACCAGCATTTATATGTAAATAAAGTAAAATCTCAGTTAACTGAAAACAATTGGTGCAATTGTATTTCAAATAAACAATTCTAAATTAGCTATATTTGTATGTAAAGCAAAGCAGGAGGAAAAAACTAATGAGAGAAAATTAGAGTAAATTGCATTTCTTATCAATACATTATGTACTATACATGCTTATACAGGTTAAAAATAATTTTCAGCGTTTTGCTTGTTGAAAGATGTTAGTCTTTCTTTCTGTTACAAGATTCTGTATTATCAAACATGACTGTATGTGTGTGTGTGTGTGTGTGTGTGTTATGGAGGTTTAATGGCGCATAAGCTCTGGGGGTATAATGCACCTATATCAAACATGTAAATTGATTCTTATTCAATTGTTCTTGAAAATTCAGCCCACTTAATAGAAATTCCTATTTCAAATCGTATTTACGATGATAATCTTCAAATAAAGAAGCTGTCATCTAAGCATTACTGTTATTGGCATATTCAACAGACAGCTGTTTGACTCCTCTAAAACATCTAGGTGATTTACTCTTGCCTATAACTAACGGCTTCATCTTGATTGTTCCCGTCATGTTGCATGTTAAGAGAACTGCAATCCTGTCTTTGATCTTCTTTCCTGCACATGCAGAAGAATTTTCATGCAATGGTCTGAGGTAGCCCTGTATAAAAAATTGTATTAAAAATGTCTTCAGATTATAAGTGCTTAACACAGTCTGCCAAGAGGTTTCAACCAATTGTCAGCTGCAGAACCATCGGAATCCTGTTTTTATCTGTGAAGTTTTTTGTAAACAATATCATGCCTCTCCTTCTACCTTGTCAGCTATCCGTCTGTCACCTTAAATTCTTTGTGTAGTTTTTCAGCAAAATCATTAGCTTTTTGAAGAAGAATGCTATGATTGATTAGTGCATTAAATGTGCTGGCCCGTTTGAACCAAATGAACAGAGCTTCATCTACTGTTTGGCATTTCCTTTCATGCTTCCTTTTCTGGTTTCACTAATATGATTAGTGAAACCAGAAACACTACTTAAGTTTAATTTGTCGTATGTTTCTATAATTCAACTTATCTTCTACACTCAAATTCACTCTCTTTCTGTTGACTGATATTTTTTTTGGGTAGCAAAATTTAAAACACAGTAAAAAAGATAAGCATCAAACAATAACAAAGCACACAGAGCAGATTCTGAAAATTTATTTATGCTTTTTTTTATGTGATTGAAGATTTTCAGTGAAGGGGAAACACGTTTCACCACATTAACATAAAAACACACAGATTCCCAGCTACTGGTATTATCGCAAATGCAATAAGATCGAGTGTACCACCCATTTATAACAGATTGTACAATAAACCAAAAACTGCAAATTATTTTATTGTTGTGACCTCCAGAAATGTGCTTAAGAAAAATATCACAGAGGCATTCAAAATTGCTTCTTATAATTGAAAATATGATTCTAATAAATGATGAAAGTGTGTAATGCATTTTAATGATTTGAATTGGTTATTTGAAATTTGATTCTATAAAGCAGCTGATTCAAATAACCAATGATCACTATAACTGGCATGTACTGTATATGCAAATCATTACTCTTCTCTATAAATACCTCCATAACCTCTACACACTGATGAATTTACTAAGCTTTTATGTACTCATTAAATTTTAATCTTACCTTGCATCTGTCCAATGGTTAATTCCTTATCCAGCCTATCTACACCTAAAAAAATTTAAAAGAACAATTATGTAAATGCAAAAACTGTTTTATGCTAATGCTAGAAATCTTGCGTATGCATTTTAAGTGGACTTTTCTAAAGGTTTTTTTTTTTTTTTAAGCCAAAAGTTGCAGAAAAAAGGGACCCAAGTTTAAAATGTAAAAAATTCCAAATAAACTGTGAGAGTATCAGTAATTATTCCTGAGATACTTGCACAAATGTTAAATGATTTTTAAGGAACATTTTTGAATCAGCATTATGTTTGTTATTTGGTTTTTAGGAGCATTAGCAACTAAGGCCATATTGCTCTGTGAATATGCGGTGGTCATTCCCTGACCTTTCCGCATTCTCTGTATTTGGTGGTGACGGGCTCGAACCCCGGTCTAATCAAGAAGCGTGTGCTACACACTGCTGCTCCTTCCCACCTGGCTTAAGGAGGTGCCGAATCAGCATTAGTGGAGGCAATATGACTATATTTATCTGGAAGCTTATGATACTAGTTAATGAGATACTTATTTGTAATTTCTTTCTTTCTTTTATCTTCCATTCTTTTCACCCATATGTGCTACGTGAAAGCATATTTTTTGTAATGCTTTTTTTTTATTTCAATGTCTGAGCGGGTAGTATTCATAATGCATACATAGATGTAGCATTTATGATTTTCTGTTTCTTACTTCTTCTGTCATATATGATTGGTCTTTATTATCTTAAGCTAATAATCAATCTCAAAAACTATTGGACTCGTATATTTTGCATTTTAAATTATCAGATACAAGAACAGACATTTAGTCACCAAAGAAAGAAGTCATAACTTCATTTCCTTTATTTATTTGTAATCCTCCATATTTGTCGTTATTCTGTAATTTATAATTATTTATTGGCAAGATTATTTTGTTTGTTTATAACATAAACAAAATAATACTGCACAATCACCAGTTATTTATTTTCGCCACCGCCTATGGCTAGAGTCACTCAACATAATAAACAATTCTAAGGCATTAAATCGCCAGAAAGGCATGCGTCTACATCCCATCCTGGAAACTACCGTTTTATTGCTGGATGATCAGTGGCGTAGAAGCAGCACACGTCCGTGCAACAACAATGACGCATGATTAACGTGCCACTTTGCTCGTTGTATTGTATTCAAAATTTGTATTAACTTGTCAGTTGACAAAGGGACACGCGTCCCGAAAGCTACTGGTTTTATCTTATTATATTTATTATAATTTGTTTTGTTAATAAACTAGGTAATAACTATAACTATATGTGTATTTGGACAATTAGTATTAATCAGACCAAGTTCCCGAAAAAAGAAATTTTTAACTTGGTCAAACTTTTAGTCCAAGCGAATTACATCTCCTTTCAAGATAAAATCTATAAATAAATTTTTGGTTTGCCCATGGGGCTAAGTCTTAGTGGCCTAATCGACAAGATTTATCTAAATAAAATTGAACAGATACGCTTGACACCGTTTTTACCTAGGATTATGTTTTATGGGAGGTATTTGGATGATATCCTTATCATAATGGATAAGCATACTACAAACAATGTTTTACTGACTTTTAATAACGTTATATATGAAGTTAAAATTTACATTAGAAAATGAGAATGAACAGACTAGAATGATTAATTTTTAAAATTTCATGCTCACAAGGGAGGGGGACAGATTACAATTCAAAATCTACTGTAAACCTACTAATACTGGATTGTTTTTACATCATACCAGTTACCATCCGTTTACATAAAAGCAATTCATTATATTCGATCAGTTTATTAACGCTTACAAATACATTACTACACAGACTGCGTTAAACATAGAAATAGAGGAACTAATGAGCAGATTTTTAAATAGGGGATATCTTCTTACCACCACCATTAACAATATAAGACAACAGGCTAGAGACTGGGTGGATACCCAGTCTCTAGCCCGTTGTCTTATATCCTCTTACCACCATTAACAATATAAGACAACAGGCTAAAGACTGGGTGGATAGTACAGAACACAATAACAGAATTAGTGAAAAATATTTTATTAGAATTCCATACGTTGAACAATGGTACAGGCAATTTAATACTCTTCTTTAAGATAGAGAATTCAAAATAATAGTCAAATCAATGCAGAAACTTCATTCTATATTGAAAAATCATTCTGTCCTTCCCTCCCATAGAAACTCATGACCTAGTATATAGTATTTCATGTGGAGATTGTGATTCCTTTATGTAGGGTCGACAAAGTGTCTTTTACACGTGTGTCTAAAAAAAACATGCTGCATCAGTTAGAGCATTAGGAGCAAAGGCATCAGAATTGTCTTTTCATGCTGTAAATGAGAATCACACTTTCCTCTTCAATGAAGCTAAGGTTTTAAACTAAGGTTTCAAACAACACAATTACACAAAATTAATAATTGCAGAAACCTTAGAAATGAGGTTACATAATAACTCAATTAACGTACAGTGTCCGTTTCTCATTTCAGATTCATGGGCTTTTGCATGCATGATTATTAACGAGTAATCTCCTATAAATAACATAAGTGAACACACACACACATATTAGTATTCTGACCATTAGTATATCACGCATTAGTATTCCGACCTGTGAACACGATGGAAGTCGAAAAGCTTGGTCTCCTTAATTCCTTAAGGGGATTAAGCTTTTAAACTTCCGTCGGAAAGTTTCAGAAATTATTTTCATCATTGCATTTTTATTTAGCAGATTTTATTTCAAAGTTTCGTGGAGGGTTTAATGACTCTGGGGTCGGGTTGGGGTTCTTGACTGTGATCCTGGGGTATCGGATAATTCATGTACTAAGAGTGTTGAACATGTTTAAAAATTTTAAAGAAGTTTTTTATGCATTTTAAATCGGACCTGGGGAGTAGAGTATAGAAGTCATCCTATGAAGAAGTACTGAGATAAATCTTGTAATTTTCAAGTATTAAAAAAACATAGGATATATTGAGCCATAGCTGCTCTTAGATTCATGGTAACACAATTTAAGTTACTGAAAAAGTTGAATGTGGTATATGAAAATTTGGATTATTATTGTATGCTGATAATACTGTGCAGCTAAACAGCAGCTTTAAGAGCTTCAAGATTTCTGAATAAATTAGAAAAAGGCTGCTGATAATTTATCCTGAAAATTAGTTCCACATAAACAAAAGCCAAGAAAATTAGAAGAGATTAAGAAAATTCAGAATGTAGATGAAATAAACAAAAATTGGAACACATTATTCTGGAACAATCTTTAATGAAGATTAGGTATGAAGATAAACAACAAAATAAGTATAGCAGGAAGTGTGGGAAGCAAGTAGAACAAATTGATTTGGACTAAAAGAGACAATACACAAAAGACAATATTAACTATTTGTAACAGTTTTTATGCATGTTATATACAATGGATTTGAGAGATAGATATGAAATAAAGGAACTGTTCAAGAATTAGATACCTCAAAAATGAGTTTTAAGAAAAATAAATGGAACTAACAGATGGAAACAGTGGCAAGATTATATTACAAATGAGGAAGTAAGAAAAATTCTTGGTGTATAATATCCAAACAAAGGTAAGCAAAGCAAACTCAAGATGGTAGGTGCAAATAGAAAGAATGGGAGAAGAGAGATTAACTAAACAGATATTTGAAGCAAAAATGAATGGTAATATGCCTAGAGACAGACCAAGAGGAATCACAGAAAAAATCAAAGTAAGTTCTCTGCCTAAGTGAAAGTTAGTGAATGGAAGACTGATTTATACGATAACAGCGATTTGATTTGAACTATCACAGAAAGAGTTCAAGTGATACTTCAAATCATCTGAACTATCACTACATCCGAATCTGTGATTTGAATGTCATGATGATGAAATATATTTTTAATTTTTAATATTTACTCAAACATTTAATAGCACATATATCTTTCATATTTTAAACTTTGTATCCTATATCAGTATTGGCAATGTGATGCTGTATAAGTTTTGCTTATACACCATCACACTGCCAATATTTTTTATTTATTTATTTATCATTTGTGCTAGTGCTGTATAAGCAAATGGAAGCTTATTGCAACAAGAGTCTTTTAATATACAGGGTGAGTGAAAAGTTAGTATTAGTATTAGCGATGGCCACATGGTGCAAGGAAGCCGATGGCTTATGCTACACCAGCCAAAAAAAAAAAAAAATGGAATAAAATAATAATAAGAATAAAATTAAAAAAAAAATAAATTAATAAAAAAAAAAGTAAAGAGACAACCTATGCATTTCCCTCCTCCCATAGGTAACTATCCATCAATGAAGAACATGTGATAATGTTCTTCATTGATGTTATCTTGTATGGATGCAACTTTGGGTGTTTTTTAAGCACATTCCTGCTAAGTCGTATGAGATGTTTGTTTGCTGTGAAAATTTGCAAACTGACTACTCATAATGTGATCAGAAACATCTGGTACTTCATCCTCTGTTAAAACTGATGACCTTCTAGACCTTGTTGCTCTGCAACCGATCCATCATTTTCACAACACTTGCATGCATCCAAGCAGATTACTGCTTATGGCATGACTGGTCAAAGGGTAGTGAGGGTACTAGGGAGTTGAGACTATGTGCAGCAGTCATGTATGCCACCTAAGGCATGTGAATGGGACTTTCCTACTTCCAGTACAGTGCAAACAGGTGCACAGGAATGTTTGCTCACCCTATAGAACAGAAGTGTTAAATGGAGTACTCAAATGTTTGTTGCATGGCCCACGAATACTTGGGTATTCTTGTAAATACCAATAAGTTGATAGTGCTATGCTTATGTGAAAACAGTGTACAGTACTTGAACTGAAATAGACTAAATTTTATAAAATTTCATAAATTATGTGAAGCTTTTTAAGTATTATCATTCAGAAGATAAAGTATTCTTGTAAAATGGTCATTATGCTAATATATATTTAATATTTTTTTTTTCAGTAATGTCATATATATTTGTGCTACATGCACACTACTATTCTGAAAACCCCTGAGCTTTGATCCTCAAAATATAAAAGGTTTCATGGTGTAAAATTATCCACACCATGAAATTTTTCTCTCTAAATAACCAGTCTTATACCATATTGGTTTTTTTTTTAAAAGTTAGTTTATATAGCCTTATTGACAAATTGTACTGTACAACTAGATATAACATTCTGGGGAACCTTGCTGGAGCCCATCATTAGACCATACTTGGCTTTACCAGAGGATAGAAAAACAAACTGTTAATTATTAATTATTTAATTAATACATACATCCAGTTATTTATAATTTGTAAGTTTTATACAAATAGAGATAAAAATAAAGTAAAAGTAAATAAGATACTGGCATACCTGTTAACAGCTTCCTGTCTTGCTGAATGACCAAGTCTCCTTTATTCAGTCAAGGTGTGCTGTCAACAGCTCATTTATACCTACATTCAGGGAATTATGACCACCTCATCCATAATGGACTATGTCACTTAGCCCACAATATAAAAAGCCAAACAGCTTTGTAGGCTAGAACAGTGGTAATGTGCAAGTCAAAGTGATAAAGTAGCAGTTATGGGATATAGTAAAGATATAATGGAATTTAATGGAAGGGCATGATTGTGAGACCTCATGCATTGGGTGCTTCCATGTTGGAAATGGCACATCTTGTTGGTTGCTATTGGCCCACTATGGTTAAAGTGCACAAAGAATGTTGTTGAATAGATCAAACCACCAGCTGCAGACAGAACCGTAAAGGATTACTCAAGGTGGATGTTTGTGGTGAGCAAAGGGGTGCAACACATTGTACTAGCTCAATGGTGGGTCAATCTGTGACAGCTATCACAATACAATATAGAGAATGCAAGAACAATATCCTAAATGATGATATGCCACAGACTCATGATTTATGAGGTTCCAGAGCAGACAACCCGAGACACACCCTCTCATTACTGCTGATCACTGTCAATGGCGAATGTCGTGGTGTCAACAACTTGCTAATGGATATCATTGTATGTGGTGCGAGCAACATGAGTTCATGAACTCATTGTGCACGGTGTCCACTATCCAGAACTAGGACCCCTGGTTCATAAGGAAAAGCATTTCACTGGTGAAGTCTACCAGCAGCTCTTATGAGACCATGTGCACCCTGCAGTAGTGTTGCTTTTTTTTTTTCTCAGACAGAAACAGGATCTTCCAAGACAAAGAACACAGTGAAGATGTCATCCCCCTGATTGGCCTCCAAATTTGCTTGATCTCAATCCAGTTGAATAACTGTTGGATGTTTTGGAATGGTAAGTAAGGTGTATGGAAAACCATCATCTGTTTCAACATTGTGCAAAGCCCCGTAGGCAGTATGGCGGTGTGTGTTTATTGGCACATTAACAACGGAGATCATAGGCAGTATGGCTGCAGATCCCTATGGACATCTTCAGACTTCTGGTGGAGTCAATGCCTAGGCAAATAGCAGCTGTTATCCGTGTGAACAGTGATCCAATACAGTATTAAGTAAGTGGTCATAATTCAGTGTATGTTGAGCCTGGGGCTGAATGTTGACATCTTATTAATTTGCCAGTGGTAGGATGCTAGGTCAGTTATCCTAGAACCCAGTGCTTCTTGTTGTTCAAATATGCCGCGGGCTTGATTTTTTTTCAGAATGGTTAGCTAAGCCTCACCCCCAAAAACTTTCTAGGCTGTGGTTATGCAAGTCTTGGATCTATGGGGGATGGTGGTGGGGAGGGGAAGGGTTGGATGTATTTCTTGTCACTTTAAGGGTGCTGAAATATTGTTGATCAATTCTATACCTTGTTTTCTAATTTTGGAGTTGGCCTCATAAATTTTTATAAAGAATAATTCTTTATATTTTTTTCTATTTAAAAGAGACTAGGTCATTTGGAAAGACAGGAGGCTATTAACAGGTAAACCATCTTACCTGTTAATAGGTATCGTATTTATTAGCATTAGTAAAGGCACATGATGCAGCAATCAACCACACACTGTCTAAAGGCAAACTTTCGCACATCTATCCTACCACTGTCTTTTCTCAATTTGAATTTATGCCCTCTCAGGCAATTATTCTGAGCAAGAGGAAGAATCCCATCAGTATTGAGCATGCTCAAACCAATCAAAGACATATACACCTCAATCAGATCACCTCGCAGGTGCCTAGTCTACAGAAACTCTAATTTGCAAAATTTTAGCTGTTCTTCGCAAGAGCAACTATTTGTTCCATTCACTAATCTTGTTGCCCTTCTCTGCACTTGCTCCAACAGCTCTACATCCTTCCGAAAATGAGGACTCCAGCCCTGTATACAGTACTCAGGGTTTGGCCTGACCACTACCTTATATAAGGGGATAATCACCTCCTTATCCTTGCTAGAAAAATTCCTGTATATCATTGACAAGACAACATGAGCTACTCTTGCAAACTGTCTGCACTGCTCAGAAAACTTCATATCTGCCTGCACAATTACCCCCAAGTCCTTTTCATTCTCTACCACTGTCAGTGTAGTACCACACACTTAATACGTTACTCTGGGGTTACTGCTTCCCATATGCAGTACTTTACATTTGTCAATGTTAAACTTCAGTTGCCACTTCTCAGCCCATCTGCTCAACTTTTCTAGATCCAGTTGCAGCAGCGTACTGTCATTAGTGTCATTAACAACACTGCCAACTTTCGTATCGTCTGCAAACTTGGATATTAGGCCTGATATACCATCATCAATATCATTAATAAATACAGAAAATAACAATAGACCCAACACTGAACCCTGAGGGACTCCACTAATAACGTTAGTCCATGAAGAGCAGTGTCCATTGATTGCCACTCTCTGTCTTTTTCCACTCAACCATCCCTTTATCTATAGCAGCAATTTGCCTCCAATACCACAGTGCTCCAATTTGTGCAGCAGTATCAAAAGCCTTTCTAAGATCCAAATATATGATATCAAAGTTATTCCCAGCAACAGCATGTTTTTTTTTTGTGAAGACATCATAGTATCCAATCAAATTGGTCAGATAAGACTTCCTGGTGCCTCCACAGCCAGGTGGACAGGAGCAGCAGTGCATAGCACACACTTCTTGATTAGACCAGGGTTCGAGCCCGTGCCCACCAAATACAGAGGAGGTTGAAAGGTCAGGGAATGACCACAGTATATCCCCGGAGCAATATGGCTTTAGTTGCTAATTCTCCTAAAAACCAAATAACAACAAGACTTCCCCTTAACAAAACCATGCTGTGTCCGAGCTATAACTGAAGTCTTGTCTAGATGGTCCTGCAGTGCTTCTTTAATCAGTGCCTCCATTAATTTCCCTGGAACACAAGTTAAACTAACAGGTCTGTAATTACTTGTGTCACCCTTTGATCCCCTTTGGGAATTGGGGTTACATTTGCACATCTCCAGTCCATGGGTACCTCCCCCAAGTCCAAGAAAGCTCTCATAATTATGGCTAAGGGTTTGCTTACTTCCTTTGCTGGATAGATCCCATCCACCCAAAGTGTCTTTCTTATGTTTATCTTCAACAATTTCTCCTCCACTCTGCTCTCAGTTATTACAAAATCTTCTAGCTCATTGCCAGAGTTTAATTCACCTCTGGCATTCCCCTCCCTAAATAATCCTCATGTGTGAATGTAGATGCAAAATACTCATTTAGTTTGTTAGCTACCTGAGCAGGATCATCACCAGTTGAACCATCGATATCCAGTGGACGAATGTGATTCAACCCCTTCCTTCTAGAGTTTATATAAGTAAAGAACTCTTTGCTGTTTTTCTTTGCATCCTTTGCCAAAAATTTCTCGTAATCTGCATTTTCCTGCCTAACCTCATTTGTGGCTTGGTTACAGACCAGCTTATACAAAAAATTTGTATCTATGTTAGGCCTCTGTGTCACCCATTAATTTATATGTATCTCATGCATTTTTCTTCTCTGCCACATTAGTTCATCTGACATTCATTTAGGCTTAAACCTTGAACAATATTTCTTAGTTGGCATGAAAAGCCTAGTAGCTTCCAAGATTAATTCTTTGAATACTTCCCATTTTGAATTTTTTGTTGGTAACATCATCAGTTGGTCCCACCGTATAGAATTTAAATACTGTCTCAGACCTGCATAGTTGCCTTTATGAAAGCAAAAACCCTTCCCTTTACCTCTGATGGTAGTTACCTCTTTAAGTAGATCCCACTGCAGCACAATGTGATCACTGACACCTAGTGGTTCCTTTATCTGCAGATTCTTAATGCATGAAGAATCACTACTGATAATCAGATCAAGAGTATTACTCCTTCTAGTTGCCTCCCGAACATGCTGCTGTAGAAAACAATTATCCAATAAATCCACAAAAGCCTTGCTAGTGTGTGAATGACCAACCCAAAAATTCGAAACTGCACTGTCCAGCCACATTGACTGGCTGTACTTCCTTGTATTTATGTGTTTCTTAACTAATAACATAACCCCACAGCCCTTCCTACATTGTCTATCCTTTTCGTACACATTTTACTCCCCAAATTCCATTTCTGCATTCCTTATATCTGTGTGACACTACATCTCTGATATCCCAACAATATCTGTCTGATGTTTTGACCAACACCTCAAATTCATCAAATTTATTTACTCAATTCCTAGCATTGGTGTACACACAAGTATACATGCACCTGTTCCTATTCTTAGCTACTCTAACACAGCCCATGTGTTTACTTGTACCACAATGACTCCCAGCAGTCTCTGAAATCCCCTGCATGTATGTATAGTTATCTTATTTACTTTTACGTTATTTTTATCTTTATTTGTATAAAACTTACAAATTACAGATAATTGGATGTTTTCAGCAATATATAATTAATTGTAACAATTTGTTTTTCTGTGCTTCAGTACAGCTAAGTATAGACTAAAGATAGGTTATTGCACGGTTCCTGAAAAGTTACCTAATTGTACATTTAGTCAATAAGGCTAAATAAACTAACTTTTTAAAAAATCCAGGTGGTACAAAAGTGGTTATTTAGAGAGAAAAATTTCATGGAAAATCATCATGTAACATCATTTCCTAATTATATTAAATCGTTGCCATCTTCAAATAAATAAGGAAATGTGTACGCATTATTTTAACAGTACAGTAAACCCCCGCTATTCACGGTATCTGTATTCGCGGTGGCTGATTTAATATAAAATGAAACCTGAAAAAATGTGAATTTTAAAGCGCCATGAACATTTTCCGCCATAAAAAAAAGATGGGCGTGGTTAAAATTATCTTTCCCGGTCAAAACAGCGATCAGTGGGTGGGGGGGGAGAGGGGTGACAAAATCACGAGCGTGGATGTTTCTCGCTAATCCTTGTTCAGTATGTGTTATGCGCTTATCATGGAAGGTCTCGTCGTTTGCTTTTAATTTATATGCTTATAAATTGAATAAATTTATCAATTTATAAATTGATATGCTTACAAATGTGATAAATCTATCGTTTTGCAGTGTAAAACAGACTTTTTCGAGTGTGTTAATGGAAGAAAGTGACTTATTGTGGACAAGTTCTTTCTAAGCCGTACAAAAATATGGCAACGAAAAACAAGGGAAATGTGAAAAGATCAAAGAAGGCGATGACATTAGCGAATAAAATTGAGTTATTAGACAAAATTTCTAATGGTGAAAGTGTCACCTCAGTGGCAAAACATTATAAAATCAATGAATCAATGGTACGATCAATCAAGAAATCGGAAGAAAAAATCCGCCGTAGTGTCCATGAAAACGCGCTAATTGCTTCAAAAATTTGCTCTGTAACTTGTGATGTTAAATTAGGAAAAATGGAAAAGGCTTTAAATCTGTGGATACAAGACCGAACTCAAAATAAAATTCCGTTAAATTCACTCATCAACTGTGAAAAGGCAAAACTCCTTTATCAACACTTTAGCGAAACTGGTGATAGCACTGGTGGGATAAGTTTTTTAGCTAGCAAAGATGCTGGTTTGAAAGATTTTTTTGAAATTTCTAATAAATGAATAGCGGGGGTTTACTGTATAGTGTAACTTTCTGTATTGTTAATCCAGACCTACAGCATTGTAACTGACAAGCATGCTTTTTTTTTTTTTTTATCACTATTGTAGTCAATTAAAAAATTAATCAGTGTTGAGAGATGTTTCACCCTAAGTTTAAGAGAGAAAAAAAAAAAAAAGAAAAAAAGTCTTCTAATTCAATGTTTCAGAAATATTTGAAATTGAAATTTTAAAATATGAGACAAAAATTAACAGAACTGAAACAAAGTATTTTTAGGTTAGAGCCATAAATATTAACATAACATAATCCTAATTTAAAACAATAAACTTACCTGCTAAAAGGAGCAATTTTGGTATACTTGATGCCAAAAACATACTTGATAAACCTTCAAACCATCCTTTAAAAAATTTAAATGGTCATTAAAAATATGCAGAAGGCTTAATTTTTTTTATTGAATTATTATTATTATAATTTTATGCAGAATTTTTATTTATACTCTAATATAGCAGTTCCTAAATTAAAATATATTATCACTGTGCAATGGTAAGAAAGCTATACAGTAAATTAAAAAACAAACTTATTACTTTACAAATCTGTTGCTATAGAGGCACTACTATTATTATTAGCAACAATGCAAGAAAGTAAGCTTATACAGCATCAGCCAAAAAAAAAAAAAAAGTTCCTATATCATCTGTCCATCCCTCTAAAACGTTGATGGAACTGATATTCAGGTAACACACAGGCCAAGTGCACCTAATTTCGGCAAAGTCTGGTTGGTTTGTGACAGCCAAATCCTCTGCTTGCACCTATATGATGGTGGGGATGATAGTAACCCTGGGTATAACCCCCATGTGCAAGTCCTGAAATGCAGCACCTAGTATACTGGAGGTGACCACCAAGGTGCAACCAAAGTAAGCAGGAGTCTAAGTTTGGTGCCCACACCAAACGGAGGAATGCCACTGCTCTGTGCTACCAGGCAAGACTAGGTGATAGATGACTCATTGCGTGTAATACCACAACTTTGCTTATTGGAGGCTTGAAGTGGCCGAACGCATGTTTAGTCCCCAGAGCAAAGCTCCAGCAGCCTGTTCCATCATGCAGTATGACTGATGTCTTTTGAGGAGGTTATGATGGACATCCTTGAGAGATCTAATCTTCTGCACATTTTGAGGATACAACTCTAAAATAGAATTCGAAGACATGCCGCTAGACAGTCCACCACATAAAACCTACTGGTCACTCTCCAGGAGGCTTCCGGATCAGCTAGTGTACAATCTCACTGCCTGTATTCTGTCAGATAGTGACTGGAGTAAGTCTGAGTAGTGTGGGGGGTATTGTTGTGGCCAAATTATGTCAAGGAGCTGGGTACATTTTTGCCACATGCACAACACATCCAAGAATTTTATTACTTCATACAACATGGCCTTCCAAGTTTTCTTACTACTGAATACACAACATGAACTGTCAAACTAATAGAACAGACATGTCTGCGAAAAGATCTAAACCTCCCAAACGCTTCCTCATTCATTTTACAAATATAAGTGGTCTCAGTTCCAATCTCAATGACATCCATATCCATTTACAGTCTGCCAAACCCACGTACTCTTTCTGACAGAATCTCAATTATCAGTTAATTCAACCACTGCTCATTTCAGATGATTCTATTCACTGAATGATTCTTTTCACTTCAAAGGTGATACTTGTGCACATGTCCACTCTGATATTTCCTGTCAGAGACTTAGTAATTTGAAATTTCCACTTTTCGATCTTCTTTGGCTTAAAATCTCTCTACCACATTCTTTAAAATTCTTCTGTTCCCTTTATCATTCTCTCAACTCCACTAATCATTTGAAAATTTTTGTCTTCCTCTATTTGAAACTTAACTTTCTCCGGTCCAACTTTCCTAACCGTGGGGTAATTTTCCTTGGCCATTTTAATGTTTACAACTCCAGCTGGGTTCCATTTTCTAGTCACATGGACCCTTCTGGTCAAGATGCTGAGGCATCTTGACCAGATCTAGAAAATTTGGGAAGATGGCTGAGAAGTGGCAACTGAAATTGAACTTTGAAAAATGCAAAGTACTGCATATGGGTAGAAGTAACCCCAGAGGAACTTACCAACTGTGTGGTACTACACTTAAGGTGGTAGAAAATGAAAAAGACCTGGGAGTAATTGTGCAGTCAGATATGAAGTTTTCTGAGCAATGCAAACAGGCTGCTGGGGCAAGTCATGGGGTTCTGTCAATGATATACAGGAATTTTGCTAGCAGGGAAAAGGAGGTGATTGTCAGGTGATAAGGCAATGGTCAGGCCATGCCTTGAGTACTGCGTACAGGTCTGGAGGCTTCATTTTAGGAAGGATGTAGATTTGCTTGGGTGTGTACAGAGAAGAGCAACACGGTTGGTGAGGGGAATGAAGGGATCCTCTTGCCAAGAGAGGCTTAAGTTCTGCAAATTGCAGCAACTGGAGACTAGGCACCTGCAAGGTGATCTGATTGAGGTGTATAAGGCCTTGAATGGGTTGAGCACACTGAATTCTGATGGGATTCTTCCATTTGTTCAGATTACAAACCTAAGGGAGCATAAATTCAAATTGAGGAAAGACAGATGTAGAATAGATGTGCGAAAATTTGCCTTTAGCCAGCGGGTAGTTGATTGATGGAACAAACTTCCATTTGTCGTGGAAGTTGATAGGTTAAATAAATTTAAGGAGGAACTGGGCAAACATTTAGAGAGAATGGTTGTGTAAAAAAATTTTTTTATTTTTTTCGTACCTTGCTTTCTTGCATCACATGCCACTATTACTATTACTACCTTCCAGTTTGAGAAACCTTGCCCTGCACAACAGCTTCAACTTCTCAAATATCCATTACCATTTCCTTAAATGCTGATCTCCAGTGGGGGAAAGATAACTTAGTTGATTTCAATCCTTCTAAAACTCAGTCCTGTCTTATATCTCTCAAAAAGGATGTTTCTGCTCCTATGCTCATCTTTGATGACATTCCAATTTCTAGGCAAGATCATATAACTCTATTGGAGATTACCCTGACTTCTGATTTCTTTTGGAATAAGCACATTACAAATATTTCTTCTTCTGCATCTAAAAAATTGGGTTGTTTTCCTTTTCTCTTGGTATTACTTTTTTTCCAAACAACTGTTCACTCTGTACAAATCACAAATCTGTCCTACCATGGAATATTGTTCTGAAATCTGGGGATAGTGTCCCCAAAACTTTTCTCAGGCTTCTAGATTCTATTCAAAAGGGGGCAGTTAGGTTAATTAATGACTCATCCCTAACAAAGTATCTCCACTCAGTTTCATACATGTTCTGTTTCTGATGCATGCCTTTTCTATAGGTACTTCTATGGGCATTGTTCTTCTGAATTGGCTTCTATAATTCCAGCAATCTCTTCCAAACCAGTCTAAACAAATGCCACAACTGGTCAACATCCTTTTACTGTCCAACTTCAAACTTACAGAAACAACTTTTCTTCTTCCCCATTTATTCATTCTACTTCTGTTTTCCAGAACAACCTTCCTTCATACGTATTTGCTGAAAATTGCAACATAGAGAAATTCAAATGTAATGTCAACAAATATCTTTTTTCATTTTTTAACCCATGCACAGTATTAAGTACTATAGGTTCTAATATGTCCTGTCCTCAGAGTTCTCATAAAATAAACATGTCGGGAAGCTTCATTTTAGGAAGGAATGTCAATACGATATAAGAGGTACAGCAAAGAGCAAGATTATTCAAGTGCAAATGGGTATGCCTACCAAGAAAGATTTAGATTCTGTAAATTGCATTATCTGGAAATTAGACACCTGTGAGAATATCTAATTGAAGTGTTTAAGGCATTAAATGGATTAAGTAAAACTAAATGCTAATGGCATCCACAGCATTCTTGGATGGCACACACACAAACAAACTGCAATTTAAAAATAATGGTTGCAGGATAGATGTTCAAAAAATTAGCTTACAGCCAGAGAGTAATTAATTGTTGGAAAAATTTACAACTGGTGTTGTGGAAGTGAAAAGTTTGAATAAATTTATGAAAAGATTAGACAAATTATTAGAAAGGATGGGCAGATGATGGGTTATAAAATCTCTCTTTCTTTTTCCTCTTTATTATTAGTTTTTTGACCAATGTTGTATGAGCTTGCTTCCTTGTGCTATTTGCTACTACTGATACTAATAATTTAACACGCTAAAAAAAAAAAAAAAAAAAAAAATTGAAATAAGTTATTGGGAGACAAGGCGGAGAAGATTAGCAATTAAAACTGAAAAACTAATCTTGTACTTACCACTCCAAAACTGTTCTGTTCTAGACAAATCTATCCTCCATGTATAATGACTGCTTAAGGCCTAAATAAATGAAAACTCTTTTTAATATAGGAATTATGTGCACCATACATAAAATGTATAAACCAATGAATTTCAATAACAGATACTCAATGATGTGTTAAAAATCCATTTTAACAAGGCTGTTAAAAAACAAAACTACACATAAGTGCCTTCTATAAACACATATTAATACACACAAACAGACATCAATAATGAGAATGAAGTTTCTTAATGCTAATAAACTTTTATATGTGGTGCAACCTCAAAATAGTGAGCATAACACAGGGGACAGATGTCACTCCTGAATTATAACAGGACATACTATAAATGAATGTTCAAGTTATAAAAATATTCTCTCTCCTTACATTCTTCTTCTTCCGGTCATATAGCTCCCTGGGGAGCTGTTGTGGCCACAACTCCAACTGCATTGATTGTATGCTATACGAGCAGCATTGCAAAGTGTCATGCCCAGAAGTTCACTGATCCCATCCTTTCACCTAGTTGCAGGTCTTCCTCTGCGCCTTTTCCCCTTGGTTTTTCCTTCCATTATATTCTTCAACAGAAAGTTTTCTCTTCTTACTATATGACCAAAAAACTTGAGTTTTCTTTTGTTGATGCTATGAAGAAGAATTTTAGGCCTGCCAATTTTATTCAATACCCACTCATTTGTTCTTCGATCCAAGTAAGAAATACACAGCATTCTCCTGTAACACCACATTTCAAATGCCTCGATTTTCTTCCTGTCAACTCTTTTCAGATTCCGTTGTTCACATCCATAAGTGGCAACTGGAAAAATTAACGAATCAATGATTCTCAGTTTCGTCTTTAGGGGTTGATTGTGATCTCTCCATAATTTTATCAGATCAGCGACCAACATTTTAGCAATTGCCTGTCGTCTCTTCACATTGTTTGAGCAGTCACTATTTTTATTTATTCTTGACCCTAAGTAATCAAATTCATCAACTTCTTTGATTCTTGCCCATTAACCTTCACTTTACTGGAACCAAGATAATCACCATAATTTTAGTTTTACACATATTCAGAAACAATCCTTTTTTCTTACTTGCTTCACATATTTTCCTCAGAGTTTCTTTAAGATGATCCTTAGAATTACAAATTAGCAGATAAAGGTTGTTTATCTTCAGTCCTCTAATTTTGATGCCACTCTCTAAATCTTCCAAAGCTTCACGCATGATATCTTCGGCATAAAGATTAAAAAGGTGAGGTGACAAAATACAGCCCTGCCTGACACTTTTACCTGTTGTGAAAAAGTCTGTTTCTCTAATGTTCGTTCTCACAGTTCCTTCTTGTTGCTGGTGCAGTGGCTTAATCAGCTGAATTATGTGGATTGGGAAACAAATAATAATCATCATTTCCCATAGTTTGTCATGTTGAACACAATCAAATGCTTTTGCATAATCTATAAAACATAAAACGACTGGAACATTGAATACTTTGCATTTTTCAATAATCAGTGGTAGACTTAAGATCTGATCTCTGGTTCCTCTACCCCTTCTGAAACCTGCTTGCTCTTCTGACATTTCTTCTCCTCCTTACATTATATAAGTACAAATATCAAACAAGAAAATTGCAAATTCTATTATCTTGTAATTTATAGAAAATGCAATAAATGTGAACTGCAACATAAAAATTTAATTCAGTTAAGAAAAAAATTCTTTAACTTACAGCAATCAGTCAGACAATTTCACAAAAAAAAAAAAAAAAAAAAAAGGTGACTTACTGTCCTGATCAGTAGGAGTTTTTCTAAGCACTCCTTGGCATGCACAACTTGAATCTCTGTTTCCCCAAACTGTATCACAAAGAGCATTTGCCAATGCGTTACCCAAATGAAATTTGTGGCTGACATCAATATTTTTTTTTTTTCAATTTTAATTTTATGGGCCACTTTAACTATCCTTCATATTTTCAACTCATTGTAGCTGTGAGTATAAAAGGAAAAGTTCTGCCATTATAACTAGCCATGGAGAATAAAGATTTGCCCTTGGTATTATAAGATTCCTTCCTCCATTCCAACTACATTGCAATGAATGAATGAATGCTTGATAATATATGGCACAGTAGTTTTAAAATTAAATGTTTTCAAGTTTTGTAATATTCTGACTTATTTTTGGTATGGAAAGCTTGGTAGCAGGTCACAAAATTATGTTTGTTGTATGTGAAATTGACTCTTTAATATACTAACTGCTGTGGTGTTAAGGTAAAAACTAATGCATGGGAAAAAATGGAAATTGCTGCTCAGTGTGTGCATGTTTGTGAGAAGTGTATCAAATGTAAAAACTTTTACACTGGAAATATAAACTTATATGAATATAAACATAATTTAAATATTTAATTAGGAGTAAGACAATATTTTTACAAAGTTTAGAATTTTTTCTTTGTTACATGAGAATGACCTTTATAATTCTGAAATATTATGCTTTATTATCGTTTTCAAATCTGTATTGTTAAAATGTATCATACATTTTCCCCTTTAAAATATAATAAAATACATAAAAAGGGGTTCTATAAAGCACCTTAAAAACTTATTAGTTTCACATCGGTATATAAAGTCTCGAGATTGCCGCTGTACTTGTTAACAGGAGAGATTGCTTCTACAGGGATGGGATACACTTAAATAGAAAGGGTGCAAGAATATTTGCTGATGCTATCGAGGCAGTGTTAGGTGGGTCGGAAAACTGCTAGTTTGGGGGATACAAAGACTAATAGTTTAACAGTAACCGCAGGCAGAGGTGAAGGTGATTCTTGCACAACTTCTATTAGAATAAGAAGCGACCTGGAGCGAGGGGTGTTGGGGGTTTCAGGGACGGATGGCAGTCATCATGGAATAGTTGGGTATATGGGATGTGTTAGGGTAACAGGGAATAGGCATAGGAGCATGTATGCTTGCATGTATACCAATGCTAGAAGTATAGTAAATAAATTTGATGAATTTGAAGTGTTGGTCAAGACATCAAAGGCGGATATTGTTGGGATAGCAGAGACGTGGTGTCACAAAGATATAAGGAATGCAGAACTGGAATTTGGGGAGTACAATGTGTACAGAAAGGATAGACAGGACAGAAAGGGAGGGGGTGTTATGCTGTTAATTAAGAAAAACATAAAATCAAAGGAAGTGCACCCAGTTAATATAGATGAACAGTGCTCTGTTGAGTCAGTTTGGTGTGAGATAAGCACTGCGAAAGGAAAAATAAGAGTAGGAGTGTGTTATAGGCCTAATGACTTGAATGAGTACAATGAACAATTGTACAGAGAAATAGAGTGGGCCAGTAAATCAGAATGTCTTATAATGGGGGATTTTAACTTCCCAGATATTGACTGGATCTTGTGGGTTGGTCACTCACACACTAGTCAGACGTTTGTGGAGTTATTGGATGATTGTTTTCTGCAGCAGCATGTTCGAGAGGCAACCAGAGAAAGTAACACTCTTGATCTGGTTATCAGCAGTGATCATTCGTGTATTAAGAATTTGCAGATAAAGGAACCACTAGGTGGCAGTGATCACAGTGTGCTGAAGTGGGATTTACTCAAAGAGGTAACTACCGTCAGGGGTAAAGGAAAGGGTTTTTGCTTCCGTAAAGGGGGAGTACAGTGGTCTCAGACAGTTTTTAAATTCTGTACAGTGGGATCAACTGACGATGTTACAAACAGTAAATTCTAAGTGGGAAGCATTCAAAGAATTAATCGTGGAAGCTACTAGACTTTATATACCGATTAAGAAATATCGTTCAAGGTTTAGGCCTAAATGGTTATCAAATGAACTAATGAGACTCGTGACAGAGAAGAAAAATGCATGGGATGCATATAAATTATCAGGTGACGCAGAAGCCTGTGGCAGATATAAGCTAGTCTGTAATCAGGTCACAAAGGAGGTTCGGCAGGCGAAGGCAGATTACGAGAAATCTTTGGCAAAAGATGCTAAGAAAAACAGCAAGGATTTCTTTACTTATATAAACTCTAAAAGGAAGGGGATGAATCTTATTGGTCCACTTGACATCGATGGTTCGACTGTTGATGATCCTGCTCAGATAGCAAACAAACTGAATGAGTATTTTGCATCTACATTCACACGTGAGGAATTATTACAATTTGAAAATGGAAGAAGGTTATCAAATTGTAGCAGTGTGCTTAATGATTTTGTAATAACTGAGAGCAAAGTGGAGGAGAAATTGTTGAAGTTAAACATAAGAAAGGCACCTGGGGTGGATGGGATCTATCCAGTTATTTTAAAGGAGGCGGCAAAGCAACTAAACAAACCCTTAGCCATAATTATGAGAGCATCCTTGGACTCAGGGGAGGTTCCCACGGACTGGAGATGTGCAAATGTGTCCCCAATTCACAAAGGTGGATCGAAGGGTGACACGAGTAATTACAGACCAGTTAGTTTAACTTCTGTTCCGGGTAAAATAATGGAGTCGCTGGTTAAAGATGCATTGCAGGATCATCTAGACAAGACTGCAGCAATAATTCAGACACAGCATGGGTTTGTTAAGGGAAAGTCTTGTCTGACAAATTTGATTGGTTATTATGATGTGGTCACAAAGGAACTGGATGCAAAAAATAATTTTGATATCATATACTTGGATTTCAGGAAAGCTTTGACACTGTTGCGCATGGAAGACTACTGTACAAATTGGAGCAGAATGGTATTAAGGGTAAGTTGCTACAATGGATAAAAGGATGGTTAAGTGGGAGAAGACAGAGGGTGGTAATCAATGGGTGCTGCTCTTCGTGGACTAATGATATTAGTGGAGTCCCACAGGGTTCGGTGTTGGGTCCACTGTTGTTTTGTGTATTTATCAATGATATTGATGAAGGTATATCAGGCTTAATGTCGAAGTTTGCAGATGACACAAAGGTTGGCAGGGTTGTTAATGACAGTAATGGCAGTGTGCTACTGCAACAGGATCTAGATAATTTGGGCAGATGGGCTAAGAAGTGGCAACTGAAGTTCAACCTTGACAAATGCAAAGTACTGCATATGGGTAGAAGTAACCCCCAGAGAAACGTACCAACTGTGTGGTACTACACTTAAGGTGGTAGAAAATGAAAAAGACCTGGGAGTAATTGTGCAGTCAGATATGAAGTTTTCTGAGCAGTGCAGACAGGCTGCTAGGACGGGTCATGGGGTTTTGTCAATGATATATAGGAATTTTGCTAGCAGGGAAAAGGAGGTGATTGTCCCTCTGTATAAGGCAATGGTCAGGCCACGCCTTGAGTACTGCGTACAGGTCTGGAGGCCTCATTTTAGGAAGGATGTAGATTTGCTTGAGCGTGTACAGAGAAGAGCAACACGATTGGTGAGGGGAATGAAGGGATTCTCTTACCAAGAGAGGCTTAAGTTCTGCAAATTGCAGTGGCTGGAGACTAGGCACCTGCGCGGTGATCTGATTGAGGTCTATAAGGCCTTGAATGGGTTGAGCACGCTGAATTCTGATGGGATCCTTCCACTTGTTCAGATTACCAACCTACGGGGACATAAGTTCAAATTAAGAAAGGACAGATGTAGAATAGATGTGCGGAAATTTGCCTTTAGCCAGCGGGTGGTTAATTGCTGGAACAAACTTCCATCTGTCGTTGTAGAAGTTGATAGGTTAAATAAATTTAAGGAGGAACTGGACAGGCATTTGGAGGGAATGGTGTGATTTTTTTTTTTTTTTTTGGCTGATGCTGCATAAGTTCCTACACTTGCTTTCTTGCATCATGTGCCACTACTACTACTACTACTACTACTACATAATGCAGATTTAAATCACCTATTTGAAACTCTGCATGATACAATGCATAGCAGGAACTATTTGTGTCTCACAGAGCTCAAACGAATAAACAGCACATGATGTGGCAGTTGAATCTCAAGACTTGTAGAACCCAAAGCTGAGAGGTAACTGTAGTGAGATGATTAATGTGTTAGTACTGGGGGTTTAGATGGGAACAGGCATTATGGGTGTTGTAGTAGTAATGATGGTGGCATGTGATGCAAGAAAGCAAGCGTATGAGCCTAGGTATCGGCCCAAAAAAAAACAAATTTCACACATTCATTCGCTCTAAAAGTTTGTCCAGTTCCTCCTTGAATTTATTTAAGCTATCAACTTCCACAATGACAGATGGAAGTTTGTTCCTGCAATTATAAATAAAAATAATAAATTTTCTGTTTATACTCCGGGACGACGAAACAGTCAGAGGAGTTAACAAGATAGACAGAATACAAGAAACAGCAGCGTATTCAGCAGTCACGGGTTTGAACCCCGGTCACTCAAGGCATGTGTACTTACGCACCCGCGCGCCTGACCACTAGGCTACGGCAGCCAATTAACTACCTGCTGGCTAAAGGCAAATTTCTGCAGATCTATTCTACAACTATCTTTCCTCAATTTGAATTTATGCTCCCTCAGGTTCGTAATCTGAGCAAGCGGAAGAATCCCATTAGATCTTTTCCTAATTTCACAAAACTTCATTCCTTTGATGCGGGATTACAAAAATTCACTCTTGAACATTCATCATGAATTATGGATCTGAAAAGAAAACATTAAAAAATTAATAAAAATTATAATAACATCTCTAACTTTTGGGACACCCTATATATCAGTGGTAGGATTCAGTTTAAACTGTTTAAATATATATTTCCTTTAAGCATTTCCTTCTAAATGGTAGTAAATTTCCATCAAATATTTATCCACATTCACAGGAAGGTATACAGCTCCTAAAAAGGGAGGTGTATACCTTTTTGTAAAACACTGAGGGCAACCTGCTTTTGATTTGACTTCTTTTTTTTTTTTTTATATATTATTAAAAAAGTTCATCACAATAACCTCAGGGGCTCACATCTGGTGAGTATGGGCTTATCATTCTTCTCTTTCTTGGTGATTCCCTTCTACTCTCTCTCTCTCTCTCTCTCGGAGTAATTCATAAATTTTTTTTTTTTGGCTGGTGCAGCATAAGCCTCAGGCTTATTTGTACCATATGGCTGCTCCTAATAATAATAATAATAATGGGATATAGATTTGGAATCCCACTTATTACTGCCATCTGTAGCAAATAAAAATGGTCTTTTCAGAGCCATCACTACATCTTCTTACCCTATTAATGCAATTTCACTTACTTACAATACCTGTTGTTTTTATTCGTCCATGCCATATTTTTTGCTATTTTGCTGTGGTGAAACATATTTCTGAACAATGCACCTGCATAATCATCCGTATAACTCAGAGGAAGATAATGTTTTATGACAAAAGAAGCAAATAAACATTCAGCAAGTATGACATTATCATCACTATGAAATGCTACACCTATTTATGTATTTCTTTCTATACATAACACACGTCCTTATGCTTATTTGTTGGAAATTTCTTAAATCCATCATATTTCCTGCCACTTTAAATTGAAAAATCCCATCTGCTTAAGGTACATAAAGCAAACGTGTTACCTTTTTCAGCTATTAAAATAGACGGAAAATGTTATGCATTTGTCTTCTGAAATTTTGTCTTTATCTCTTTGGCATCTTACTGAAAGACACTTAATTAGTTTTGCACTACACAAGTACATATTATGAAATGAGTGCTCAGAACAGAGAACAACACTATTATCTCGTGTTTGTATTTTGAAACACAGACTACTACAGCACAACTGATAACTAATTTAACAAATACAGGTCACTGTTGAAAAAAAGCCATGAATTAGGTTTGAATTTGAAAGTGTCTGCAATTCTACCCAGACATGATAGAAGGGAGTATATGATGAGAGCCTTGTCAATCAATTCGGCCCTGGAAAGATTGTGCAAGGCTCAAGGGGAAGAATTTTTTTCAGCCTGGACTGTACTTGTTAACAGGAGAGACTGCTTCTACAGGGATGGAATAGGATATATTTAAATAGAAAGGGTGCAAGAATATTTGCTGATGCTATCGAGGCAGTGTTAGGTGGGTCGGAAAACTGCTAGCTCGGGGGGGGGGAAGTTTTTTTTTTTTTTTTTTGGTAGTTGTTGGCGCATCGGCTTCTGTGGCCATATTGCACCTCCCAAGGTTTTTGCAGTACTTTGATCCAAGCCCGAGGCGGGAATCGAACCCGCGACCTTTGGGTTGCCGTGCAGGTACTTTACCCACTCGGCTAGCCCGGTCGGCGGGGGGGGGGAGACAAAGACTAATAGATTAACAGTAGCCACTGGCAGAGGTGAAAGAGATTCTTGCACTGCTTCTATTGGAATGAACAGAAGCCTGAAAAACACGATGCAGGATATTTCAGAGATTGCTGGGAGTGATTGCGGTACAAGAAAACACATGAGTTGTGTTAGGGTAGCTAAGAATAGAAACAGGTGCATGTATACTTGCGTGGACACCAATGCTAGGAAGTAACTAAATTTGATGAATTTGAGGTATTGCTCAAAACATCAAAGGCAGATATTGTTGGGATATCAGAGACGTGGTGTCACACAGATATAAGGAATGCAGAACTGGAATTTGAGGAATACAATGTGTATAGAAAGGATAGACAGGATAGAAGGGGAGGAGGGGTTATGCTATTAGTTAAGAAACACATAAAATCCAAGGAAGTGAAGCCAGTCGACATCGCTGGACAGTGCAGTGCCGAGTCAGTTTGGTGTGACATAAGCATTGGGAGATCAGAATTGAGAGTGGGAGTATGCTATAGGCCTAATGACTCTGATGAGTATAATAAGAAACTCTACAGGGAAATAGAGTGGGCCAGTAAATCAGAGAGTCTTATAATGGGGGATTTTAATTTCCCAGATATTGACTGGAATTTGGGGGCTGGTCACTCACACACTAGCAAGGCTTTTGTGGATTTATTGGATGATTGTTTTCTACATCAGCATGTTCAGCAGGCAACTAGAGTGAGTAATACTCTTGATCTGATTATCAGTAGTGATCACAGTGTGCTGAAGTGGGATTTACTCAAAGAGGTAACTACCGTTAGGGGTAAAGGGAAGGGTTACTGCTTTCGTATGATGGACTGAGACAGTATTTAAATTCTATACAGTGGGACCAATTGATGATGTTACCAACAGCAAATTCAAAATGGGAAGCATTCAAAGAACTTGTCTTGGAAGCTACTAGGCTTTACATACCAACTAAGAAATATTGTTCAAGGTTTAGGCCTAAATGGATGTCAGATGAACTAATGAGACATATGGCAGAGAAGAAAAATGCATGGGATACATACAAATTAACAAGTTACACAGAAGCCTATGATAGATACAAGTTGATCTGTAACCAAGTTACAAAGGAAGTTAGGCAGGCGAAGGCAGATTATGAGAAATCTTTGGCAAGGCATGCAAAGAAAAACAGCAAGAGATCTTTACTTATGTAAACTCTAAAAGGAAGGGGATGAATCAGATTGGTCCACTTGATATCGATGGGTCAACTGCTGTTGATGATCCTGCTCAGGTAACTAACAAACTAAATGAATATTTTGCATCGACATTCACACATGAGGAGTTATTCAGCGAGGGGAATGCCAGAGGTGTATTCAACTCTGGCAGTAAACTAGAAAATCTTGTAATAACTGAGAGTAAAGTGAAGGAGAAATTGTTGAAGATAAACACAAGAAAGGCACCTGGGGTGGATGGGATCTATCCAGTTATATTAAAGGAGGCAGCAAAGGAAGTAAGCAAACCCTTAGCCATAATTATGAGAGCTTCCTTTGACTCAGGGGAGGTACCCACAGACTGGAGATGTGTAAATGTGACCCCAAATCACAAAGGAGGATCAAAGGCTGAAACATGTAATTATAGACCTGTGAGTTTAACTTCTGTTCCAGGAAAATTAATGGAGGCACTGGTTAAAGAAGCACTGCAGGATCATCTAGACAAGACTTCAGTTATAGCTCAGACACAGCATGGTTTTGTTAAGGGGAAGTCTTGCCTGACCAATTTGACTGGATACTATGATGCAGTCACAAAGAAACTGGATGGATGCAGGGAATAACGTTGATATTATATACTTGGATCTTAGTAAATTAATAAGAGGAGTTTACCTCAATATAGTACGTGGAACACTTCCGTATGATACCCTCCAGAAATTAAAACGGAAAAAACGAAAAAATCGACAACTTACCGGTCCATTAAAGTAAAATATAAATAATTAAATAATCAATTTAACACAATTCAAAATCAATTCAAAACAATTAAAATTCAAATTAACGCAATTAAAAGAATAACGAAAATATTCAAAACGATCTTCCTTCCTGAAGCTGACAATGCTTTTCGACCGACTGTCGTGATCACAGGAATGAAAATCACCGAATCAGGCTAAACCTGCAACTTAAATAGTGATTATGTGTCTTCGCGCATGCGCGTAAAGGTCCACGCATCGGAGATCAAATATGGCCGCCGAACATTAACAGAATTCTCGTGTAATTTAATTTCAATGGTTTCTGCAATTAATAGTCGCGTATAATTACGTTGAACGTTAAGTATTTTGGCCTCGTTAAATAAAAAAGTATGTTTTTCGTTAACGGCATGAAAGGCTAATTCTGACGCTGCTGAACGAGAAGCACGAACTGAGGCTTCGTGTTGATTTACACGAATATTAAGAGAAAACCGCGTCGAACCCTGATACGACGAGTCGCAATCACCGCAAGAAATGTTGTATACTAGATCATTAATTTGTGTTGCGAACGCGGAAAGAACCGAGCGATTGTTCAGTATAGTGTGTAACTTCCGTATAGGCCTAGCTATAATTTTAAATTCGGTATCTTTAAAGAATCTGTTAAGCTGTTTGTGCCACTGTTCAACGTATGGGACAGAAATAAAGTATTTTTTGATATTACTATTGTTGATTGGTGCAGTATTTTGTATCCTATCCTTAGCTTGTACCCTAATTCGATTTATTGTGTTAATGGGATAACCCCTGTTCAAGAATCTGCTAGTTAATATTTGTATTTCTGAGTCCAAAGCAGAATCCGTCGTTGAATATTTATAGGCATTTAGAAATTGATTAAAGATAATCGATCTTTTGTAGGTGAACGGGTGGTAGCTATTATAATGTAGAAGCATACCGGTGTTTGTGGGTTTTCGATAGATGCTAAATTGTATTTTGTTCGAGTCCCGGGTAAGCGTGAAATTTAGAAAGTTTAATGATTTAGTATCCGTATCTTCCCTTTCCAATGTAAATTTGAGTCTAGAATGAATATTATTAAACGAATGTAAAATGTCTTGGATAGTACTACTATCGGTAATAACTAGAACATCGTCTAAATACCTCCCATAGTATGTGATACGGGGACGAAAAGGTGTCAAATGTATCTGCTCAATCGTTGAGAGATAGATCTCTGACATTAAGCCACTCAGGCTCAAACCCATTGGTAATCCAAAAATTTTCTCTTAATATTCGTGTAAATCAACACGAAGCCTCAGTTCGTGCTTCTCGTTCAGCAGCGTCAGAATTAGCCTTTCATGCCATTAACGAAAAACATACTTTTTTATTTAACGAGGCCAAAATACTTAACGTTCAACGTAATTATACGCGACTATTAATTGCAGAAACCATTGAAATTAAATTACACGAGAATTCTGTTAATGTTCGGCGGCCATACTTGATCTCCGATGCGTGGACCTTTACGCGCATGCGCGAAGACACATAATCACTATTTAAGTTGCAGGTTTAGCCTGATTCAGTGATTTTCATTCCTGTGATCACAACAGTCGGTCGAAAAGCATTGTCAGCTTCAGGAAGGAAGATCGTTTTGAATATTTTCGTTATTCTTTTAATTGCGTTAATTTGAATTTTAATTGTTTTGAATTGATTTTGAATTGTGTTAAATTGATTATTTAATTATTTATATTTTACTTTAATTATTTATATTTTACTTTAATGGACCGGTAAGTTGTCGATTTTTTCGTTTTTTCCGTTTTAATTTCTGGAGGGTATCATACGGAAGTGTTCCACGTACTATATTGAGGTAAACTCCTCTTATTAATTTACTAATATTATTATCAACGTAGAACATATTGAGTATTACAGCTCTGATTCATACTATCTAATTAATTTCCAAACTCTTATTGACTATTTCATTCACTTCCTGTCTCTCCAGTAGTATACAATCGATACACAGAATTATGGGAGATTTTTTGAATGGCTTGGTACAAAATTACATTAAATCTACACTAAGGTACTCGGCCCAAAGTTACCATATTTCTTTCCTAAAATATTGCCTTCAAAACAACATCGTTTCGAAGTTTGCCAGGGTGAATTTAAATCAAAAAATTTCAGGCATAAAACAACTATCACTGGCGACATCACGTAATATTGTTAAGCTTGCCTTAAAATCTCGATATTCGGATAAACAAAAATACCTTTCCCAGGTTAGGAAGCTTCGCGATAAATTAAAAAATTATCTACATCCGAACGATTGGTCTGTATTGAAGACCTCCATAGATTTGCGAAGGGAAGCACAAGCCTCAGAGATAAAAAACAGACACGTTAATAAGTTGCAAACATTATCGAATAGTTCAAGACACGTTCATGCGAATTCTAACACATTGTCGCGAGCTTGCGACCAAGTTCACACGAGTTGGGTGACATCCCCCCCCCCCACAGACACATAACGCACTACCACAGAATATGTCGGCTAGTTCACGAACACCCCCTCACTCAGTATCCAACGAACCGACATATCAACAGGTTACAAATCTTTCCTCGTGTACACTATCGCAGGACCAGATTTCACTTTTATCCAAAGGATTAAATTATAATTTACCACCTCGAAAGCTGCCAAAAAAAAAACAATGCATAATTGATATTGAATTTGGACTTCGTAGTGTTCCACAAAAAGATGTATTTATTCAACAAGTTAACCAAGTAGTGAATAACATAAAAGAAACGCGACTTCCTAAATTGAATACACATGACAGTTCAGCTTTACGAGAACTTCGAGAAAATAAGGACATTATTATACAGAGGGCAGATAAAGGAGACACAGTAGTAATACTAGATAAACATGATTATATTAATAAGTTAGATTCAGTTGTGTCTGATACCTCCACTTATCGTGAAGTGGACCCGACACTGTTTACCAATTTGGTAAATCAATACAATAAAACGTTAACCACATATCGTAAAAACGACTACATTACTATGGTTCAGTTGAAGGAATTGAAGTCCAGAACATACAATATTCCTGCACTTTTTGGTCAGGTAAAATTACACAAGCCTGGATTTCCGATTCGACCTATTGTTTCCTACAGGAACTCGGCATTTTCAGCCTTAGCCACATATGTATATAACATTATAAAACCTTTTAGACAGGTTATACAATTTGGGATTCAGAATTACGATACATTATTTAATAATCTTAAAGACTGTAGACTCGGCGACAATGACAATTTATTCTCATTAGATGTTACCTCATTATATACGAATGTAAACGTTGAATACACATTAGATATTATTTGGGATATGTTAAATAAAAACTCGACACCGATTAATTATACGAAGCTGCCTATTAAGGAAATTTTTCACTTAATTAAACTATTAGTTGAGGCTAACTACATCACCTTTCGAGACAAGGTGTACAAACAAATTTTTGGATTACCAATGGGTTTGAGCCTGAGTGGCTTAATGTCAGAGATCTATCTCTCAACGATTGAGCAGATACATTTGACACCTTTTCGTCCCCGTATCACATACTATGGGAGGTATTTAGACGATGTTCTAGTTATTACCGATAGTAGTACTATCCAAGACATTTTACATTCGTTTAATAATATTCATTCTAGACTCAAATTTACATTGGAAAGGGAAGATACGGATACTAAATCATTAAACTTTCTAAATTTCACGCTTACCCGGGACTCGAACAAAATACAATTTAGCATCTATCGAAAACCCACAAACACCGGTATGCTTCTACATTATAATAGCTACCACCCGTTCACCTACAAAAGATCGATTATCTTTAATCAATTTCTAAATGCCTATAAATATTCAACGACGGATTCTGCTTTGGACTCAGAAATACAAATATTAACTAGCAGATTCTTGAACAGGGGTTATCCCATTAACACAATAAATCGAATTAGGGTACAAGCTAAGGATAGGATACAAAATACTGCACCAATCAACAATAGTAATATCAAAAAATACTTTATTTCTGTCCCATACGTTGAACAGTGGCACAAACAGCTTAACAGATTCTTTAAAGATACCGAATTTAAAATTATAGCTAGGCCTATACGGAAGTTACACACTATACTGAACAATCGCTCGGTTCTTTCCGCGTTCGCAACACAAATTAATGATCTAGTATACAACATTTCTTGCGGTGATTGCGACTCGTCGTATCAGGGTTCGACGCGGTTTTCTCTTAATATTCGTGTAAATCAACACGAAGCCTCAGTTCGTGCTTCTCGTTCAGCAGCGTCAGAATTAGCCTTTCATGCCGTTAACGAAAAACATACTTTTTTATTTAACGAGGCCAAAATACTTAACGTTCAACGTAATTATACGCGACTATTAATTGCAGAAACCATTGAAATTAAATTACACGAGAATTCTGTTAATGTTCGGCGGCCATATTTGATCTCCGATGCGTGGACCTTTACGCGCATGCGCGAAGACACATAATCACTATTTAAGTTGCAGGTTTAGCCTGATTCGGTGATTTTCATTCCTGTGATCACGACAGTCGGTCGAAAAGCATTGTCAGCTTCAGGAAGGAAGATCGTTTTGAATATTTTCGTTATTCTTTTAATTGCGTTAATTTGAATTTTAATTGTTTTGAATTGATTTTGAATTGTGTTAAATTGATTATTTAATTATTTATATTTTACTTTAATGGACCGGTAAGTTGTCGATTTTTTCGTTTTTTCCGTTTTAATTTCTGGAGGGTATCATACGGAAGTGTTCCACGTACTATATTGAGGTAAACTCCTCTTATTAATTTACTAATATTATTATCAACGTAGAACATATTGAGTATTACAGCTCTGATTCATACTATCTAAATACTTGGATCTTAGAAAGGCTTTTGATACTGTTGCACATGGAAGACTGCTGCACAAATTGGAGCAGTGTGGCATTGGAGGGAAATTGCTGCTATGGATAAAGGGGTGGTTGAGGGGGAGAAGACAGAGAGTGGTAATCAATGGACACTGCTCATCGTGGACTAATGTTATTAATGGATTCCTTCAGGGTTCAGTGTTGGGTCCATTATTATTTTCTGTATTTATAAATGATATTGATGATGGTATATCAAGCTTAATGTCCAAGTTTGCAGATGATACGAAGGTTGGCAGGGTTGTCAAGGACACTATTGACACTATTATGCTGGAACAGGATCTGGAAAGGTTGAGCAGATGGGCTGAGAGGTGGCAAATGAAGTTTAACATTGAGAAATGTAAAGTACTACATATGGGAAAAAGCAACCCCAGAGCAACGTATCAACTCTGTGGTACTACACTGACAGTGGTAGAGAATGAAAGGGACCTGGGGGTGGTTGTACAGGCAGATATAAAGTTCTCTGAGCAGTGCAGACGGGCTCCAAGGGTGGCTCATGGTGTATTGTCAATGATATATAGGAATTTTTCTAGCAGGGATAAGGAGGTGATTATTCCCTTGTATAAGGCAATGGTCAGGCCACACCTAGAGTACTGTATACAGGTCTGGAGGCCTCATATCAAGAAGGATGTAGAGCTGCTGGAACAAGTACAGAGAAGGGCAACAAGATTAGTGAATGGAACAAAGGGGTGCTCTTACGAAGAAAGGCTTAAGTTTTGCAAATTACAGTGTCTGAAGACTAGGCAACAGCGAGGTGATCTGATAGAGGTGTATAAAGCCTTGAATGGTTTGAGCATGCTCAATGCTGATGGGATTCTTCCTCTTGCTCAGAATAATCACCTGAGAGGGCATAAATTCAAATTGAGGAAAGACAGATGTAGGATAGACGTGCGGAAATTTGCCTTTTGCCAGCTGGTGGTTGGTTGGTGGAACAGACTTTCATCCCTTGTCGTGGAAGTCGATAGCCTAAATAAGTTTAAAGCTCAGCTGGACAGGTATTTCGAACGAACAGAGGGGTGAAGTGGAAGTGGGTTTTTTTTTTTTTTGTTTTGGATGATGCTGCATAAGCTTGCTTTCTTGCATCAAATGCCTCTACTAATGCTAATGCTAATTCATTAACAAAAATAAGCAGAAATTCAAAAATTAAAAAAAAAAAAAAAAAAACAATTTTAACATAGTTTTATTATAATCTTTGGATTATTTTATACTATTAAATTTTGATAAATGGTTGAATAAATTTTGTCTTCTACGCAACAGTGCAAACAAGGATGAACTTTGTAAAACACCTTTCTGGGATATGAAAAAAAAAAAAAAAAAACCTAAAGCTTTCCTTTGTTTTCAGTGCTTGATCATCAGTACCATAATGCTTGAGTTAAAAGTAACTATTCACAAAGAAAATATGGGGAAAAAAGCCAAGACTACAAATATGATTTTCATTAACAAAAATAAGCAGAAATTCAAAAATTAAAAAAAAAAAAAAAAAACAATTTTAACATAGTTTTATTATAATCTTTGGATTATTTTATACTATTAAATTTTGATAAATGGTTGAATAAATTTTGTCTTCTACGCAACAGTGCAAACAAGAATGAACTTTGTAAAACACCTTTCTGGGATGTGAAAAAAAAAAAAAAAAAACCTAAAGCTTTCCTTTGTTTTCAGTGCTTGATCATCAGTACCATAATGCTTGAGTTAAAAGTAACTATTCACAAAGAAAATATGGGGAAAAAAGCCAAGACTACAAATATGAAATTAAAATTATAATAATAATTTCAGAACGCAAAATAAAATTGCTAAATTAAACATTTGGTAAAAAAATAAAATAAAAATAAATAAATAACTTTACCGGAGAAGCTGGCTGTTTGAAGACTCCATCAGTAGAACTAGAGTTTAGTGTGTCTGATTTTTTTACTGTATTTTTCTCTGCCTCATCAATTTCCTCTTCTTCAGGAATACTAAAAGTAGGCGAGCTTCTTACACTAGTGGTTTGAAAGTAACTGCCAGGAGATAAGTCTTTGTCCACTGATTCTTGCTGGAAAGAGTCTGTCTGCCTGTTGAAATCTGTTGTTGCTGGTCTATTCAAGGTGGTGCTACAAGATTATTAATGCCGTTTAATAATTACTACTAACAAATGAAGGAACAGCAACAAAAATTATTTTTTGTTAAATTGGTGATCTTTGTTAATGAGTTAGCGGTATTGAAATTATCTTTTTGGAGTAAATAAACTAACAATCACAGTAATGTCTTTCACTATATACATGCAATATTTACAATAAGCAATATTTCAGTGTTAAAAATATTGATAAGAAAGGGATTTTTATTTTTGCTGAATTATTTGCAATTTGCATTATAAAATATAAACATTCATTTAAAAAATAAAATAAAACCAGTATTAATTAACCAGCATGAATTTTTATTTATTTATTAATATTATTATTTTTTTTTTTTTTCAATTCTGCTGTGACCATAATTACCTTTCTAAACATTCTAAAGTACAGGTCAATAGCACTAAACTTCATTTTAAATGAACAACAAGAGTCAAAGGAGTTTGAACTGGTTGCTGTGAACTTAACAGTTCACAGGAACCAGCATGTGATAACAGAAACCATAAAATGGACACTCAAGCACAGATTTTACTCAGTACCCTTCACAGGAAATCCATTTATTGATTCAGCAAGTTAAATCACACCTCTATTTCTGCCAAAGAAACATTATCAAAGTACCTGAAGAGGAGGATCAAGTTTCACTTGATTCTCTCTCCCTTCCCCCACTAACTGCTGATGCCATAGGCCACACTGCTTAAGGCATCTGCAACTCTATAAATGTGAAGCTAGTTCCTTTTCCATTTGAGGAAATGAAAAGATGCAGTGGGGGAAACTTGCTATAAGTTGTTTGATCTTCTTCCATATTACATAACAGTCAAAACCTCTGGTGATGGTTGAAGTAAATCTAGCATAGAAGTCCTTTTTGGTTTGTTTTCTAACTTACTATTAATAGTGGCAAATGATGCAAGAAAGCAAACTAATATAGCACCGGCCAAAAAAATCCCATTTCACCTCCATCTTATCCAACAGTACTTCCTTGAATTTATTCAAACTATCCACTTCCATAACAATGGATGGAAGCTTGTTCCAGCAATTAACCATCTGTTGGCTGAGGGCAATCTTCTGCACATTTATTCTGTAACTGTTATTCCTCGCCTTTAATTTATGTCCCCTCATGTGCATAGTATGAGCAAGAATCCCATTAGCATTGAGTTTTCTCAAGCAATTCAAGGACTTAAATACCTCAATCAGATTACCTTGCAGGTGCCTAGTCTCCAAACATTGCAATTTGCAGAACTGAAGCCTTTCTTGGTGAGAGCACCCCTTTGTTCCTCTCACCAATCTCATTGTCCTTCTCTGTACCCATTCCAGTAGTTCAACATCCTTCCTAAAATATGGCCTCCAGACCAGTATGCAGTACTCAATGTGTGACCTGACCATTGCCTTATAAAATGAGGTAATCACCTCCTTATCCCTCCTAACAAAACTCCAGTATAGCATTAACAAATACCCAGCAGCCTGTCTGCACTGCTTAGAGAACTTCATATCAGACTGCACAATTACCTCCAGATCTCCTTTTCATTCTCCATTACCTTAAGTGTAGTGCCTGGGTTACTCTGGGTTACTGCTATCAATATGCAGTACCTTGCATTTGTCAGTATTAAACTTCAATTGCCATTTCTCAGCTCATAACCCTAATTTTTTTAGATCTTGTTGCAGCAGCATACCTTCATTACTGTCATTAGCCATTCTGCCAACCTTTGTATCATCTGCAAACTTAGACATTATGCTTGATATACACTCATAACTATCACTAATAAATACAGAAAAAAACAATGGACCCGCCCAGCACCGAACCCTGCAGTACTCCACTATTAATTAACATTAGTCCACAAAGAGCAGTGTCCAATGATAACCACTCTCTGTCTTTTCCCACTCAAACATCTCTTAATCCATAGCAATAACTTTCCCTTAATGCCATACTGCTCAAATTTGTACAGCAGGTCATTTTTTATGCAACAGTATCAAAATCTTTCTTGAAATCTAAGTATATGATATCAAAATTATTTTTGATACTCCCATAATTATGACTAAGCATTTGTTTACCTCCATTGCTACCTGCCTTAATATAAGTGGATAGATCCCATCCACCCCAGGTGGCTTTTTTGTTTAGCTTCAACAATTTCTCTTCAATTTCTTTCAGTTATTCAATTTCTCTCAAAAAAAAAAAAATCATTTAGCTCCCTGTTAGCATTTGATAAACTTCTAGCAATTCCTTATCTAAATAATTCCTTATTAATGCAGATTCAAAGTACCTATTCAGTTTGTCAGCATCCTGGGCAGTATCATCAATAGTTAAGTATGTTAAGTATCACCAATAGTTGGTATGTTAAGTCTAGTAGCATCTGTAATTACTTCCTTGAATGATTCCCATTCTAAATGGGAATCATTCAAGGTAATATCATCTGTTGGTAACATCATCAGTTGGTTCCACTGCATAGAATTTAATAATAATCTGATAAGCTGTAGCCACCCTTGTGAAAGCAAAAGCCCTTCCCTTTACTCTCGACAGTAGTTATGTCTTTAAGTTAATCCCAGATAAGTACACTGTAATCATTGCCATCCAGTGGGTCTTTTACCTGCAGGTTCTTAATGCATGAAGAATTTCTCCTGATAAGCTGATCAAGGGTTTTACTTTCTCTTGTTGCCCCTAATATTCTTCTGTAGAAAACAGTCGCCCAATAAATCCACAACAAAAGTCTTGCTAGTATGTGAGTGATCATCTCCCAAATTCCAGTCAATATCCGGAAAGTTAAAATCTCCTGTTATAAGACTTTCTGATTTACTGGTCCCCTCTATTTCTCTATATATTTGTTTGTTATACTAATCACAGCCATTAGGCCTAATGACTGTTATACTCATCACAGCCATTAAGCCTATAACATACTCTTACTGTCATTTTCGTTTTCTCAGTTCTTACATAACACCAAATTGACTCAACGTTGTACTCGCCATCAGTGTCAAATGGATGCACTGTCTTAGATTATATGCATCTTAACTAAGAGCATAACCATTGTCCTCCTCTTCTATCCTTTCTGTACACCAACAGCCTTGTGAAGAAACACATACTGCATGCCCAAAGATTTTTCTTGCTTGCAATCTCAAGAGCCTGCAGAACAGTGTCCACAGTTGCACTCCATGTCATCTGCTGCAAGCAACCAATCCAACATGAAGTAGCCTTCCACCATCTTCAATACTGCAGAAGGAAGAGCCTCCCCGCAAGAAACAGAGAATATGCAATAAACCTGAACATGTCAACTGAATAAGAGAATAATCCAAGAAATGGCGGAGGAGTGGAAAAGGGAGTGGACTGGCTCGGTGCAAGGAAGAACCATGTGTCAATTCCTACCAGAAGCTAAAGTATTAGACAAACAATACACTACATGGTTTCAGGCCTGGAATTCATCTATCATTTTTGCTGACAAGACATGGCAGCATAAACTCAAAGTTATACTCTCTTGGACTAACAGACTTGCTTCTCTGCCCCTGCAGATCACCAGAGACAGTCAATCACATCTTCCAATGCCACATTCACAAAGTCAATCACATCTTCCGTTCACCTTCAATTTTTTTTGGGAGAGGCTCCTCTCCAGAGGAACCTCTTCCTGGGCATACCATCGGGACCTAAGAGCACAGCTACAAATAATCACTGAAGTATGTGATCAAGAAATTGCCAAAAAGTCTTATCTCGACTCCTCAAAGATTCACCTCATTCGCTGACTTTGTGGACAACCTCTTCAAATGCAGGCGAAGAATCCTTACTATTTTAAACAGAACCCGGACACAGATGGACACTGATTTGGACACTCACCAACAATGACAAAGACAAAGGCATGATGTCAAGCTGAAGAATCCTAATCAGAATCAAAGGGTTCCACTGTCCTAACTCTACTTTTCTTAAGGGATGCCTCTCTCTTCCATCCTCTACTGCCTAAAACTTTACCCCTCCCCAAAACTTGACTTCTCCCACTAACATACAATCTTCCGTTCACCTTCAATTTTTTTTTGGGAGAGGCTCCTCTCCAGAGGAACCTCTTCCTGGGCATACCATCAGTGCAATGTGGACCCTGGCACATGATGGGAGGCAGGGGCAATGAACAGACTTGTTCTATGCCCCATGTCTGCAAAGAAGCCAGGAGCTGGCAGACAACATTCAACAAAGCCTACACTCACCACACTGCGGGCATTGGCAGATGCCTCATACAGATGCTACAGTGGGGGGAACCGTGGAGAACTGCCATAAAACATAAACACATTTTAACATTTTGTCTTTTCAGTACACACTGTGCTCTCCATATTCAAATTCTACATCCCTTATGCCTGAGTGACACCATGTCTCTGATATCCCTGCAATTTCTGAATTTATTGATGAATTGAATACTTCAAATTAGTGTTATTTAAGTACTATGCTACTAGCATTACCGTACATGCAAGTAAACATGCACTTGTTACTCTCTGTTACCCTAACACAGTCCATGCATTTACTTGTTCCACGTGCATGATAACCCACAGCAAGGCTTCAACTTTGCTTTCCCGGGTGATGCATGTTCCAATAGAAGCGTTGCAAGATCACTTTCATTTCTACCTACAGCTCTAATTAATTAATCAGTCTGTGTATCCGTCTCCCCCCAAGTTAGCAGTTTTCCGACCCACCTAAAATTGCTTCAATAGTATCAGCAAATATTCTTGGACACCTTTTATTTAAGTGTACCCCATCCCTGTAAAAACAGTCTCTCCTGTTAACAAGCACACACTGCTGAGAAAATTTCTACCCCATGAGATGGGGTAGAAATTTTAAATCATTATTTAACTAGTATCTAAGGTGATTACATTTAGCACCGTCACTATGCAATGAAATGCCATAATGTGAAGTTAAACTACTTAATCACACAAATATATACACTATATTTTATTTCTTTTTGTTCAAATTTTAAAATATTTCATTTCACACTTCTTATCACTGAAAGCTTAACACCAATTGTGTTTTTTATATCAAAAATTGTTTAAAAGCCAATATCATACTCCTTTGGAAATAATTACAATTTTTATCTTCTAGTGTGCGAATATCCAGTTTCTGTTTTAAGGTTAACAAAATATGTTTAGGTTTTTCACTAACCTTATGGTATTTTTTTGATATCATAATGGATGTACAGGTTACAGATATCAAAAATAAATACACTTACCCAACTAACCAATACTGTTAATGGCTGCAGCTGAGAGAACCCTCAATACCTCTGGTGTGTCACTTTTTATGTTAACAGTTAATACACTATTTTCAACTTTCTAAAAAAATTTTAAGTTCATATTTTAATATAAATAAATTGTTGCCTTTACACATTACTGTTTTTATTTAATGTATTTTTATAATGCTTCATTATTTAATTCATAATGTTTTTGTTACTGGGTTGGTGGGTGATGAAACTGTTCATTTTTTAATATACAATGTTTAAAATGTGCTGCTTGAACATGCTTTCCAAGTGAAAGATGCTTGCTAGTCAAGTTTTCACTGTATGTTAGTATTAGTACTAGCAGGGACAAATGATACAAGGACTGCTGGGAGTCATTGCGGTACAAGTAAACACATGGGTTGTGTTAGGGTAGCTAAGAATAGAAACAGATACTTGCGTGTACACCAATGCTAGGAGTTTGGTAAATAAATTTGATGAATTTGAGGTATTGCTCAAAACATCAAAGGCAGATATTGTTGGGATATCAGAGACGTGGTGTCACACAGATATAAGGAATGCGGAACTGGAATTTGGGGAATACAATGTGTATAGAAAGGATAGACAGGACAGGAGGGGAGGGGAGGAGGGGTTATGCTATTAGTTAAGAAACACATAAAATCCAAGGAAGTGAAGCCAGTCGACATCGATGGACAGGGCAGTGTCGAGTCAGTTTGGTGTGACATAAGCATAGGGAAATCAAAATTGAGAGTAGGAGTGTGCTATAGGCCTAATGACTCTGATGAGTATAATAAGATATTGTACAGGGAAATGGAGTGGGCCAGTAAATCAGAGAGTCTTATAATGGAGGATTTTAATTTCCCAGATATTGACTGGAATTTGTGGGTTGATCACTCACACACTAGCCAGGCTTTTGGGAATTTATTGGATGATTGTTTTCTACATCAGCATGTTTGTGAGGCAACAAGAGGGAGCAATGCTCTTGATCTGATTATCAGTAGTGATTTTTCATGCATTAAGAATCTGCAGATAAATGAACCACTAGGTGGCAGTGATCACAGTGTGTTGAAGTGGGATTTACTCAAGGAGGTAACTACCATCAGAGGTAAAGGGAAGGGTTTTTGTTTTCGTAAAGGCGACTATGATGGTCTGAGACAGTATTTAAATTCTATACAGTGGGACCAACTGATGATGTTACCAACAGCAAACTCAAAATGGGAAGCATTCAAGGAACTAATCTTGGAAGCTACCAGGCTTTACATACCAACTAAGAAATATTGTTCAAGGATTAGGCCTAAATGTTGTCAGATGAACTAATGAGACATGTGGCAGAGAAGAAAAATGCATGGAATACATACAAATTAATGGGCGACATGGAAGCCTATGATAGATACAAGTTGGTCTGTAACCAAGTCACAAAGGAGATTAGGCAGGCAAAGGCAGACTACGAAAAATCTTTGGCAAAGGATGCAAAGAAAAACAGAAAAGAGTTCTTTACCTATTTAAACTCAAGAAGGAAAGGGATGAATCAGATTGGTCCACTGGATATTGATGGTTCAACAGTTCAGGATCCTGCTCAGGTGGCTAACAATCTAAACGAGTATTTTGCATCTACATTCACGCATGAGGAGTTATTCAGGAAGGAGAATGACGTAGGTAAAGTAGACACTGGCAGTGAGCTAGATGATTTTGTAATAACTGAGAGGAAAGTGGAGAAGAGATTGTTGAGGATAAACATAAAAAAGGCACCTGGGGTGGATGGGATCTATCCAGTTATATTAAAGGAGGCAGCAAAGGAAGTAAGCAAACCCCTAGCCATAATTATGAGAGCTTCTTTGGACTCAGGGGAGGTACCCATAGACTGGAAATGTGCAAATGTAACCCCAATTCACAAAGGAGGATCAAAGGCTGACACAAGTAATTATAGACCTGTTAGTTTAACTTCTGTTCCAGGAAAATTAATGGAGGCACTGGTTAAAGAAGCACTGCAGGATCATCTAGACAAGAATTCAGTTATAGCTCAGACGCAGCATGGTTTTGTTAAGGGCAGGTCTTGCCTGACCAATTTGATTGGATACTATGATGTAGTCACAAAAGAACTGGATGCAGGGAATAACTTTGATATTATATATTTGGATCTAGAAAGGCTTTTGATACTGTTGCAGATGGAAGACTGCTGCACAAATTGGAGCAGTGTGGCACTGGAGGCAAATTGCTGCTATGGATAAGGGGATGGTTGAGTGGCAGAAGACAGAGAGTGGTAATCAATGGACACTGCTCAACGTGGACTAATGTTATTAGTGGAGTTCCTCAGGGTTCAGTGTTGGGTCCGTTGTTGTTTTCAGTGTTTATGAATGATATTGATGATGGAATATCAAGTTTAATGTCCACGTTTGCAGATGATACAAAGGTTGGCAGGGTTGTTAAGGACACTACTGACGCTATGCTGCTGCAACAGGATCTGGAAAGGTTGAACAGATGGGCTGAGAGGTGGCAAATGAAGTTTACCATTGACAAATGTAAAGTACTACATATGGGAAACAGTAACCCCAGAGCAACGTATCAACTCTGCGGTACTACACTGACAGTGGTGGAGAATGAAAAGGACCTGGGGGTAATTGTGCAGGCAGATATGAAGTTCTCTGAGCAGTGCAGACGAGCTGCAAGAGTAGCTCATGGTGTCTTGTCAATGATATGCAGGAATGTTTCTAGCAGGGATAAGGAGGTGATTATTCCCTTGTATAAGGCAATGGTTAGGCCACATCTTGAGTACTGTATACAGGTCTGGAGGCCTCATTTCAAGAAGGATGTAGAGCTGCTGGAATGGGTACAGAGAAGGGCAACAAGATTAGTGAATGGAACAAAGGGTTGCTCTTACGAAGAAAGGCTTAAGTTTTGCAAATTACAGAGTCTGGAGACTAGGCACCGGCGAGGTGATCTGATAGAGGTGTATAAGGCTTTGAATGGTTTGAGCATGCTCAATGCCAATGGGATTCTTCATCTTGCTCAGAATAATCACCTCAGAGGGCATAAATTCAAATTGAGGAAGGACGGATGTCAGATAGATGTGCGGAAATTTGCCTTTGGCCAGCGGGTGGTTGGTTGGTGGAACTGACTTCCATCATTTGTTGTTGAAGTTGATAGCCTAAACAAATTTAAGGCTCAACTGGACAGGTGTTTTGAACGAACGGGGGGGGGGGGGGAATGAAATGGGAGTGGTGTTTTTTTTTTTTTTTTTGGCTGATGCTGAATAAGCTTGCTTTCTTGCATCATATGCCTCTACTAATGCTAATGCTAATATACTTATAAAGCATCAGCAAAAAAAAAAAATATATAGATATATATATATATATTGTAGTGTTCTCTATGATCTGCTTCATGAATAAAATATACTTGGCATCTGGGTTACCATGCTATTAAAAAAATTTAATAAATGTTTTGTCATACTATCATAGTTATTTTACATATTCTACTGAGTTGTTGCTTGTACATAAAAAAAAAAAAGAAAAAAAAAAAGATGCCTTGTTACTTGGGATCTACCATGTAACATCTTCCAAAAAGTATCTGAACACTCCCATTTTCATAGTCTACCTTACTTTCTCAACAAACAAGTGACTCAGATTGGTACATAAGGAAAGTATATGAGTAACATAAGTTAGTTGTTCTCTTTGTGGCACATAAAGCTTAGATAACTTATTTTAATAGAATGATTCTGACTTGTTAATTCATGCAATTGCTGACTGCCTACACCATTCAAAGTTGATCGGAAGTCATGTTATCATGAAATGGAAGTGTGGTGGAATATCATCATTGTCTAGAAACACAGAAAGGCCAAAGCTTACTGTACACAACCAGAGGATACTTGGAAAGATAGTATAGCAATCTTGTCAGTCATTATTGTAAAATATTAACCAGAAGTTCGTGGTGAACACATTATATACAGAGCACTACAGCCTTGGTTTTCATGGGAGAAAACCATGAAAACTGAGGCTGCAGAGCTCAGCACATAAGCCAAATGTCACCACCAAAAACAATCAATTGTCACACCATGCATAATGCAAAGAATGCTGTAACTGAACCACTGGGAAGTAGAAATCAGTTCTGTGGAGTGACAAATCTCTCAATACCCTATTCTGATCAAATGGGCAATGTGAGCACAGGGCATTTAGAAAATGTCTGTTGTTGGAGGGCATTATGCCAACAACAAAGTTCCAATGAGGTAGGGTTATGGTGCAGAACTGTTTCTCATGGTATGGCCGAGGACTTCTTGTTGTGTAGGAATCATGAATGCCAATGCTTACCTTTAACATTCTGAATGATTTCATGCTCCCTATGATTTGACAGTTCTTTGGTACAGACCAATGTTTGTTTTATCAGGATACTGTACCATGCCATATTGCCAGTGAATGCTTGAGAATGGTTTATAGATGTGACTGTAAAAGAGTGGAATGGCCAGTGCAGAGTTCCTATGGAATATCTATGGGATGAATTGAAACATTGGATGAGGGACAGACCAATGCACCCCACACTGGTAGTTCAATGATCACTGTTCTGCAGGAGGAGGAATGGAAGCCTAGACTGATCACTGTTCTACAATAAGAATACGGCACTAGAAACTCTACAGTCTGTTGTTCATTGATCAAAGGCCTACCCATGAGGGTGAAGTGTATCATATTGAGGGTGAAGTGTAAGTGTATCATAGTCGTTTTATCGACTTAGAGCTCACTCCTGTGCATCTGGCAACACAGCAGCAAACTCCAAGGCAGAATATGTGCCTTGGAGTTGGCAACACAGCAGCAAACTCCAAGGCAGAATATGTGCTGGTCCCACAGGAACTAGTTATTATCAGTGACTATTGTCAGGGAGACGGGGAATATAGTATGCAAAACGGATAAGTGGAACAGGACCAGGGTATGTCTGCCAGGGGCAAAAGATGATGATGATGATGATGCTGCTGCTGCTGCTGTAGAGCAGATATCATCTTTTAAGGGCACAAAAGGTGATATTGTTGTACACACTGGCACTAATGACCTTAAGTGTAAGAGATCTGCAGATTTACATAACAAGTACAGGTCAAAGCAGAAAAAAAGTTGCGAGTTAGGGTTAAATTTGAAAGTGTCTGCAATTCTGTCCAGACATGAAAGAAGGGAGTATATGATGAAAGCCTTGTCAATCAATTGGCCCTGGAAAGATTGTGCAAGGCTCACAGGGTAGAATTTTCTTCAGTGTGGTCTGTGCTTGCTAACAGGAGAGACTGCTTCTAGAGGGATGGGATACACTTAAATAGAAAGGGTGCAAGAATATTTGCTGATGCTATCGAGGCAGTGTTAGGTGGGTCGGAACACTGCTAGTTTGGGGGGATTCATAAGACTAAAAGATTAACGGTAGCCGCAGGCAGAAGGAATGTGATTCTTGCACTGCTTCTATTTTAATGAGCAGTAGCCTAGAGAACAAGTTGCTGGGAATTTCAAGAGCTGCTGGGAGTCATCATGGAACATGTAAATACATGGGTTGTGTTAAGGTAACTAACAGTAAGAACAAGTGCATGTATACTGGCATGTACACTAATGCTAGAAGTATATGTTGTTATTTGATCTTTAGGAGCATTAGCAACTAAGGCCATATTGCTCCGGGGATATGCGGTGGTCACGGGCTCGAACCCCGGTTTAATGAAGAAGTGTGTGCTACGCACTGCTGCTCCTCCCCATGGAGGTGCCACTAGAAGTATAGTAAATAAAACTGATGAATTTGAAGTGTTGATCAAGACATCAAAGCCAGATATTGTTGGGATATCAGATACATGGTGTCACACATATATAAGCAGTGCAGAGTTGGAATTTGGGGAGTACAATGTGTGTAGGAAGGATGGACAAGATAGGAAGGGAGGAGGGGTTATGCTATTAGTTAAGCTATTACATAAAATCTAAGGAAGTACATCCAATTGATGCTGGTGGACAATGCAGTGTTGAGTCTGTTTGGTGCGAAATAAGCACTGCGAAAGGAAAAATGAGAGTAGGTGTGTGTGTGCTATAGGCCTAATGAATCTAATGAGCAATTGTGCAGAGAAATAGAGTGGGCCAGTAAATCAGAATGTCTTATAATGGGAGATTTTAACTTTCCAGATATTGACTGGAACTTGTGGATTGGTCACTCGAACGCCAGCAAGACTTCTGTGGATTTATTGGAGGATTGTTTTCTACAGCAACATGTTTGAGGGGCAATCAGAGGGAGTAATACCCCTTGATCTGATTATCAGCAGTGATAACGCATGCATTAGGAATTTGCAGATAAAGGAACCACTAGGTGACAGTGATCACAATGTACTTATGTGGGATTTACTTAAAGGTGTAACTATGATCAAGGGTAAAAGAAAAGGTTTTTGTTTTCATAAAGGTGACTACAGAGGTCTTAGACAGTTTTTAATTCTATAGTAAAATCATCAGTGGGAACAACTGATGATGTTACCAAAAGTGAATTCTAAATGGGAAGCCTTCAGGAACTTAATCTTGGAAGCTACTAGGCTTTTCATGCCAACTAAGAAATACTGTTCAAGGTTCAGGCGTAAATGGATGTCAGATGAATTAACGAGGCTTGTGGCAGAGAAGAAAAATGCATGGGATGCATATAATTTATCAGGCGACACAGAAGTCTACGACAGATATAAGCTAGTCTGTAATCAATTCGCAAAGAAGGTTAGGGAGGCGAAGGCAGATTACGAGAAATCTTTGGCAAAGGTCACAGAGAAAAACAGCAAAGAGTTCTTTACTTGTGTAAACTCTAGAAGGAATGGGATGAATCAGATTTGTCCACTTAACATAGATGGTTCGACTATTGATGATTCTGCTCAGGTAGCTAACAAACTAAATAAATATTTTGCATCTACATTCAAACATGAGGAATTATTCGAGGAGGGAAATTCCAGACGTTTATCAAACTTTAACAGGGAGCTAAGTGATTTCGTGATAACTCAGAGCAAAGTAGAGGAGAAATTGTTGAAGTTAAACATAAAAAAGGTACCTGGGGCAGATGGAATCTATCCAGTTATAATGAAGGAGGCAGCAAGAGAAGTAAGTAAACCCTTAGCCATAATTATAAGAGCATCCTTATAGTCAGAGGAGGTCCCATGGACTGGAGATGTGCAAATGTATCCCCTATTCACAAATGGGGTTCAAAGGGTGACAGAAATAATTATAGACTTGTTAGTTTAAACTTCTGTTCTGGGGAAAGTAATGGAGTCACTGATTAAAGAGGTGATACAGGATCACCTAGACAAGACAGCAGCAATAGTTCAGACACAGAAAGGGTTTGTTAAGGGGAAGTCTTGTCTGACCAATTTGATTGGAAACTACGATGTGGTCACAAAGGAATTGGATGCTAAAAGTAATTTTTATATCATATACTTGGATTTCAGGAAAGCTTTTGATACTGTTACACATGGAAGACTGCCGTACAAATTGGAGTGGTATGGCATTTAGGGCAAGTTACTGCAATGGATAAAGTGATGGTTGAATGGCAGACGGGAGAGTGCGGTAATAAATGGACACTGCTCTACATGGACTAATGTAATTAGCGAAGTCCCGCAGGTTTTGGTGCTGAGCCCATTGTTGTTTTGTGTATTTATCAATGATATCAATGAAGGTATATCAGGCTTAATGTTCAAGTTTGCAGACGGAAAGGAAAGGGTTGGAAATACGAAGGAAAGGGTTGTTAATGACACTAAAGACAGTATGCTACTGCAAAAGGATCTAGAAAAGTTAGGCAGATAAACAGGCAGATGGGCTGAGAACTGGCAACTGAAATTTAACACTGACAAATGCAAAGTACTGCATATGGGCAGCAGTAACCCAAGAGAAATGTACCAACTCTGTAGTACTACACTCAGGGAGATGGATAATGAAAAAGACCTGGGGGTAATTGTGCAGTCATATATGAAGTTCTCTGAGCAGTGCAGATGCGCTGTCAGAGCATGTCATGGAGTTTTGTCAACAATATATAGGAATTCTGCTAGCAGAGATGAGGAGGTGATTATCCCTTTGTATAAGTCAATAGTCAGGCCACACCTTGAGTACCGTATACAGGTCTGGAGGCCTCATTTTAGGAAGGATGTAGAGTTGCTAGAACGAGTACGGAGAAGGGCAAGAAGATTGGAGAGAGGAACAAAGGGATGTGCTTATGAAGAACGGCTTTGAGTTCTTCAAGTTGCAGCATCTGAAGACTAGGCACCTGCGAGGTATATAAGGTTTGGGCACGCTCAATGCTGACGGGATACTTCTGCTTACTCAGACTAAGAAACTGAGGGGGGGGGGCATAGATTCAAACTGAAGAAAGACAGTTGTAGAATAGATGTGCAGAAGTTTGCCTTTAGCCAACAAGTAGTTGATTGCTAGAACAGACTTCCATCTGTTTTTGTGGAAGTTGATAGCTTAAATAAACTTAAGGCTGAACTAGACAAACATTTGGAGTGATCGGATGGTTGAAATGGGAAGGGTTTTTTTTTTTGGCTGATGCTGTATAAGCTTGCTTTCTTGCATCATATGCCTCAATTAATGTTAACGATACCCCGAAGAAAAATTTTTGCACTAAGATAAACACATGAGAATTACACAAGGCAAGTATTTTTCATGAATATATATTATTTTGCAAATAAAAAGATACATTTTAACACAGTATTATGAACAAACTGATTTATACATATTACAATTACTTCATGCAAAGCTTATTATTCATTTAATATAAAAATAACTTGTAGAATAAAACTTTACCAACTACTAGTCAAGTAGTTGGTAGTAGCCTAGTACAATTCACCCTGATTAAAAAAAAAAAAAAAAAATCATACTTTTTTAACTGCCCAGGCATTGACACTCGTGCTGATTCCACATTTCTTACTTGTCCACTGCGTACACTAAAACATAAATAGATTAATGAACATTAATATGACGTATTACTTTACGATCTCAAAATATGAATAAAATTAGTAGAACATAGTTCCTATAAGATATGATACAGGGAGTTATTACTTGTTGAAAATACATGGAGGATCCCTGAAGGACCTTACTTGCTACACTAGTCCACTCTGAGGAATACCCATTTATAACCACCCTCTGTCTACTGTCCTTCAACCAATCCCTAATACTTTGATGGACCTATTATTCTGACCTGCTCCAATTTGTACAATAACCTCTCACGAGGAACTGTATCAAAAGCTTTACTAAAACATATATATATATATATATATAAACATACACAGGGTCCAGTCACATTATTATGACCACCTACCACGTATCCAGAATATGTGCCTTTGAATATGAACTGTATCAAAAGCTTTACTAAAACTGATATATATATATATATATATATAAACATACACAGGGTCCAGTCACATTATTATGACCACCTACCACGTATCCAGAATATGTGCCTTTCACAGCATACACTGCAGCTAGCTGCGGTAGGAGGGACTCGATAAGTCTGCAGAAGGTTGCTACGGGTGCCCGTGACCATGCAGACTGCAGTGCACCCCGGAGTTCCTGTAGGTTCCTTGGTAAAGGATCCATCCGGCTGATGTGTTGATCGAGGTGGTCCCATAGATTTTCAATCAGTTTAAGATTCGAGGAATTCGGTGGCCAAGGGAGTAGCTTGAAGTCTTTGACATGCTCCTCAAACCACTCACAGACAATTCTGATGACATGGCATGGTGCATTATCTTGCTGATAGATACCATTGCCCTCAGGGAACACAGTCAACGTGTATGGGTGTACCTGATCGGCGGCAATCGATAGGTAACCATTTGTGTTCAGGGTGTGCTCCAGAAGTATCAGCGGACCCAAGCCATGCCATGAAAACGTTCCCCACCAGCCTGCCTTCTGCCAACAGCCGTGTCCAGGTGTCTGTTCTAGGAGGTTTCACACCTATTATGCCACCATTCATCCACTTGGTGGAGCAGAAACCGTGGCTCATTGGAGAAGGTCACCTATTGCCACTTGGCCAGGGTCCAGTGTTGGAACTGCTGTGCAAACTGACAGCGTTGTTTGCGATGAACAGCCATCAGCATGGGTGCTGTCACCAAGTGTCTGCTCCAGAGCCCAATGTGCAACAGAGTTTGCTGCACTGTCGTGTTGGAGACCTTTCTGATGGCCCCACGGTTCATTTCAACTGCTAATTAATCAACAGTAGGGCACTGATCGGTCCTGACCAACTGTTTCAGCCGACGTTCACCCCTGGAATCAGTGGCGCATAGGCTACACAAGTGGCACGTTGGGTCATAAAAACTGTCCCATTTGTCCAGTCTTGATACAGCATTTCACAAAGTCCGCTGTTTCGGAAATGCTGGCACCCCTGGCCCGATAGGTCACATGCTCTACCCATGACAGAGGCTGTTACTGTGTTCACAGATGCCGAATATCAAGCCTTATATGCTTGCAGTGTGTAAACTTGACACGTGCGCTGTATGATTCACTAGGTGTGTGTGATGTCTGCATTGGGGGGGGTCATAATATTGTGACTGGGCTCTATGTGTGTGTGAGTGTGTGTGTGTGTGTGTGTGTTGAATAGAATAACAAGAAAGTGGAAAGATTATTTTAAATAAGTTTAAAAAAAAGTTTATTTTTTTTGCTTTATATACACTTTCAGCTATATAAACACGTTGCAGTCATTCCTTGCTTGTGTCAAGATGGCAAATTATGTGCAGTTGACGCCACGATGAAAGAGTGCTACTGTTACTTTACATGAGGAAGGATGTTCTTCCCATCATATTGCTTATAGTGTCTTGTAATCAGTCAACAGTGAGTAAATTTCTTTCCAAAATCAAGAACTGGTTCTGCTGACAGGAAAAAAGGAACTGAATGCAAACGAATCTCTATGCCAAAACAGGACCGCGTTTGAAGCGCTTATGCCTTAAAAACCATAAAACTTCTTCGTTCTGAGCTGAAAAGAGAATGGGAAGAATGCTGCAACAGCCAAAAAAAAAAAAAATTCTGAATTGCCCTGAGAGAGAGAGAGAGAGAGAGAGAAGGGAATCACCAAGAATGATGATATCCAGCTCAGGACCCTAGGTGTGCCAAGTCCATACTCACCATATGCAAGCCCCTGGGGTTTATAATGCAGTGTCAATGTATGGCTCTTCAAGCCCCAGTTCTGTCTTGTAACTTTCTGCTGATTAAAATGATCTTAGATTTTTCGTTAAGATATTTAGTATGTGACAAGAAACTCATGCCATCATATAGTAGAACGGCAAAATATTTAACCTGGGGAATACACTGTATGGATTGATTCCTGTATTTGATAACAGTTTTATGATCAGGTTTACCTTTAATCAACATTTGTGATGTTTTTGCAACTGAGACCTGTAATTTGTAAATTCCTGACAAATTTGAGATTCCTCAAAATGACATCTGCAGTTTCTTCTAAGTTCCTCCTCGAATTCCTGCTAATCAGCATCGTCAGGTCATCAGCAAAGGCAACCACATTTGTGTGTATCATTGAACCTTTTTGTTGAGCTGGGAATCAAATACTCGATTCCAGCACAGGGAACCAAGAATTGACTCCTGTGGGCATCCTCTTGTCACTTGTCTGGAGGGAGACTATTTGTTTCCACTTCTTACAACAATAGTGTGATCTAAAAAGTAGCTACCAAGTAGCTTATAGATATGATCAGACACCTGAGCCTCCTGGAACCTCTCCATGGCACTCTGCCACCAAAGGTTGTCTGGGTCTCTTTGTGGACTTCAAAGGTTTTGAAGTCCACAAAGAGACCCACAAGATATTTCATGTCAGTTTCTTGTCTAATAATAAGAGCTGGGAGATTTCAGTGCTTCTACCTCTTGTAAAACCATATTGGTTTAAAGAAGACAGTCCCTTTGCAGAGTAAGCCATCACAGGTGACTAGCTAAGACCTATTCTAAGGCCAGCCATCGTCATACAGGCCCATCACTGGAAGAACGATGGGCCTGTATGACAATGGATTATCAGCAGGCTTATCTGGATTGTTTAACAAGTTCTTCAGGACTGCCTTTTTCCACACTCTTGGAAAGGTGCCTTGTTTAAGGCAAGAGTTGAACAATATTACAATAGAATCAGGAAAAATCTTCCAAGTTCTTATAACCACTTCTACCTCAGTGGCGTTGACTCTGGGCATTTTCCCGAAGGCATAGATCGAATTGCTGCTTCGATGTCATCCATATTAAAAGGAGGTTCCTCTGGTCTACCTACATAAAAAGAATCATTAAGCTTGATATTAACTTCTTCCTGCATTTCAGTTGTTTCATCATCTTGATAGATTATCACATACAAAATTATTTTATTACTATTATCACATACAAAATTATTTTATTACTATTATCACATACAAAATTATTTTATTACTATTATCACATACAAAATCCTAGTGTATCCAAGTTCTCTGCATTTTTGACAGAGGTAAAGATTTCCCCTGGCGAGAGTTTGTTATTAATGAGCTTATACACCAGTCTCAAGGGATCACTATTTCCCTGGGAACTGACTAAGCTTTCCCATAAGGCCTTTTTATGTTTATAGATCTCCTGGTGGTATTATCATCTCGCCTGTATCTGTCGTACAATACTAGTATTTGCAAGGTAGTTCGGGTTCTGCTCCGCATGGTTCTCTGATATTCTTGCCTGAATCGTCTAGTGAGCAATTTTAAATCAGATAGAACAGTCAACCACCAGGGAATATAAGGTTTCCTCTTGTGATAAAGAATGGATTCATCATAGGCCTGCAGTATCTTATCTTGTAGGAAATTGACTTGATCATCAATATTGAGGGATTCCATGTAATTTAATTGCTCCACAGAAAGCAGGTCCTTAATTGTACTATCAATAATTTGCCATTTGGCAGCTCTGGTATGGCATCTTAGGACGTCTGAGTTATCAATCGTAGTGTGAGTAATGTTGCCTCCCAAGGTAAAAGTTATGGCATTATGGACACTAGTTGACCAGCTAGTATGAACTTGCCATTACCCAAGTTTAGGGGCAACAGCAGATGTCACCAAAGAGATGTCTACATATGACTGACTACACATGTCGGTGGATGATCAGCAGTATTCAGGATCTTCAGACGATAAGGCAATATCAACTCCTCCATTAATTCTCCTTTCTCAGTAGTCTGAGAACCATTCCATAAAACCAATGATGGATGCCAAAGACTTCATATTGGCATCCATCAACAAAACGACGTACGTATCTCTAAGGGCCTGCAACAAAGTATCCTGATGATTTGAACAGTGACACAACATATAATTGACCAGTGTGCCTCAAGACAGACACAAACTGCATGTTTTGAACTCAAGCTCACTATCCTAGTGACAGTCAGAGTTGGATCAGTCACAACAATTGCAGCCCAGATCCATCTTCTGGTGTTTCCCCACTGTACCAACAATATCTGGATCAGAACTGTGCCACTCTAAATCTCATCGGCAAGTCCTTTACTAGTCCTCCTTTATAGGAGTAGGGCTCTTGTAAGCCAAGAACTATTGTAGAGAGATCATTCATCCCTAATATTGCCCACTGGCAATTTAGTTGCAAAAATTTTGTCTTGTACTGCTTGAATTAGTATTCTGAATAAGTTTATTATTCATTATATGCTGTTAACTAATTAACTCCAGAGCTTTCAGATATTCGCAGCATTTTTTATCTTTATAAGAGTGGGAACAGTTCTTCTTTCTTCTTTTGCAGCTTGGACATCAGGAGGTTTATCCTTATTCTGATAATCGTTGTATGTGTGACCTGCCTGGCTACAGTGACCACAAGTCTGGGAATCCTGGGTACATACTCGTGCTGAGTGACCATAGCTTAGGCATTTGAAACACCTATGCAATATGGTGTAATCTTTAATCGTATGTAATGTCCAACCAAGGTACACTCTGCGATTTGTTAGGAAAGTTGTTTTACATAATGGGCTCGTCACCTCTAATATACAGTTTATACTTGTCTTATTCTGTTTAGGATAAGTTGAAAATCTAGGTTTGATTTGTTATTTTATTTCATCTATGGTAAAACCATTATCCTTAAGATATGGTACAAATCATCTATTATGTCTTCTATATTAATGTCTTTATTTACATCATATTACTATTGTGGGTCTTAACTTTTTAGGTGTTTCTGACCTAAGTCCACATTCCTGCAATTTAGAGCAATTCCTGATTTTGTCCAGGTCTTGAGAGAATGCAGCTTCAATTAGAACTCCACTGGCTCTAATCTTGCTCATGTATTTAATTCTTACATCTTTAATTTCAGAAATAAGTTTAGTTTTTATTTCATGTCTTACTTCTTCACTTGTTGTGAGAGTACTGTCTTCAGCAGCCTTTATTAGTATCACGCGTTGCTGAGGAGGAGTCTTAGATGTTTGTTAAATGTGTTACTTCCCACTAGAGTGTATAATCCAGCATCCTGAGCATAGCTGAATGTTGGCACTACTGGAGCCAGGGGATGAACTAATTGGTCTTCCTGTTCATCTAGCCTAACTTTCAGACATTCATTCTCCAATATGACATTCATCATTAATTGTTCTTTTGCAGATCATATATCTTGAATGTCTGCAATGACAGGCTTGTAAGTCTCCCTCTTTTTTTTTTTTTTTTTTTTTGCTAATGCTGCATAAGCTTGCTTTCTTGCATCGTATGCCTCTGCTAATGCTAATCTCTGAGAGAGAGACAGTAGCATGTAGTGCAAAAACTTGGTCAGTATATGAACACAAGCATTGTGATGTCTGTGCACTTATTTCTGCTGACTCATTAACCAAAGGGAACTCAATAATCTTCTGTGGTCCCTCAGGATCATTGTCATGAGATGGCAGGAGATTTCCAGAGTCTAGATCACCTCGATTTGGGCAAACCTATGCCTACTTCACTCCCCGGCTTCACTTCCATCCACTTGTGAAGGAGTAAGCAGAGGTGGAAAATTATCTACTATCTCATCTAATTCTGTTGAATCCATTTGTATATTGTTCTTTATATTATTTTAAGATTTTTGAAATTTTCTCCAGATTTTTCCAACAATATTTGGCTGAGATTTACAATTTTGATGCGATTAGGCTTAACAAATAGCCCAACGAGATTTTTAATCAATGAAAAAAGTTTGAAACCCCCTATTAGGGAGAAATAATATAATAATAATGATAATAAGAATAAAACTTACCACCATTCTATGGCATGTTCCAGGGATATAAAAGAAGCAGGCCTACTTCTTAAAAAGCTCTGCATACTCTGTAAAGCATCCAGTGCAGTACCTGATTAAAATGCACGTGGAAAGTTAAGTTACATCTGTTGTTTCACTTGGAAAATCAAAAAATAAATTCCTTAAATAAGGAAAAACATATACAAGTAAATTAGCAATGGTGTGAAAGTAATACATAATAACTTTTTATTCTCAGGTCATCCATTTATAGGTTAGTGAAACAATGTCAGATGCACGTAATCGCCACTGATAATCAGAAAGAAGAAAATTGGGAGACGAGAACATCATATATAAAAAAATTTTAATTAAAAGAATGAGTTACAAATTGTATATTATGATCCCGCCCTGAAAATATTCTTCAGGAATGATGAGAGAAATGGTCAAAAGGAAATTACACAAGAACATGAAATATTCTTTAAAAATATACACAAGCAATGTTTAACTCCAGTGTATCTTAAATGAAGATCAAAGGCAAAGCAACATGTTAATGTGTAACCATCTTTATCAATACTTTTAAAAATTCTCACATTAGATTAGTTGTGATACCAAACATCATATTTGACACTTGGTGGACAAGATCAACTGGCAAGCATGCTTTCTTGGCTGCTTTACTGTCAAAATGATACCTTGTAGTGTAGTGTGCACTTGAGATGATGGAGGTGCAATAGAAAGCTGCATCCTATTCTGTGACACCTTCCTTTTTTTCTTACTGCTACCTACAACAACAGATGTCCATCATAGATATTGTATAAGTATGAATAAAAAAGAAACTTTGTACACCTATGTGACGTTCTTGTACACCTATGTGACATGCTAGCGTGGGCTGTTACCAAAGTAGACCTGAGCAGTTTTTTAATATTGGAAGCTTCTCTAAGTTTGTTTGTTTTTTTTTCTTTTCTGGCAAGTTATCTGAGGATGGGAAGGCTATCTTCTTGTACAGAATAAACATTTTGTAATTGTTAATGTATCTTAACAATTTTCAGGTGCATGCCATGATTTCAATTACCATGAATTACAGAGGTGCATGTTCTTGTGTCTCACAGTGAGTATGGGTACCTATGACAGCCATTGACTGCCATAACCTATATGAGCTAATATCTGGCACATAGTGCATGTGGATATCTTAGGTGATCAGCTGGGCTACTATACTGCATCAGTGCTGCGTTATGAGACACATAATACTCACCATAGGCATCAACCACATGTGGCTGTCATGTATGGCCTTTGGCTGGTTGTTCAACTGCTGTTCAGCCAGTCATGATAGACTTGTGACACTAGAGAATGGGAGCCCTTAACCATGTTGGCTGTTGTCAAGATACTGGCACCTATTTGTCTTTCCTCCAAAATCATTTCACGTTTGAAGTCATAAAGACCTTGATGCCGACCCATTCTTTCTTTGATCAATTTCTGAATGCAGAACAATTCTGATCTGCATTCAAAAATCGGCACTCTGATCAATTTTTGAATGTAGACATTCAAATATTTATCACCATGTGTGCAAACTACAATCTCTCCAGTAGTATACAATCGATACACACAATTATGGGAGATTTTTTGAATGGCTTGGTACAAAATTACATTAAATCTACACTAAGGTACTCGGCCCAAAGTTACCATATTTCTTTCCTAAAATATTGCCTTCAAAACAACATCGTTCCGAAGTTTGCCAGGGTGAATTTAAATCAAAAAATTTCAGGCATAAAACAACTATCACTGGCGACATCACGTAATATTGTTAAGCTTGCCTTAAAATCTCGATATTCGGATAAACAAAAATACCTTTCCCAGGTTAGGAAGCTTCGCGATAAATTAAAAAATTATCTACATCCGAACGATTGGTCTGTATTGAAGACCTCCATAGATTTGCGACGGGAAGCACAAGCCTCAGAAATAAAAAACAGACACGTTAATAAGTTGCAAACATTATCGAATAGTTCAAGACACGTTCATGCGAATTCTAACACATTGTCGCGAGCTTGCGACCAAGTTCACACGAGATGGGTGACATCCCCCCCACAGACACATAACGCACTACCACAGAATATGTCGGCTAGTTCACGAACACCCCCTCACCCAGTATCCAACGAACCGACATATCAACAGGTTACAAATCTTTCCTCGTGTACACTATCGCAGGACCAGATTTCACTTTTATCCAAAGGATTAAATTATAATTTACCACCTCGAAAGCTGCCAAAAAAACAATGCGTAATTGATATTGAATTTGGACTTCGTAGTGTTCCACAAAAAGATGTATTTATTCAGCAAGTTAACCAAGTAGTGAATAACATAAAAGAAACGCGACTTCCTAAATTGAATACACATGACAGTTCAGCTTTACGAGAACTTCGAGAAAATAAGGACATTATTATACAGAGGGCAGATAAAGGAGATACAGTGGTAATACTAGATAAACATGATTATATTAATAAGTTAGATTCAGTTGTATCTGATAGCTCCACTTATTGTGAAGTGGACCCGACACTGTTTACCAATTTGGTAAATCAATACAATAAAACGTTAACCACATATCGAAAAAACGACTACATTACTATGGTTCAGTTGAAGGAATTGAAGTCCAGAACATACAATATTCCTGCACTTTTTGGTCAGGTAAAATTACACAAGCCTGGATTTCCGATTCGACCTATTGTTTCCTACAGGAACTCGGCATTTTCAGCCTTAGCCACACATGTATATAACATTATAAAACCTTTTAGACAGGTTATACAATTTGGGATTAAGAATTACGATACATTATTTAATAATCTTAAAGACTGTAGACTCGGCGACAATGACAATTTATTCTCATTAGATGTTACATCATTATATACGAATGTAAACGTTGAATACACATTAGATATTATTTGGGATATGTTAAATAAAAACTCGACACCGATTAATTATACGAAGCTGCCTATAAAGGAGATTTTTCACTTAATTAAACTATTAGTTGAGGGTAACTACATCACCTTTCGAGACAAGGTGTACAAACAAATTTTTGGATTACCAATGGGTTTGAGCCTGAGTGGCTTAATGTCAGAGATCTATCTCTCAACGATTGAGCAGATACATTTGACACCTTTTCGTCCCCGTATCACATACTATGGGAGGTATTTAGACGATGTTCTAGTTATTACCGATAGTAGTACTATCCAAGATATTTTACATTCGTTTAATAATATTCATTCTAGACTCAAATTTACATTGGAAAGGGAAGATACGGATACTAAGTCATTAAACTTTCTAAATTTCACGCTTACCCGGGACTCGAACAAAATACAATTTAGCATCTATCGAAAACCCACAAACACCGGTATGCTTCTACATTATAATAGCTACCACCCGTTCACCTACAAAAGATCGATTATCTTTAATCAATTTCTAAATGCCTATAAATACTCAACGACGGATTCTGCTTTAGACTCAGAAATACAAATATTAACTAGCAGATTCTTGAACAGGGGTTATCCCATTAACACAATAAATCGAATTAGGGTACAAGCTAAGGATAGGATACAAAATACTGCACCAATCAACAATAGTAATATCAAAAAATACTTTATTTCTGTCCCATATGTTGAACAGTGGCACAAACAGCTTAACAGATTCTTTAAAGATACCGAATTTAAAATTATAGCTAGGCCTATACGGAAGTTACACACTATACTGAACAATCGCTCGGTTCTTTCGGCGTTCGCAACACAAATTAATGATCTAGTATACAACATTTCTTGCGGTGATTGCGACTCGTCTTATCAGGGTTCGACGCGGTTTTCTCTTAATATCCGTGTAAATCAACACGAAGCCTCAGTTCGTGCTTCTCGTTCAGCAGCGTCAGAATTAGCCTTTCATGCCATTAACGAAAAACATACTTTTTTATTTAACGAGGCCAAAATACTTAACGTTCAACGTAATTATACGCGACTATTAATTGCAGAAACCATTGAAATTAAATTACACGAGAATTCTGTTAATGTTCGGCGGCCATATTTGATCTCCGATGCGTGGACCTTTACGCGCATGCGCGAAGACACAATCACTATTTAAGTTGCAGGTTTAGCCTGATTCGGTAATTTTCATTCCTGTGATCACGACAGTCGGTCGAAAAGCATTGTCAGCTTCAGGAAGGAAAATCGTTTTGAATATTTTCGTTAGATTCTTTTAATTGCGTTAATTTGAATTTTAATTGTTTTGAATTGTGTTAAATTGATTATTTAATTATTTATATTTTACTTTAATTATTTATATTTTACTTTAATGTACCGGTAAGTTGTCGATTTTTTCGTTTTTATTTCTGGAGGGTATCATACGGAAGTGTTCCACGTACTATATTGAGGTAAACTCCTCTTATTGATTTACTAAAACTACAATCTTATATCAGCATTTTGCAACTTGGAGCCTTCATCAGCATCACAGACCAGTCTATTGCTACACAAGGGGGTGCTGCTAATGCGAAGCCAACTCAGCATATATTCATCAGTTTAAGAGATATTTAATGACTGATTTATTCCTTGTCATGAAGTTTCACTAATGAAATTTCAATGCTACACAACTTGTATATAGTGTGTAATATGCTACAGAAGAATGGTGAAATATTTGCAATATTATGACACAGAATTTTCAAATGATGTAATATTTACAATGATATAATATAGCAGTTGCATGCCAGAACCTCTAAAGAGTTAATTTTCGTCACTGGATACTATGAACTCACAGAATTAAAGGTGGCTCTGAAATATGGGTGATTCTATTTAATGAGAACTGAGGTAAAGATGCTAATTTTAATTAACAGCAATGACAGATAGCGATTTAGTAAAGCTATGATATCGATATCAGAGACAAGGATGTTTTCAGAATTTACCACACTGTGGCTATACCTGATCTTTCAAAGATTTTCTTTAGACTGTCTTCAAAATCGAAGTTTCTAAAAAGCAAAATGTTAAGTGTCTGAAAGTAAGCATAGAATAAAGTTATGGCACTTAAATTTAAAAAAGATTTATGCATTATAAAGATTGTAATTTTTATGACAAGACACTCTCCTCATGAACTATACATGCATATTTCTATATTAGCATTAGCATTAGTAGAGGCATATGATGCAAGAAAGCAAGCTTATTCAGCATCAACCAAAAAAAAAAAAACACACACCACTCCCATTTCACCCCTCCGTTCGTTCGAAATACCTGTCCAGTTGAGCTTTAAATTTGTTTAGGCTATCAACTTCAACAACAAGTGATGGAAGTCGGTTCCACCAACCAACCACCCGCTGGCCAAAGGCAAATTTCCGCACATCTATCCGACATCCTTCCTTCCTCAATTTGAATTTATGCCCTCTGAGGTGATTATTTTGAGCAAGATGAAGAATCCCATTGGCATTGAGCATGCTCAAACCATTCAAAGCCTTATACACCTCTATCAGATCACCTCGCCAGTGCCTAGTCTCCAGACTCTGTCATTTGCAAAACTTAAGCCTTTCTTCGTAAGAGCAACCCTTTGTTCCATTCACTAATCTTGTTGCCCTTCTCTGTACCCGTTCCAGCAGCTCTACATCCTTCTTGAAATGAGGCCTCCAGTACTCAAGATGTGGCCTAACCATTGCCTTATACAAGGGAATAATCACCTCCTTATCTCTGCTAGAAAAATTCCTGCATATCATTGACAAGACACCATGAGCTACTCTTGCAGCTCGTCTGCACTGCTCAGAGAACTTCATATCTGCCTGCACAATTACCCCCAGGTCCTTTTCATTCTCCACCACTGTCAGTGTAGTACCGCAGAGTTGATACGTTTCTCTGGGGTTACTGTTTCCCATATGTAGTACTCTACATTTGTCAATGTTAAACTTCATTTGCCACCTCTCAGCCCATCTGTTCAACCTTTCCAGATCCTGTTGCAGCAGCATAGCGTGAGTAGTGTCCTTAACAACCCTGCCAATCTTTGTATCATCTGCAAACTTTGACATTAAACTTGATATCCCATCATCAATATCATTCATAAACACCGAAAACAACAACAGACCCAACACTGAACCCCGAGGAACTCCACTAATAACATTAGTCCACGTTGAGCAGTGTCCATTGATTACCACTCTCTGTCTTCTGCCACTCAACCATCTCCTTATCCATAGCAGCAATTTGCCTCCAATGCCACACTGCTCCAATTTGTGCAGCAGTCTTCCATGTGCAACAGTATCAAAAGCCTTTCTAAGATCCAAGTATATAATATCAAAGTTATTCCCTGCATCCAGTTCTTTTGTGACTACATCATAGTATCCAATCAAATTGGTCAGGCAAGACCTGCCCTTAACAAAACCATGCTGCGTCTGAGCTATAACTGAATTCTTGTCTAGATGATCCTGCAGTGCTTCTTTAACCAGTGCCTCCATTAATTTACCTGGAACAGAAGTTAAACTAACAGGTCTATAATTACTTGTGTCAGCCTTTGATCCCCCTTTGTGAATTGGGGTTACATTTGCACATCTCCAGTCTATGGGTACCTCCTCTGAGTCCAAAGAAGCTCACATAATTATGGCTAGGGGTTTGCTTACTTCCTTTGCTGCCTCGTTTAATATAACTGGATAGATCCCATCCACCCCAGGTGCCTTTTTTATGTTTATCCTCAACAATCTCTCCTCCACTTTCCTCTCAGTTATTACAAAATCATCCAGCTCACTGCCAATGTTTACTTTACCTACATCATTCTCCTTCCTGAATAACTCCTCATGCGTGAATGTAGACGCAAAATACTCGTTTAGATTGTTAGCCACCTGAGCAGGATCCTCAACTGTTGAACCATCAATATCCAGTGGACCAATCTGATTCATCCCTTTCCTTCTTGAGTTTAAATAGGTAAAGAACTCTTTTCTGTTTTTCTTTGCATCCTTTGCCAAGGATTTTTCGTAGTCTGCCTTTGCCTGCCTAATCTCCTTTGTGACTTGGTTACAGACCAACTTATATCTATCATAGGCTTCCACGTCACCCATTAATTTGTATGTATCCCATGCATTTTTCTTCTCTGCCATATGTCTCATTAGTTCATCTGACAACCATTTAGGCCTAAACCTTGAACAATATTTCTTAGTTGGTATGTAAAGCCTGGTAGCCTCCAAGATTAGTTCCTTGAATGCTTCCCATTTTGAGTTTGCTGTTGGTAACATCATCAGTTGGTCCCACTGTATAGAATTTAAATACTGTCTCAGACCATCATGGTCGCCTTTACGAAAACAAAAACGAAAACATATATGCATATACAGTTCACAAACCTAAATTTTTCTGATTGTAAAATGCCCAGTTGTTATTTACAAGGTTAAAAATGATTGACTAAAACAGAAGTGCTCAAGTACTCTGTTTCTTTATGTTAAATTTACAGATTCTGAAAATTTTCAGGAATCTAAAAGAACTAAATGAGTTGCATAACACTGTTTACTAAATTACCACTTTAACCTCTGGAAGAACCTTAGTCTTCCAAGAATATCATGCCACTTTTAGACTAAGATAAATGAAATGAATTCAGAAAGCAGCTACATAATAAAATGCCAACAATTCAATAATAGGACTATATTATTAAGCTTGTATTTTTTTCTCTGTAACTGATGCTGGCAACTATTTCTATTTTTTTGCAGTTATTTATCATAATCATTAAAAAATGAATTGTTTTCCAACTATTTTTGGAAAAAATTCATTGCATGGTATGGAGAAAGAGCGGGGGAAGAGGGAGAAACACTACTACTGCTAATCATATTCTTTTAATAAAACCTCACCTTCTACCACGTCGATTACTACCAGGGCAATAACAGAAGGTATTAGGTCCCTATACACTGTATGGACTGCTACAGCTCCACCCATACTGGAAAATATTGTAACAGAAGAACAGTTATATAACTTAGCATCACTCTTTAAATCAACTTTTTATAAAAGAAAAATAAATCAAATTACACTGCCTGAAATGAATCACAATAATCAAATTACTGGTGTTTGGTTAATTAAACAAACCCATCAAAATTGTATTAAACCTACTACAGTAGAACTGGATGAAAGATGAAGAAAAATGAAACTTGCATAATTAATATACTTGCTGACTGTAGTGGTCAAGACATTACTGTTAATTCCTGTAGATGTACTACAATGGCATAAACTAGTGTTGAGTGTTCATTAAACGAGAGGAAATCATTAAACAGTCAAGCCAGAACAATTATTGTGGATGTATCTGAAGAACAAATGTGAAGAGAGTAAAAATGCCTAATTAAAATAATTAAAAGCCAAAAGTAAAGAAACAGGGTTATCATATCCATCTATTAGAACAGTTACTGCAGATTCTTCTAAAGTCCTTCAAAATCATGTAAAAAGTCCCTTGGGTTTATTGTGCAGATTATTCTAATGATGACAGGTATACTGTTACTTTGAAGTCGAAAACACTGCAGTTCATATTCAGGTCCCATTTGGGATCAATTAGGTTTAACTTTGAAACAGTTTGGTTGTTTAGTTACAATTAACTCCACTGCTTAAACTAAATCACTGTGCCAAGTATACCAGAGGCGAACAAATGTAAACAAAGGTCAGGGTATGTCATCTACACCACAGAGGAATGACCAATCCACAGTTGGGCAATACTATGTGGTATATGTCTTTCACCATCCAGTATAATACCACCACTTTATTAAAATTAGAGGTGTGAAATGGTGAAAACCGTATTTGGTCTTCAGAGTAAAGATCTGGAATTTTCCCATCTCTTCAATCATACAGTGTGGGTCATCTTCCGAGATTATAACAGCCATCGTGGTGAGATCCAATATTTCTTAAATTTTAAAGGTACACCTTCAAAGAGGTTTTCATAGACCAGCTGCCATAGTCCATCAAACACAACTTACTGGTAATAACACTTTAGCTTACTGGTAATAGCACATCAATCAAAAAAGTCTATCACCATCACTTTTGCTTAATCTACCACAATGTGTCACGAATACTTGAACTAATGGAATAAACTTACTATGAAATGATCTAATCCTCTCAAAATCTTCCTAATTCATTTCATAAATATATGTGGTCCCAGTTCCAATCTCGGTGATGCCCATTTCCACTTACAATCTGAAAAGTCCTACTTAGTTTTTTTTTTAACAAAATCTTGGTTATTGGTTGCCTCAATGGCCAATCATCTCATTGATCCTAATTATTCACCTTGATACCTTCTGCTTTAAAGTTAGTACAAGTACTTTATATATGTCTGCTCTGCTATTCCTTGTCAAAAATTTCCTAATCTAGAATCTCCTGGGGCTTGAAATCTCTTTACCCAATCCTGTTAAATTCATCTATTGTATCTGTCATTCTCCCACCTTTACAAATCACTTAGAACTATTTGACTTTTGTTCTCTTACTCTTGACTTTCTCCAAATTAACTTTTCCAATAGCAAAGTAATTTTTTCTTTCTGATTTTAATGTTCATAACTCCAGTTTTCTTCAATTTTCTGGTTGCACAGACCCAGTTGGTAGAGATGTAGCAACTTTAGCACTTACTAATGAATTTGCACAATTTGTTCATTGACCTATTAGAATACCAGACAATCCTAATTGCACAGATAATACCCATGATTTTTGCCACACCAACAATCCTTTACGGAAGTACATACTATTATTAATGTTAATAGACCTCCAGCTATTTTAGATTACAACTTCGTGATGGTTTCTTCTCCAATGACTATTGTCAGCTTCATGTCATTTGGTATCATAAGAATCTGAAATGGGGTTATCTGCATGATTTCTACTTCTATTTTCCTTGGTTGCACTACTAAATATTCTGATTCTAATGTTTATCAGTGATATTACTCTTGCAAGGGTCAAATCCTTTCTACTTCATTCCATCCTAAATTCTAGTCCTTTATCTAAACCATGGCTTCCTAATAAATGTTCTAAAGCTGTTCAAAATAAGAAAGAATATATGATTAGCTTGTGCCTAAATCTACAGCTTCATTTTCTGCCTACACTAAATCTTGCTGGAGGTCGATTAACAGTTATAAAAAAAAATTATTAATCAATCCAAACTTGATTTCAAATGGGCTGACTAGGAAAATAGTTTCTTATACTATTTTCTTCTTCTTCTTCTGATAGTTAATTCTCCCGGTCTCTAGCAAAAGCTTTTGGCTGCAGCATCTGTCTATCCATACTCCCAGCTCCGATACATCCTGATAGTTCTTTTGTATTCTCATTTAAAAATAAACTTATTAGCTCTTGCATCAATTATCTTGGGAAATCATCTGCTATCACATCAAACACATTCCATTCATTGTCTCCCAATGGCATTTCTTCACTTGTTCTCAAAATCTGTGTTATGGAACTTACTCCTTTTTTTTTTTTGTCACCTTTTTACATCTCCCTATTCTAATAGGGAAGAGAAATATTTCTGTATCAAAATTTGGTAATTCAATTTGCCAGCCAATTCATAAAAAGCATGACAAATCCTCTCTTCCAATTATTGTCCCATCACACTTACCTTAACTCTTTCCAAAATAATGGTGAAATCCCTCAATCACCAACTATTACACTATCTCAAAACTTCCACCTTATCAGTAATTGTGAATGTGGATTCCATGTGTCACATTTATACAGCTTCAAAGAAAAAGTTAGTATTAACAATACTGTGAAAGGAAACCACAGGCTCTGACTGCAATGGCCAAAAATACATAAATAAATAAAATAATTAAATAAAAATAAGTAAAAATTAATCAAAGAATTTTAAAAAATATATCTAAAAAAGGAAAGAAAAGAAAAGTAACAACCCATGTGTTTACCTCCTCTATAGGTAAGCTTAGTGTGAACAAATTCTTACCCTAAGGTCAATTATGGCCATTTATGGCCAGTAGGTGCATTAGATTTCCCTAAAGTAAGAATGTTTAATATTCCTGGGAAGTTATATCCAGTAGTTCATATCTCATTTCCATTTTCCAGTGACCTAAATGTTTAAATTCACTTGTAAATTGCTTAAAATACTTTATTATTCAAGATTATATTAAAAAAAATTGTAGCTACAAAGTTTATTGTACCACATGGATGTCACCTTACTTCCCCCACCATTCCCTCTACATAGAAAAAGGCTACATGCATCAAAAAAAAAAAAAAAAAAAAAAAAACCACCAGATGTACAGAGACCAAGTTGAAGATCAGACACCATGTGGCAGATAAAATTTTTAGAAGTTAAGAAAAGCAATTCTAGCATTCAGGGACCTCCATAGTCAAGTGGTCAAACACAAGGGTATCAAAATGCACACACTGTGGTTCAAGCTCAAGTGACTATGAATATGGCATAATATAAATTATTCATTCATTTGATGTAACAAAAAAATTTATATCCTAATAATCTTTATAAAAAACACTGTAAATACATAATTTACAAGTAAATAATGTGAATAATAATTTTTAAAGATGTATATTTTTAGTATAAAGCAACCTTAACAAGTATTACTAAATCAAAATTACGAAGTACAGGAATTCCCCACCTAGCACTCCTAATTGGGGTGGGGGGATTAAAAACAGAGCTAAGTGAAAATCTGTGTTATGTAGAAGAGATTTATTCATAGAATATAATGTGAATAATTTAAACTGGTTGGCATGACCAGTGTTTTTGGCCAATTTTAAAGGCAACATTTCTCTATATAACAATATTAAATGTAGCAGAAATATTTAAAGCTTTAAATACATAAATTAGGTGATAAAACATAAACATAGCACATGTTCAGTAAAATGCAAGAAAGCTTACCTTAAACTTATATGTATTCTGAATTTACAACAGCAGCTTATCATACAGTTGATTTTCCAATCATTCAAAAATACTATATGTAGTGTAAACCCAGCAATCAGCCAAATCCAGTATTTCTAAAATGTCCAATTTTGTTTCCAAAAAAAAAATTTTCCAATAGCTTATCACAGTCTTTGTGTTAATAGCACTACCTGACTCACTTTTAGCATTAGCATTAGTGGACGCATATGATGCAAGAAAGCAAGCTTATACAGCATCAGCCAAAAAAAACTCCCTTCCCATTTCACCCATCCAGTCGTTGAAAATGTGTGTCTAGTTCTGCCTTGAATTTATTTAAGCTATCAACTTCCACAACGACAGATGGAAGTTTGTTCCAGCAATCAACTACCCGCAGGCTAAAGGAAAATCTCTGTACATCTATTCGACAACTGTCTTTCCACAATTTCAGTTTGGGCCTCCTCAGGTTTGTAATCTAAGTAAGAGGAAGAATCCCATTAGCATTGAGCCTGTTCAATCCATTCAAGGCTTTATACACCTCAATCAGATCACCTCGCAGGTGCCTAGTCTGAAGAAGCCGCAATTTTCAGAACTTAAGCCTCTCTTGGTAAGAGCATCACATTGTTCCCCCTCACAAATATTGTTGCCCTTCTCTGTACTCATTCTAGCAATGCTACATCCTTCCTAAAACGAGGCTTCCAGACCAGTACACAGTACTGAAGGTGTGGCCTGACCATTGCCTTATACAAGGGGAAAATCACCTCCTTATCTCTGCTTTAAAAATACCTCTATATCATTAATAAGACTGCACAACTTACCCTGGCAGCTTGTCTGCAATGCAATGCTCAGAAAACTTCATATCTGACTGCATAATTACCCCCAGGTCTCTTTCATTCTACACTACCCTGAGTGGAACACCACAAAGTTGGTACATTTCTCTGGAATTACTGCTACCCATATGCAGTACTTTGCATTTGTCAATGTTAAACTTCAGTTGCCACTTCTCAGCCCATCGACCCAACTTTTCCAGATCCTGTTGCAGCAGCATACTGCCATTACTGTTATTAACAACCCTGCCAAACTTTGTATCATCTGCAAATGTTGACATTAAGCTTGATATACCTTCATCAATATCATTGATAAATATATAAAACAACAATGGGCCCAACACCGAACCCTGAGGGACACCACTAATAACATTAGTCTACGTAGAGCAATACCCACTGATTACCACTCTCTGTCTTCTCCTACTCAACCATCCTTTTATCCATTGTAGCAACTGCCCTTAATGCCATACTGCTCCAATTTGTACAGTAGTCTTACATTTGCAACAGTATCAAAAGCTTTCCTGAAATCCAAGTATATGATATCAAAATTATTTTTTGCATACAGTTCCTTTGTAACCACATCACAGTATCCAATCAAACTGATCAGACAAGACTTCCCATTGACAAATCCATCTGTGTCTCAATTATTACCGCTGTCTTGTCTACATGATCTTGCAATGCTTCTTTAACCAGTGACTTCATTATTCTCCCTGGAACAGAAGTTAAACTAACTGGTCTGTAATTACTTGTGTCACCCTTAGATCAGATCATCCTTTGCGAATTGGGGATACATCTGCACATGTCCAGTCCATAAGGACTTCCCCTGAGTACAAGGATGCTCTCATAATTATGGCTAAGGGTTTTCTTACTTTCTCTGCTAACCTCCTTTAATATAACTGGATAGATCTAATCCACCACAGGTGTGTTTAACTTCAACAATTTCTCCTCCACTTTGCTCTCAGTTATTAAAAAATCATTAAGCACCCTGTTACAGTTTGGTAAATGTCTAGCATTTTCCACCCTTAGCTCCTCATGTGTGAATGTAGATGCACAATATTCATTCAGATTATCAGCTCTCTGAGCAGAATCATGAACAGTCAAACCATCAATACTAAGTGTACAAATCTGATTTATTCCCTTCCATTTGGAGTTTATATAAGTAAAGAAGTCTTTGCTGGTTTTTTTTGCATCCATTGCCAAAGATTTCTGATAATCTTCAGCAATGGGGGGAGATACAAGGCCTAATAGATTAACAGTAGCCAGTGGCAGAGGTGAAAGTGATTATTGCACTGCTTCTATTGAAATGAGCAGCAGCCTGGAAAACAAGATGCAGGATATTTCAGAGACTGCTGGGAGTCATCGCAGAACAAGTAAACAAATGGGTTGTATTAGGGCAGCTAAGAATAAGAACAGGTGCATATATACTTGCATGTACACCAATGCTAGGAGTTTGGTAAATAAATTTGATGAATTTGAGGTATTCCTCAAAACATCAAAGGCAGATATTGTTGGGATATCAGAGACGTGGTGTCACACAGATATAAGGAATGCAGAATTGGAATTTGAGGAATACAATGTGTATAGAAAGGATAGACAGGATAGAAGGGGAGGAGGGGTTATGCTATTAGTTAAGAAACACATAAAATCCAAGGAAGTTAAGCCAGTCGACATCGATGGACATGGCAGTGTCGAGTCAGTTTAGTGTGACATAAGCATAAGGAAATCAAAATTGAGAGTAGGAGTGTGCTATAGGCCTAATGACTCTGATGAGTATAATAAGGTACTATACAGGGAAATAGAGTGGGACAGTAAATCAGAGAGAGTCTTATAATGGAGGATTTTAATTTCCCAGATATTGACTGGAATTTGTGGGTTGGTCACTCACACACTAGCAAGGCTTTTGTGGATTTATTGGATGATTGTTTCTACATCAGCACGTTCGGGAGGCAATTAGAGGGAGCAATACTCTTGATCTGATTAACAGTAGTGATTTTTCATGCATTAAGAATCTGCAGATAAAGGAACCACTAGGTGGCAGGGATCACAGTGTGCTGAAGTGGGATTTACTCAAGGAGGTAACTACCATCAGAGGTAAAGGGAAGGGTTTTTGCTTTCGTAAAGGCGACTACAATGGTCTGAGACAGTATTTAAATTCTATACAGTGGGACCAACTAATGATGTTACCAACAGCAAATTCAAAATGGAAGCATTCAAAGAACTAATCTTGGAAGCTACCAGGCTTTACATACCAACTAAGAAATATTGTTCAAGATTCAGGCCTAAATGGATGTCAGATGAACTAATGAGACATATGGCAGAGAAGAAAAATGCATGGGATACATACAAATTAATGGGTGACATGGAAGCCTATGATAGATATAAGTTGGTCTGTAACCAAGTCACAAAGGAGATTAGGCAGGCAAAGGAAGATTATGAGAAATCCTTGGCAAAGGATGCAAAGAAAAACAGAAAAGAGTTCTTTACCTATTTAAACTCAAGAAGGAAAGGGATGAATCAGATTGGTCCACTGGATATTGATGGTTCAACAGTTCAGGATCCTTCTCAGGTGGCTAACAATCTAAACGAGTATTTTCCATCTACATTCACACATGAGGAGCTATTCAGGAAGGGGAATGTTGTAGGTGAAGTAAACATTGGCAGTGAGCTGGATGTAAAAAGTAAAGTAAAGTGCAGCCATTATCAACCCACTGCAGGGTGGAAGCCTCCTCAACAATTCATGCTGAGGGAAATGGACCATAATCTGCCACGCTGGTCCAGTGCGGGTTGGCAGATCGACCGTATTCAGCAGGCAGGGGCTTGAACCCCGGTCTACTCAAAGAGCGTGTGCTACTGCACTCCCGCTCCTGCCCACTCGGCTACGGAGGCGACTTTGTAATAACTGAGAGGAAAGTGGAGGAGAAATTGTTGAGGATAAACATAAAAAAGCACCCGGGGTGGATGGGATCTATCCAGTTATATTAAAGGAGGCAGCAAAGGAAGTAAGCAAACCCCTAGCCATAATTATTAGAGCTTCTTTGGACTCTGGGGAGGTATCCATAGACTGGAGATGTGCAAATGTAACCCTAATTCACAAAGGAGGATCAAAGGCTGACACAAGTAATTATAGACCTGTTAGTCTAACTTTTGTTCCAGGAAAATTAATGGAGGCACTGGTTAAAGAAGCAATGCAGGATCATCTAAACAAGAACTGAGTTATAGCTCAGACACAGCATGGTTTTGTTAAGGGAAGGTCTTGCCTGACCAATTTGATTGGATACTATGATGTAGTCACAAAAGAACTGGATGCAGGGAATAACTTTGATATTATATATTTGGATCTTAGAAAGGCTTTTGACACTGTTGCACATGGAAGACTGCTGCAGAAATTGGAGCAGTGTGGCATTGGAGGCAAATTGCTGCTATGGATAAAGGGATGGTTGAGTGGCAGAAGACAGAGAGTGGTAATCAATGGACACTGCTCAACGTGGACTAATGTTATTAGTGGAGTTCCTCAGAGTTCAGTGTTGGGTTCGTTGTTGTTTTCTGTATTTATAAATGATATTGATGATGGTATATCAAGCTTAATGTCCAAGTTTGCAGACGATACTGATGCTATGCTGCTGCAACAGGATCTGGAAAGGTTGAGCAGATGGGCTGAGACGTGGCAAATGAAGTTTAACATTGACAAATGTAAAGTACTACATATGGGAAATAGTAACCCCAGAGCAACGTATCAACTCTGTGGTTATTATTGTTATTTGGTTTTTTTTAGGAGCATTAGCAACTAAGGCCATATTGCTCCGGGATATGCGGTGGTCATTCCTTGACCTTTCCGCATACTCCGTATTTGGTGGTGACGGGCTCGAACCCCGGTCTAATCAAGAAGCATGTGCTACGCACTGCTGCTCCTTCCCACCTGGCTACGGAGGCGCCCAACTCTGTGGTACTACACTGACAGTGGTAGAGAATGAAAAGGATCTAGGAGGTAATTGTGCAGGCAGATATGTTCTCTGAGCAGTGCAGACGAGCTGCAAGAGTAGCTCATGGTGTCTTGTCAATGATATACAGGAATTTCTCTAGAAGGGATAGGGAGGTGATTATTCCCTTGTATAAGGCAATGGTCAGGCCACACCTTGAGCACTGTATACAGGTCTGGAGGCCTCATTTCAAGAAGGATGTAGAGCTGCTGGAATGAGTACAGAGAAGGGCAACAAGATTAGTGAATGGAACAAAGGGTTGCTCTTACGAAGAAAGGCAAATTACAGAGTCTGGAGACTAGGCACCGGCGAGGTGATCTGATAGAGGTGTATAACGCCTTGAATGGTTTGAGCATGCTCAATGCCGATGGGATTCTTCCTCTTGCTCAGAATAATCACCTGAGAGGGCATAAATTCAAATTGAGGAAAGACAGATGTAGGATAGACGTGCGGAAATTTGCCTTTAGCCAGCGGGTAGTAGGTTGGTGGAACAGACTTCCATCACTTGTTGTTGAAGTTGATAGCCTAAACAAATTTAAGGCTCAGCTGGACAGGTGTTTTGAACGAACGGGGGGGGGGGGGGGGGTGGAATGAATGGGAGTGGTGTTTTTTTTTTTTTTTTTTTTTTTTTTTGGCTGATGCTGAATAAGCTTACTTTCTTGCATCATATGCCTCTACTAATGCTAATGCGCCTTTGCTTGCCTAACCTCTTTTGTGACTTGATTACAGACTAGCTTATATATACCATAGGCTTCTGTGTTGCCTGATAATTTATATGCATCCCATTCATTTTATTCTCTGCCACATATATCATTATTTCATCTGACATCCATTTGGGTCTAAACCTAGAATAATATTTCTTTTTGGAACAAAAATCCTTGTAGCTTCCAAAATTACTTTCTCGAATGTTTCCCATTTAGAATTTGCTGTTAGTAATATCATTAGTTGGTCCCACTATATAGAACTTAAAAATCTCTGAATCCACTGTAGTCACTTTTACAAAAGCAAAAACTCTTCCCTTTACTCCTGATGGTAGTTACATTTTTAAGTAAATCCTACATCAGTGTACTATGATCACTGCCACCTAGTTGTTCCTTTATCTGTAAATTCTTAATGCATGAATAATCACTGCTGATAATCAGATCAAGAGTGTTACACCCTCTAGTTGCCTCTCTAATATGCTGCTGTAGAAAACAATCATCGAATAAATCCACAAAAGACTTGCTAGTGTGCGAGTGACCAATCCACAAGTTCCAGTCAATATCTGGGAAGTTAAAATCCCCCATAATAAGACACACTGATTTACTGGCCCACTCTATTTCTCTGTATAATTGTTCACTGTACTCATTAGAGTCATTAGGCCTATAACAAACTCCTACTCTCATTTTTGCTTTCCTAATGCTTATGTCATACCAAACTGACTCAACATTGCACTGTCCATCTATGTCAACTGGATGCACTTCCTTAGATTTTATGTGTTTCTTAACTAACAGCATAACCCCTCCTCCCTTCTTATCCTGTCTATCCTTTCTGTACACATTGTACTCCCTAAATTCCAATTCTGCATTCCTTATATATGTATGACACCACGTCTCTTCTATCCCAACAATATCTGCCTTTGATGTCTTGATAAGCACTTCAAATTCATCAAATTTATTTACTATACTCCTAGCATTGGTGTACATGCAAGTATACATGCACCTATTCTTACTCTTAGTTACTGTAACACAGCCCACATAGTTATTTGTTTCATGACTCCCAGCAGTTCCTAAAATCCCCAGCAACTTGCTTTCTGGGCTGCTGCTCATTAAAATAGAAGCAGTGCAAGAATCATTTCCACCTCTGCTTGTGGCTACTGTTAATCTATAGTCTGTGAATCCCTCCAAGTTAGAAGTTTTCCAACCCACCTAACATTGCCTCGATATAACAAATGTAAATACATTACTGTCGAACCTCTAATGCAGAAATGAAGATAAAGTAACTACAGAAGTGCCTACTTACACTTTTCACCCGATGACACGGAGCAGAGCCGTTGTGAAAGATGCAGTTACTTGGCAGGTTGAAATGGTCTCTAATGGTTGGCAGCAATTTCCTTCCAATATGGCCAGGTCTTACACCTGGCTATATTGGAAGGAAACAACTGTAGGTGACCTACTCCACGATATGAAATGCACCCCCATATCATTTGGCTGGTAGGGAATTTCGCTGTAGACATCATACAATCTGGATGGTATTCTTCACGTCTATGGTGAATCATTTGTCTCCCATCAGAGCCATGCAGGTTGAATTTCTTCTTATCCATGAAAATAACTGACTTCCAATACTCGCGGGTCCATTTGACATACTCCTTACACCAAATTAATCAGGCCTCTTTCATTTTTTGTGTGAGGAGGGGCTTCTTCTTAGGACGATGGGCTACAAGTCCATTTTTGAAGAGGCATCTTATGACTGTTACTGCACTTGCTACCACTCCTGTATGTTCTTCCCATTCTCTTTTCAGCTCAGACAGAGAAGCTTTATAGTTTTTAAGACATAAGCGCTTCAAAATGTGGTCCTATTTTGGCGTAGAGACTTGTTTGCTTCCGGTTCCTTTTTTCCTATCAGTAGAACCAGTATTCTTGAATTTGGAAAGAAATCAACCCACTGTTGACTGATTACAAGACACACTATAAGCAATATGATGGGAAAAACATTCTTCCTCACATAAAGCAACAATAGCGGTCTTTCTTCGTGGCGTCAACTGCACGTAACTCGCCATCCTGACACAAGCAAGGAGTGACTGCAACTCTTGCAGAGCGTGCTTATATAGCTGAAAGTAACAGCTGATGCAATATTACATCATCACCTGTGTGTGTCAAATCTTATCTGATGCAATCTGTTAGAAATATTGCCATATACTTACATTATTCGGATGACAATTACAATTTTAAGGGGTGAGGCAATTTCTTTGAACATCAATGTATATCTTTTGTATTTTATTGTATTTTTGATTAAAGTATTAGTTTGTGTTTTACAAATAGATTAAATAGGCTTAGTAGCATTCACTAGAAATATATTTTTTAAATTTGGCTAGTGACTTTATAAGTTACAACTTGCAACTCAAACCGCTATCGTATTGGTGTTTTGTCTGGAATATTACAGTGTAATGAACAGTGCAGAAGAATAGTAGGGTTTTAATTGTAATAAATAAGTATTTTGAAGGTTGTAATAAATTTTTGTACAAATATCTTTTGTATTTAGTTAAGGATTTAGCTAATTTAACATTGGGATTAAGATATAGCGTAACTCGATAACATATCACACCCTCACATGAAAAGTGACACAACTCAAAAACTGCTATGACACTATTTCTGTTTTGCCTCCATCGCATTATTAGTAATGCCAAAGTGACACACAGCACGATCTAGCGGATTATTTTAATATTATTGTTGTGACATTTTTCCTGTTAGAAGTCCAACATAATCTTCAGATTTATGAGAAAATCCAAAAATCGAAAATTTTTCAGTTGTGTCACTTTTCTAGCAGGGGTGCGATATATCTCTTGATAGCTAAGGTATAACATAAAACTATATCACAGAAAATGTATTACTGCATTAGCTTAGTATAGTATTGTATAGTCAAGTGTAGCATAGAAAATTAATCAATTAAATTTATTAACCTTATTGATTTTCAATGTTAATTAATTAAATTGTATTTAAACAGAAATCATGCCCCAGACTACAGTGGAAAAGCAACGTCCAGAAAGTAACAGCAATGCTGTGGTTCAGGGGAAAACCGAAGTGGGTGATTCTCTAATGCATCACAGCCAAAAAAATTTGCAACTTGTGAAATGTTTGCGGAACTTTCTGGAACAGGACATGATCTAGCCAAGGAGGATGTCTCTGTGTGGGCCATGTGCAGAGAGTGTCAAGAAATAGGCATCTATGAGAGTTTGAAGAGTAGGGTAGATGCCCTCAAAGGAATTAAAATGAGGGCTCATCAAACTCTCAGCTGCCGAACTGAACAGCAGAGCAGCAACCTTCAGGGAAGAATGTGCTGGTCTCACAGAAGCTAATTATTATCGGTGACTCTATTGTCAAGGAGACGGGAAATATAATGTACAAAGAGAATAGCTGGAATAGGACCAGGGTATGTCTGCCAGGAACAAAAGTTGATGACGTTGTAGAGCAGATATCATCTTTTAAGGGCATTGTTGTTGTTGTTATTTGGTTTTTAGGAGCATTAGCAACTAAGGCCATATTGCTCCAGGATATGCGGTGGTCATTCCCTGACCTTTTTGCATCCTCCGTATTTGGTGGTCACAGGCTCGAACCCTGGTCTAATTAAGAAGCGTGTGCTATGCACTGCTGCTCCTGCCCACCCGGCTACGGAGGCACCTTTTTTTTTTTTTTTTTTTTTTAAGGGCACAAAGTGTGATATTGTTGCACTAATGACATTAAGAGTAGGAGATCTGCACACTTACTTAACAAGTACAGGTCAATGTTGAAAAAAAAAAGTCACGAATTAGGGTTAAATTTGAAAGTGTCTGCAATTCTGCTCAAACATGATAGTAGGGAGTATATGATGATAGCCTTGTCAATAAGTTCGCTTCTGGAGAGACTGTGCAAGGTTCATGGGGTAGACTTTTTCTCAGCGTAGTCTGTGCTTGTTAACAGGAGAAACTGTTTCTACAGGAATCAGATACACTTAAATAGAAAGGGTGCAAGAATATTTGCTGATGCTATCGAGGCAGTGTTAGGTGGGTCAGAAAACTGCTAGCTTGAGGGGATTCACAGACTAATAGATTAATGGTACTCACAGGCAGAAGTGAAAATGATTCTTGCATGCTTCTATTGGAATGAGCAGTAGCCTGGAAGTGAGTTACTGGGGGATTTCAAGGGCTGCCGGGAGTCATCATGGAACAAGTAAATACAGTAGAACATCGGTTATCTGGAATAATTTCAAAGGCTGAACTTTCTTCTTTTCTTTTATTAACGTAGGTTACAGTAAGCGCCGGTTATAGTGATCATGTTTGCAAACTGAATTTTGATTCTATTAATCAAAACATTGAGTTTACTACCTGTTTATAACAGATTGTACAAACAAAAAACCGATAACTGCAAATTGTTTTTATTGTTTGATGGTTGTGACCTCTAGAATTCTATGTTACCTTCAGAAATGTGCTTTACAAAAATATCATCAGACTATTGGGTTTGCTTGGAAACTATGAGTGAATTTGAGATTAGTTTAGCTCCAGATTGGGCAAGAATAATATTGGCCCGAACTGTGCGATTTATTATTTTTCTCTATTTTTTATGATAAAATGTGAACGAAAAGAAAATGTGTAGTTTTAACATTGCAACAAAAAAAGGAAATTAAATTAGAAAAGGTGAAAATCTCTCCAAAGAGTTTAATGTGGGGCCTTCAGCAATTTATATCATCAAGAAAAATTTCAACGCTATAACAGAAGTTGTGTTGATTATAGATAGTGAAGGAAGATCTAGAAGGAAAAAGACGATGTTGAAATCTGAAAATGCCACTTCAGAGAGTGCACTTTATTTGTGGTTTTCTCAGAAGCTAAGTTTAGGTGAACCAATGTCTGGCCCAATGCTGTGTGAAAAAGCATTAGCTTTTAATCGGAAATTAAGAGGTGATGAGGAGGTTAAGGCAAGCACAGGTTGGCTGAAAAACTTTAAACTGAGACACATACATGAACTAGATATTCAAGGCGAGAAATTATCTATAGACAAATCGGCAGTGGAAGTCCTTTAAAAGTAAGTTTGCTTCAGTTATAGCAAATTACGAGAAAGAAAAGATTTATGATGTTGATTAGATGGACTTATGGAAAGCATTACTGAGGAAAAACCCTAGCTATTAAAAGAGAAATGCCTGTACCAGGTTTTAAGATGAGAAAAGAGAGTTACATTTGCTATGTGTGCAAATGCCACCGAGACACACAGATTCTTCATGCTCATTATCAGTAAAGTCGAAAAAAGGGGAAGTCTTGTCTGACCAATTTGATTGGATACTACAATGAGGTCACAAAGGAACTCGATGCAAAAAATAATTTTGATATCATATACTTGGATTTCAGGAAAGCTTTTGATACTGCTGCACATGGAAAACTACTATACATGATGGAGCAATATGGTATTAGGAGCAAGTTGCTACTATAGATAAAGAGATGGTTAAGTGGGAGAAGACAGAGGATGGTTATCAATGAACAGTGCTCTTTGTGGACTAATGTTATTAGTGGAATCCCCAGTGTTGGGCTCATTGTTGTTTTCAGTATTTATCAATGATATTGATGAAGGTATATCCAGGGTTAATGTCTAAGTTTGCAGATGATACAAAGGTTGGCAGGGTTGTTAATGATAGTACGCTACTGCAACAGGATCTTAAAAAGTTGAGCAGTGGGCTGAGAGGTGACAAATGAAGTTTAACAATGACAAATGTAAAGTACTGTATATGGGTAGTAGTAACCCCAGAATAACGTATAAACTGGGTGGTACTAACTCAAGGTGGTGGAGAATGAAAAGGACCTTTGGGGTAATTGTGCAGTCAGATATGAAGTTTTCTGAGCAGTGCAGACAGCTGCAAGAGTAGCTCATGGGGTCTTGTCAATGATATATAGGAATTTTGTTAGTAGGGATAAGGAGGTGATTATCCCTTTGTGTAAGGCAATTGTGAGCCACATCTTGAGTACTGCACACAGGTCTGGAGGCCTCATTTTAGCAAGGAGTAGAGTTGCTAGAACGAGTACAGAGAAGGGCAACAAGACTGGTGAGAAGAACAAAGGGGTGCACTTATGAAGAAAGACTTAAGTTCTGCAAGTTGCAGCATCTGGAGACTGGGCACCTGCGAGGTGATCTGATTGCTATATGTCCCCTTCTAAAGAAGTTTGGGGCATTAGCAATGAATAAGTAAATACATAAGAAAATGTCTTTAATCTTCTTCTTTGTCTTCGCCTTTTCCCACGTTATATGGGGTCGGCATTCAATGTTCCCAATTCACACTTTACATCCTCTTCTTCTCCTCTAGTTGGATTAACTTCTTAACCGGAACACATCTATTGGTTTTGGCATAGTTTTTACGACCAGATGCCCTACCTGACATCAACCCTCACCATTTATCCGGGTTTGGGATTTAAGCTGCCGATCTACTAAACCTGCCGCAGCCGTAAATGGAGTAGCTCTTATTCAGTGAAGCTTCCTCTTGATGTCACAATTCAATAATTTTATGCAATTTATGCCAAATTTCTAGTCACCACTGAACAAGCAGGTGGCACTGCTGTAGTTCTTTTATCTCCTGGAGACATCCAAATGGCTGACTCGGTAGAATTACTGTGACCTTGAAAATACCAATAATGTATAACTCAGCAACACGTGAGTATTTTTAAATACAGTTTGGTATCCTGAAACCTTCTACACCAAAGCTGTCAGGTAGCACAACTATTCTACTAAGAATTCCCAGTGACTGATTATAGTTCCTTAAAAATTTAATGACCTTGAAATTTCTTGTTTTCCTATGTCCGAACATAATAATGATAGCCATTTTAAAAAAGTTCACAGTCTGAAAAATAAAACGACCTTTAGGTGCCAAATCTTAACCTATCACTCACCCACACTTATTTTATCTAGAATATAACTTCTTTTTGAGCAACACTCCCGAAAACCTATCTTTATTAATTAATTTTAATAGCGCACTAATTTATTATTATTAGCCATATTGTGCAAGGAAGCCTAAGGCTTATGCTGTACCAGCAAAAAAAAAAAAAAAAAAATTCCGAGTTACCTGAGAGAGAGAGAGAGAGAGAGAGAGAGAGAGAGAGAGAGAAGTAGAAAAGAATCACCAAGAAAGAGAAGAATGATGATACCTAGCTCAGGACCCTGGGTGTGCCATGCCCATACTCACCAGATGTGAGCCCCTGGGGCTAGCATACAGCTGGTGCCACCAGTGCCGATAAAGTAATAAAGAAAATGTCTTTATTACTTTTCTATTATAAAGAAACTTTCATTAAAAAAACAACACAACACAACACAAAAACAGTGGATTCCAGTTATTTAGGCCGATTAACCAGATTTATTTGGGACAAATCTTAACGAACAGAACCCAATCGAGAAAATAGCCAGGGTTTACTTCGCTTAATTGGGACAACATGCCGTTTAATCAGGGCAGGAGACCACAGCGCAGGAGATTACCCTACCATTGTCTCCGACTGAACCACGAGGTACGGCCAGATTTCTGGAGGTTGCAACTATAAAACAATAAAAACAATTAGCTGTCACCTGTTTATTGGGCTTTTCTGTTAGTGTAATCTATCATAAGCAGATAGTAATCTTGATCTTATTGAATTTGCGATAATATCGACAGCTGGAATTCTGTGGGTTATTATGGCAAAATGTGTTTACACTTCCATGGAATCTTCAATTATATAAAATTAATTTTCAGAATCTTATTTTTAAACCTTCTTAACTTGTTACTCCGTTTTCACTTGCGCATATCGTGTTACTTGCAATACGTGTGTGTGCCGTGTTCTTTGTTATTGATTGCTTATCTTTTTACTGTTTTAAATTTTAACCCATAAATGTCAGTGAACAGAAATGTCAACTAGTTAGTACGTACATATTACAGTTCATATTAATTATTCTGATTATCACGTATAACTTAATTTTTTAATTGGTAAGGTAATAAAAGGTAAATTTATGCTTAATATATCTTTACTTTTATAGGCTGTGGATAATATTCCTCCTGTTTTTGCTAATTAGAATCGCTGTTTAACAGAATTAAAATTCAACTCACAAACATGATCACAATGACCGGAACTTACTACAAATTGTATAGTGAACGGTACTTTACTATGGTGAGTCCATCTTAACGTAATTTAATTGTAACCAATTGTAAAGCAGGGGTCCACTGTATTTTTAACTATTTATGCAACTTTGCATAATTGGGGCAGCCGCTTAATTGGGCCAAAATGCACTAGTCCCAGTTCATCCCAAATAACCAGAATCGACTGTATACAGTAAGTGCTTATACTCATTTAACAAAAAAACATATTTGATAATAAATCAAGCACAGTTGTGTTCGACTTATTATACACAAATAGAGATGTCTATATGGATAATTGAAATCTTACTGTTTTTATGCAAATACATCTCGGGTTGTCAGGAAACCTCCTCAGAAAAACCAAAAAAATTGTTAGGTCTGTCCAAAAAATATAAGATAGTTGTAGTTATGAGCATTAAAATAAGTAAGAAAATATTAGGAAAGTTAGTTTGGAGAAAATCAAGTTTCAAATAAAAAAAAGTGTCAAATTGTTTTGAGAGATTTGTAGAGGTGGGAAAACAACAGAGACAACAGATGAATTTGACAGAATTGGATAAAGAGGTTTTAAGCCAGAAGAGATTCCAGAGTGGACATATGCACAAGTACTGCATTTAAAGTAAAGAAATCATAGAGCAAATAATTAGTACAGAAAGAGGTGCACATGCTTGAAGCAAGTATTGAGTTTGTTAGAAACGCTAAGATGGGTTTGGCAAATTGCAAGTTGAAATCACTGACCACACATTTGTGCAATGAATTAGGAAGTTTTTGGGCAGTTCATGTCTTTTCCCAGATAAATTTGTTCCACTAGTTTCGATGACTTATGACGCATTGGTTTAAATGAGGTAAAGTTGTGGGGTGAACACATACGAACTGAAGCAATCAGGAAATCAGTGCATCACAGATGAAATTTCCGGACAATAAGAATATGCCCAGCTCCTAGACATGACATGGTTGCTGCAGTGTCTCCCCACATGCATACTACTCAGACTCTCCAGTCATGAGCTGGCAGAGTACAGACAACGAGACTATACACTAGCTGATCAATATAATTCCTAGAAAGTTACCAATAGGTTTGGTCTAGTGGACTTTCTAGTAGCTGGATTGTGAAAAACATTTTAAAAGTTGTACTCTTGAAATGAAAGGAATACTGGATCTCAACACGGTGCCCACTGTAACTTCAAAAGACTAGATCTGCATGGTAGAAGAGAAGAGAAGAGAGAGAGATCATGGAGCTTGGCTCTGAGGACCAGATATAGTTTTCACCACTTAAAGCCTCTAATAAGCAAAAAGGAGGTACTGCATGGGTGATGAGAATCATCTATTAACTAATATTTTTCAGTTAGAATTGTATTTAAAGTGAAGAAATCACTTTAATTATAATAAGAAAATCAACTATTTTACCTTACAAATATCTGAAAATTACTAAAATTAGAATAATTAACTAAAATTAGAATCATCTTGTTACTTAGCATAAATGTAAGTAACAAAGTCACATGATGAATTCTTTTAAAAGTGTTGCTTTTATAAGTCAATAGCTATTTTTGATAAAGAATTATCTTTCTGTCTACAGAATCACAAACAATTCTAAGATTTATAAGGTGAAAGTAGTCAATATGGTAATTTTTTATTATACATTAATTATGCTAACAGAAGAAGGTGAATGAATATAAAACAAAGCAGTGCGGCAATTTTAAGATTAATGTTCATTTAAAAAAAAAACAAAAGAAAAGTAAGCTATGAAGCAAATAAAGTTTAACTGAATAATATATTTAAAAACAAATTTTCACAATGAAGCCTGTAACAATTCCCAATATCTATAATAAATATATCAAAAGGTAACTGATTGACTGTCAATTATTGATATAGCAGTAATTCCGATTACTTTTGTGATTTACAAAACTTGCTATTTGTTTTCAAAGGAGCATATCTCATTTTAATTTTACAACCAAATTTAATTACCTATGGCCAACTAATATCACACTGGGTGGATCGCTTCTTTCATACATAGCTTGGAATACCTTTCCCACATCACTAAAAGAAAAGAAAAATCACTTCCATTAGACAAATGTCACAGCTAAAAATGAGCTCACTTATCAATCATATTGTTAGCATAATTATTAAATGTAACTATACTAATGGCAAAATATACGAGGTGTGGCAATAAAGTTCCCAGAGTGTGCAATAAAAAAGAACACAACGTGAAGGAGCTCAAAAATGGTTTTATTTCTATTCAAAGTAATTACCACCTGATTGAAAGCACTTATTACACCATTCTAAAAGTTTCTGAAAAGAGTCAGTGAAGGTATTCAAAACGATGATTTTCTTTATGTCCTCAACGTCCTGAACTCTCTTTCCTTCGGAAGCAGTTTTCACTTTGGAAAAGAGGTAGAAGTCCACTGGTGCTAGATTGGAAGAAGAGGATGGATGGTTTATCTATACAATGTCACGTTTCATTATAAATGTGTTAAAAACATGTGCAGAATAGGCAGGGGCATTGTTGTGCAACAAGAATCAGTTGCCTTACTCTTGAAATTGTGGCCTCACCTAGAAATGAACTCCACTTCAGCTAAAAATTCCTTGCAAATCATACCTTAAAAATCATTGCCAAGCGGACCTTGGTGATGATTTTGAAGTCTACTGCATGCTCTGACACTTTGTCTCTATCTCTGGTCATACTGAAACACTCAACACTCATCTGCAGTGACAATACAGTTGAAGAAATTAGGACCGTCTTGAGAAGTCTGGATAAAGTCTTTTCATGATGACACTCTTTGTTGCTTCTGCTTATTCATGAGGCAGCAAGACATCTCCTTATTTATAATGAACTCATCAGCTTTCATTCTGAGAGTCACACAACAATCTCTTACAATTTCCCAAAATTTTACAAATCTGTCCTTTTCGAGAGGTTGCTGGCACCCATTTCTTAGGTCTTCACGAACATCCTCATAGCCATCTTGAACCACTTATACCAATCAAATACCCTAGTATGACTTAATGTTTCTTTACCATAAACAGTTTTTAACATTTCATACGTTTCTGTTGCAGATTTTCCAAGTTTGAAGCAATTTTGATATTGTTCGTTGCTTCATTGCAAAATCATGCTATGAAATGTTAACATTATCAACAAAACTGGTCTGCAGCCTACTAGACAATCTCTGTACCACCATCTGTTGGAGGAAGCTTGAACTGCTACATACCATTTCCATTTAATTCAAACTCATTGAACATGACTGCAAAAGCACCAGTCTGGGTACTTTATTGCCACAGTAAAAAAAATTTGAAAATTTGCATGAATCGGGCATGCATACAAAATCTTCAAGCAGAGAATTTGTGTAAAGTTTACAGACATAAGCCTATGTTTGGTCATATGTAGCAAAAATAAACTGGTGAAAGGCACATTGAATTTCGAACAGTCTTGATGCCAAGAAAGTGCCACATCCTGAGCTTACTCCTTTTATGTGTTGCCTTTTTTCACTTAATTATTATTCCACAGGTATTTTCCCTTCTGCTTGGAAATTTGCTCATATCCAGCCAGTTGAGGAGGTGATTATCCCTTTCTATAAGGACATGGTTAGGCCACATCTTGTGTACTGCATACAGGTCTGGAGGCCTCGCTCTAGGAAGAACCCGTGATGGAAACAAAAGGGTGCTCTTACCTTTTGTAAGCTGAATGTTAATGGCATTCTTCCCACTTGCTGAGATGGCAACACAAGAACCATGGCAAACTTTGGGAAATTTACCAGAAAAACTGGTTTGCTGCTACAGCAGTTTCTCCCTGCATTCTCGGTAAACAGACGGTGCACGTTATTGGTAGCTGTAGAAGTCAAGAACGATGTATTGACTGACATTTAGGCATAATGACAATGTAATGATTAGTTTTTTCTCTTTATTAAAAGCAGATTACTGGAGTTCATGAGTGTTTTCATTAAAAAAAACCATATCACTGATTTCTCTGTGCATTTTTAAGATCCGGTTTCCTAACCTTAAAGGATAGGTTAGGAAAAAAGGAAAAGGTTTCTTTATTTTTTGTTATATTTCATAACCTAGCTTAAAGGTTAGGTTACGAAATAATATGAAAATAAAAAAACATGCCTGCAAAATATATACACTTTGAAGACTAAATGCACAAGGCACAATATGTTATGGGTTGAGATTAATTATATATTGGTGTAAATACACCTCCGTAGCCAGGTGGGCAGGAGCAGTAGTGCATAGCACACGCTTCTTGATTAGACCGGAATTCGAGCCCGTACCCACCAAATACGGAGGATGTGGTAGGTCAGGGAATGACCACTGCATATTCCCAGCCCGGATAAAGGGTGAGGGTTGGCATCAGGAAGGGCATCCGGCTGTAAAAATTGCATGCCAAAACATTAAAAAAAAAATGCTGACCCCATATAATAATGGGAAAAGACGAGGAAAAAAAAAGGTGTAAATACACCATAGTTTATCCATTAATTTAACTACATAAGTAGCTAAATTTATGGATAAACTATGCTAAATTACGCTAAACTATGCTAAATTAAGCTAAGCTATACATACGATCTACATAAGTAGTGTAACGGCATCTTTTCTTTGCTGAAATTTACACTGAAGTTCTCATCAGTTAGCACTTGACACATCAGTTAGTACTTGCCACAGAGTCCTTGTCAGTAATGTAAGAACTGATCAATCTTAATTTCTGTGCAATCTGGCTCTCTCTGCTTTGAGAATATCACATTCCCATGATAGAATCAGGCCTCTTTCCATCTGGACCTTCATTCCTGTTTCTGGTTAGTTTCTGTTTCATGACTCATCAACATTTATTCCAATGGTTGGATATTGTTTTTTCAATAAAAAACTTCATGCACATGATGCCCACTTTGTATGCAACATCTGTTTTGAAGTTTGTTTCTTTAAGAAGCCAGGGACTTCACTTTCAGAAGAAATCAAGATTAACAATTTGTGCTTATAATTTGTAGTAAAGTTTGAATGCTTGATTATTCCTCAATCGAAAAAGCTGGATCATAGCAGTAGTTTTTGATAGATGCTTTTATTTTACTGTCTTTAGGAAATCAGGATTGTCTTGAGAAATCTGAATGAAGTCTTTGCATGATGAACTCTTTGTTGCTTCTGCTAGATATGAGTGAATCTGCAGGCAGATGAGCCAAGCAGTTATTTAAAAGCAGTTATAGCTTAGGTTCCAAGTGTTTCTTTGTAGATTTCTGGTATACAGATGGAACCATTTAAAAAAGAGGTGAGACCATTCCGAAAAGAGATTTCCAGGTATTTGAATTGTTTTCCACATTCTGTTGTGTGTCCCTAGCCATATAATGTGTATACTCTTATTGGCAGTTGTTTCATTTTTAGGTTTTTCAAATATATGAGGTTTCTAACTTTTCCCAATACACAAAGGTGTTTTAGCATTAGCATTAGCATTAGTAGAGGCATTTGATGCAAGAAAGCAAGCTTATGCAGCATCAGCCAAAAAAAAAAAAAAAAAAACCCACTTCCACTTCACCCCTCTGTTCGTTCAAAATACCTGTCCAGCTGAGCCTTAAACTTATTTAGGCTATCAACCTCCACCACAAGGGATGGAAGTCTGTTCCACCAACCAACCACCCGCTGGCTAAAGGCAAATTTCCGCACGTCTATCCTACATCTGTCTTTCCTCAATTTGAATTTATGCCCTCTCAGGTAATTTTTCTGAGCTAGAGGAAGAATCCCATCAGCATTGAGCATGCTTAAACCATTCAAGGCTTTATACACCTCTATCAGATCACCTCGCTGGTGCCTAGTCTCCAGACACTGTAATTTGCAAAACTTAAGCCTTTCTTCGTAAGAGCACCCCTTTGTTCCATTCACTAATCTTGTTGCCCTTCTCTGTACTCGTTCCAGCAGCTCTACATCCTTCTTGAAATGAGGCCTCCAGACCTGTATACAGTACTCTAGGTGTGGCCTGACCATTGCCTTATACAATGGAATAATCACCTCCTTATCCCTGCTGGAAAAATTCCTGTATATCATTGACAATACTCCATGAGCTACTCTTGCAGCCTGTCTGCACTGCTCAGAGAACTTCATATCTGCCTGCACAACCACCCCCAAGTCCCTTTCATTCTCTACCACTGTCAGTGTAGTACCACAGAGTTGATACGTTGCTCTGGGGTTGCTGTTTCCCATGTGTAGTACTTTACATTTGTCAATGTTAAACTTCATTTGCCACCTCTCAGCCCATAAAATTAAATATAAATTTTATTTTGTTAACACAATGCAGTGTAACTCAGTTTTTGCCTAATTTGGGAGCAAATGAAGGATTTAGGTCACGAGATTTTGTTGGTAGCTCACTGCTTCTTTAACCATTCCTTAACTTCATTGCATTCCCTGGAAGAGAAGTTAAACTAGCAGTTCTGTAATTACTTGTGTCACCCTTCGATCCCCCTTTGTGAATTCATTTGCACATCTCCAGTCCGTGGGGACCTCCTCTGAATCCAATGATGCTCTCATAATTATGACTAAGGGTTTGCTTACTTTCTTCGCCGACTTCCTTAACATAACTGGATAGATCCTATCCACCTCAGGTGCTTTTCTAATGTTTTAACTTCAACAATTTCTCTGCCACTTTCTTCTCAGTTATTACAAAATCGTGTGTTAGTTTGATATACTTCTGGCATCCCCTTCCCTAAAGAACTCCTCACGTGTGAATGTAGAGGCAAAATACTCATGCAGTTTGTCAGCAACCTGAGCAGGATTATCAACAGTCAAACGATTAATATCAAGTCGGCCAATTTGATTCAACCTCTTCCTTCTAGTGTTTAAATAAGTAAAGAAGTCTTTTCTGTTTTTCTTTTCATCCTTCACCAAAGATTTCTTGTAATCTGTCTTAGCTTACCTAACCTCCTTTGTGGCTTGATTACAGACTAATTTATATCTACCATAAGATGGATTAAGGCACAGGCTAACAAGGCTGCTGCCCAAGATGCCGTTCTTACAGAGGCGACAGAAGCTGAACAGCAAGGGAAGGATTTTTTAACAAAACCTAATGCAGATTTCTAGGATATGCAAAGGGGCACCAAAATAATCTTTCTGCCTAGGGTGCGAGAATACCGTAGTCCAGCCCTGGTTACCTGATAATTTATATGCATCCCATGCACTTTTCTTTTCTGCTACAAGTCTCATCAGTTCATTTGACATCCATTTTGTCTTATAGCGTGAAGAGAATTTCTTAGTTGATAGGAAAAGCTTAGAAGCTTCTATGATTAATTCCACGAATGCTTCCCATTTAGAATTTGCTGATGGTAACATCATCAGCTGGTCCCACAGTGTAGAATTTAAAAACCGTCTGAAACCACTGTAGTCAACTTTACTGAAACAACAACAAAAATTAATTTAAAATTAAATTTAAAAAAATAATAAAGTGATAAAATAGATTATTATTATTATTAATACCGTATTGTATCGTATTATATTAATATTATTATTATTACTACTACTACTACTACTGGTAAAAGAATAATAATAATCAACAATAACAATAATACAAAAAATAAATGAAAAATAATAAAAATATAACGGATGGTATAAAAAAATGAAATTTATATAAATAGTAGATAAGAAATTAGACTAATTATTCACTTCACTACTCATATAGGTAATCATCCAGTTGACCTTTGAAATTTCTCTGGAGAACTTTTTCCAGTAATCAACAACATGCTGGCTAAAAGAAAACATCCCACAATCTAGCCTAAATCTCTTTCCCTGCTATTTGAATTTACAGCTCCTAGTTCTGTAATCCTTATTAACTTATTAACAGTGCATTTTTAAACTTCATTCATTTTACTATCCCCTCTCAGAGCATTATAGACTTCAATCAAGTCTCCTCTAAGGTGCCTGGTTGTCAAGTTCAGTAGCCCACAAAATCAAAGTCTTTCCTTAAATGGTCACTGATGCTGCTTGCTTGAAAGATGCTGCTCATTGAAAACTTGCTTTCTTGAATCATTTGTCACTGTTAATACTAATACTAAGAACATTTGAACAAAAAGTTTGATGACAAACTTTTCTATACCTTCAATCCCAACAACTCCAAAACCCCATTCATCTTCAGTAACAAGCAGGATTTAGGGCTAAATAGCATAAGACTGTGGGAAGAGTACTTTCATATAAGTTAGTGCATTGGCAACATTTCATTAAGCAGTAAACCAACTTAAGTTGTATGGTGGCATCATTACATAACATCTCATATTCTGAATTCCTTCACAATTAGTGGCGCATTATATCTTCATGGGGCCCAAGGCAAAATGGAATTTGGGGGCCCCATCTAAGGATGGGGCCCCTAAATTCCATTTTCAATTCCAAATTCCATTCCAAGGCAGTCTTTATTTTTTCAATTACTTCAACTATTTAAGAAAGAACTAAATATAAATTTCATAAAAATTGGTAAAAACCCCAATCAGATGGGGACCCCATCTGATTGGGGCCCCCAGGCAGATGTCTTTTTTGCCTATAGGATAACATGCCACTGTTCACAATGAGTTGCCTATCTCATTAAACCATGAATAAGTAATGCTTACCCCAGTAGAAAAGCCTATTGTTACTTATTCTCAGTGAACACTACCATCCAGACAACTGTTTCAGGATTATTAATATAATATTATTAATGTATAGTAAGCTTACTTTAGTTACTGCTGATATTATTATAATGTTGCATCATATTATGTAATGACACAACATTAGATATTAATAGCACTGAAACAGCCATTTGGGTGATAGCGGTGGTGCCCACTGAGTATAAGTAACAATAGTCTTCTCTACTGGAAGCATTACCTATTCAAGGTATAATGAGAAAGGCAACTCATTGTGAAGAAATTTACAATACCAGATACTATGTAATGATGCCACCAAACAACTTTTGCTGGTTTACTGTGTATAGAAATGATGCTAATGCATTAATTTATGTGACAGTCAACTCTTCCCACAGTCTGAGGCTCATCAGCCCCATTTGGCATCTCTCATACTGTGAAATTAATTCATAACTGGGTTGTCAGCTATTATACCATTGGGTACCTACCCACTCACTGAGGAGGGGCTAAATAGCCCTGAAACATCTGTTTGGGCAATGGTGCTCACTGAGAATAAGTAACAATAGTCTACTCTACTGGGAAAGCATTAGTTATCTGAGGTATAATGAGATAGGCAACTTATGAAGGAATTCACAATAAGAAATGTTATGTAATGATACCACTGTATAACTTTGGCTGGTTTGCTGTATACAGAAATGATGCTAATGTACTAACTCAGGGGTCAGAAAACTATGGCCCACGGGCCAAATCCGGCCTACCCTCTCTTTTTAATCCAGCCAGCGGGTTAATATTGTTTTTCACATGAAAAAATTAAAAATAAATCAAATTATGTGCTGCAATAGCCAATAGTCGAGTTGACAATAATGACCACACATGGTGCTATTGGCGTCGCATATTCGCATTCTGTCGTCTACCGTAGAACAAGTGTTGCCAGCATTTCTCTCAGTTTTGCTTTAGCGGCGCACGTGGTATTGTCTGTCACGGTGCTCTGCGATCTTTTTTTCCCCTTTTATTTATTACCCACCATTTCCATGTCACCCTCAAGACCAAATATGAAGAGAAAAGTGGACTTTGAATTCTGTGCTTTTAAAGCTGAATGGAGCGTGAATTATTTTGTCATAGAAATAAATGACAAAGTATCATGTTTATTATGTAATGACACAATAGCTGTGCGAAAAGAGTACAATATACATCGTCATTGCCAAAGTAAGCACGCGGCACAATATTTAAAACTCACAGAAAATCAACGGAAGCTAAAATTGGAAAGTTTAAAATGTAATTTATTTGTTAAAATAAAAAAATGATAATGAAGCAGTAACTAAAGTAAGCTTACGAATAGCTCATTTATTAGCCAAGAAAGGAAACCATTTACCGATGGTGAATTACTTAAATCATGTTTGCTTGTGGCAGCTGAATAAATGTGTCCAGAGAAAATGGATTTGTTTCGATCTGTCAGTCTTTTGGCGAGAACAACTGTTAGAAGAGTTGAGGACATTGGGAGCCACATCAAGAGTCAATTAAAAGACAAGGCAAAAAATTTCAAGTGGTTTTCATTGGCTCTTGATGAGTCTACAGACATTACTGATACTGCCCAATTGTTGCTGTTTATTCGAGGAGTCAATACTGAGTTTGAGGTTACTGAAGAATTAGCTTCTATGAATAGTCTGCATGGAACAATTACAGGCGAAGATATCTTCAAGGAAATCGAGAAAACGATAACCCAGTACAATTTGCAATGGAATCAGTTAAAATGTGCCACAACTGATGGTGGTAAAAATATGTGTGGAACGGGGAAAGGATTAGTTGGACAAATTTTTAAGACTTGTGAAGAACCTAAATGTTCAAAACCTCTGGTAATTCACTGTATTATTCACCAGCAGGCTCTTTGTGGGAAACACCTCAATCTGTCGTGTTACTGAACCAGTTGTGTCAGCGGTTAACTTTATTCGCTCTTGTGGACTTAACCATCGTCAGTTTCGTGATTTTTTATTTGAGATTGAAGCCGAATATCCTGATTTGCCCTACCATACAGCAGTTCGATGGCTCAGCAATGGAAAAGTTTTATTGAGATTTTTTGAACTCAGAGAAGCAAAAGAAATTTTTCTAAATGAGAAAAACTGCCCACAACCACTATTATCTAAAAATGAATGGCTATGGAAATTAGCATTTGCTACAGACATCATGGGATATCGTAACAAATTTAACTTAAAATTACAGGGGAAAACAGTGCTCATATGTGAAACGTATTCTATCATAAAGTCATATCGTCAAAAATTTGCATTGTTTGAAACACAAATCACATTAACCAAGTTTGACCATTTTCCATGATGTAAAAAATTTCAAATATTAGCGAAATCCCCATTCCCAAAACAATTCGCGGCGGATATATTTTCTGAACTTAAACTACAGTTACAACAGTGTTTTTCGGATCTTGATGCAAATGCAAAAGACATTTCCATATTTCAAAATCCATTTGGCTGTACAATTGAGGAGCTTCCATCAGACCTTCAATTGGAAGTGATTGATCTGCAAAATGATGATATGCTAAAGGTTATGTTTAAAGAAATGGATCTAACCCAATTCTATAAATATCTTTTGGAAGATAAATACGGTAAATTAAAATCACATGAACGGGGATTTATATCTGTATTTGGGAGTACTTACCAATGTGAAAAGACATTTTAGAAAATAAAATATGTAAAATCGCAATACAGATCATTATTAATGGAGGACCATTTGCAAACAACTTTAATGATAGGAAGTACTAACTTTGAATTCCAGATGAAATATTATCTCAGAAAAAACAATTACATTCATCGCATTAGTACAAAATTTAACCAGTTCTATAATACGTTTATTAATAAATGTAAATATTTTATTCATTTTTTTTGTAAGTGACAGCATGTGTATAAATATTATGTAAAATATCACTTCCTAATAAAAAGATTTTGAACCTGTTTTTTTTTTTTTTTTGTTGCTCTATGAGTAGAATTACCCATGTAAATATTTTGGAGCTTGCTACCTGGCCTGCTGAGCCTAAAAATTTTACGATCTGGCCCTTTCCAAAAAACGTTTGCCGACCCCTGTACTACCTTATATGACAGTCTTCAGTAACATTAAACAACACAAAGGCCTCTCAGTACATCCCGGTGTCAGTGGAAAATTCTACCCAGGGTGAGCTGGGCAGCCTGGCTGGTATCTATCCCATCCCGAATTCTTCCCAACCAACTCACATGCTCAAAACAAGTTACATTAAACAAAGAGACATATTGAAAAGTTTTGATGTCAAGTCTTTTGTCCAACATCTACCCCCATCTCTGCTAAATCCAGCGTTCTGGCTTTCAACCCAGACATGCACACATAGGCTACCCCATAGCCAACTTCTGCCTTTTAATAAGGTGGATATTAGACATTTTTAAGCTAGAGTAAAATATGCAATATTTGGGTAAAAAAGGTGAAAAACAGATTTTTCTTTAAAGTCCACACTGCATCAAAAATTCAATTACATTAGAAAAATACTCATTTTGTATACAAATACAGGCATAAGATTGTTTTCCAGTTCAGTAAGATTTTACACATCTGCTTACCTAATATATCTGATAGATGTGTATAAAGCCTTGAATGGTTTGAGCATGCTCAATGCTGATGGGATTCTTCCTCTTGCTCAGAATAATCACCTGAGAGGGCATAAATTCATATTGAGGAAAGACAGATGTAGGATAGATGTGAGGAAATTTGCCTTTAGCCAGCGGGTGGTTGGTTGGTGGAACAGACTTCCATCCCTTGTCGTGGAAGTTGATAGCCTAAATAAGTTTAAGGCTCAGCTGGACAGGTATTTCGAACGAACAGAGGGGTGAAGTGGAAGTGGTTATTTTTTATTTATTTATTTATTATTATTATTATTATTATTATTTTATTTTATTTTTTTTTTTTGGCTGATGCTGCATAAGCTTGCTTTCTTGCATCAAATGCCTCTACAAATGCTAATGCTAATATTTTTCTGTCTGTTGATTTCTTTTTGGATATTCTACCAGTGATCAACTGATTTTTAATTACTTCAAGAAAGAATGCAGTTGCAGACTACCCTCTTCAGAAATATTGAGCCAAAGTTTTGTTCAGTACAATGTATACAGAAAGGGCAGACAGGATATGAGGGGGGGGGGGTTAGATTCTTACTCAAAAAGCATATTAAATCTAAGGCAGTGCCATCAAGTCGACAAGGGTGACCAGTGCAATTTTGAGTAGTTTGATGTGATATAAGTACTGAGAAAACAAAAATAAGAGTAGGAGTCCATTATAGGCCTAATGACTGTGATAAGTACACCAAACAACTTTAAAAGGAAACAGAAAAAGTGGGCCAGTAAATCAGAATGTCATATAATGGGGAATTTTAACTTTTCAGATGTTGACAGCAATTTGTGCTTTGGTCACTCACACATACTAGCAAGACTTTAGTAGAATTATTGGATAGCTGTTTTCTACAACAGCATGTTAGAGAAGCAGCAAGAGGAAGCAATAATCTTAATCTGATTATCAGCCGTGATTCTTCATGCATTAAAACCTGCAGGTAAACAACCCACTGGGTAATGGTGATCATAGTGTGCTAATGTGGAATTTAATTAAAGACATGATTACTGTCAAGGGTAAAGGAAAGAGCTTTTGCTTTCATAAGGTTGACTACAGTGGTCCCAGACAGTTTTTAAATTCTATAGAGTGGGACCAACTAATGACGTTACCAACAACAAAATCTAAATGGGAAGCATTCAGGGAAATAATCACGGAAGCTACTAACCAGGCTTTTCATGCCAACTAAGAAATATAGTTCAAAAGGCTTAGACCTAAATGGATGTCAGAAGAACTAATGAGATACATGGCACAAGGTAGAGAAAAAAGATGCACGGGATGCATATAAATTATCAGGTGATAGAGAAGCCTATGGTAGATATAAACTAGTCTGCAATAAAGTCACAAAGGAGTTTAGGCAAGCAAGGGCAGATTACAAGAAGTCTGACAAAGAATGCCAAGAAAAGCAGCAAAGACTTCTTTACTTATATTAACAGTAAGAAGGAAGGACACTGGTCCATGTGATGTCAAAGGTTTAACTGTTGATGATCTTGCTCAGGTTGCTAACAGGCTGAATAGGTATTTTGCATTTTCATTCACTCATGAGGAATTCTTTAGGGAGGGGAATGGGTGAAACAAACTAGAATAAGCTCCCATCCAATGTTGTGGAATTGGATAGTTTGAATAAATTCAAGGAAGAAGTAGACACTGAAATTGACAAAACTGATGCTGCAAAACAGCTAATGCTTCATCTATTTCTTAATCTTAAATGGTGGCAAGAAGTACTGGAAACAACTGTCCATAAAAAATTTAAAATTTCAGAAATGATGCACAGCCAATATTGATGAAATTTGTGCTACCTCAGCATTTATAAGAACATTTTTCAATGGAAACTTGTGCATCATATAGTTACATGCAGTCATAATGTACTTCCTCATTGAACAAAAGGGCATAATCTTTTCTCCTTCTTTTACATTCTTGACAAACTCAGCAGTAGAAATACCTATATTGTTTGAATCATCCTTCTATCTTGGTCGGCTATGTTAATCAATTTCCAAAGTAAAAGATTTGAAAATTCTTAGTAAAATAAATTTGCACATAACATTCTTCAACATCCCTAGGGTGTAATAACTCTTGGTATATGGATGTGAAGTATACCGGATTGAAGAGCAGTATGTGGAGTACACTGGATTATTTTCATAACATTTGAAAGAAACAAGAAAATTGCTTTCTTCAAGTCAGAAGAGAGAAACATGAACAGACTTTCTGCACAAGTGAGGAAAACATGCCTAGAATTATCAGCTTGCTTGACTAATTTAGGATTGCTTTAACCAGAAAATTAAAATTCAGCAGTTCTCTTTCTTGAGTTTATCAACTGCCTTGCTTTCAAAACTTTATTCCGTGAACTAGATTTTAATGTGAGTCACTGGCTCTAGTGATTAATTTTTGTACTTTTCAATTTCAATTTGGGAGCTATGAAAAGTGCTCATACTGCTTTTCTCACCACTTCTAATGTCTTCTTTAAACAGACTTGTCAAAAGATTACATCATTCTACCAGTCTCTTTTTTGGTTAAAATCTGTTTTACTACTGCAACAAGATCTAGAAAATTTGGGCAGATGGGCTGAGAAGTGGCAACTGAAGTTTAACAACAACAAATGCAAAGTACTGCATATGGGTAGAAGTAATCCCATAGGAGTGTACCAACTGAGTGGTACTACACTTAGGGTGGTAGAAAATGAAAAAGACTTGGGAGTAATTGTGCCATCAGATATGAAGTTTTCTGAGCAGTGCAGACAGGCTGCAAGAGCAGGTCATGGGGTTTTGTCAATGATATACAGGAATTTTGCTAGTAGGGAAAAGGAGGTGATTATCCCTTTGTATAAGGCAATGGTCAGGCCATGCCTTGAGTACTGCGTACAGGTCTGGAGGTCTCATTTTAGGAAGGATGTAGATTTGCTTGAGCATGTACAGAGAAAGGCAAGATTGGTGAGGGGAATAAAGGGATCCTCTTGCCAAGAGAGTCTTAAGTTCTGCAAATTGCAGCAGCTGCAGACTAGGCACCTGCAAGGTGATCTGATTGAGGTGTATAAGGCCTTGAATGGGTTGAGCACGCTGAATTCTGATGGGATTTTTCCACTTGCTCAAATTACGAACCTAAGGGGGCATAAATTCAAATTGAAGAAACAGTTGTTTTTTTTTTTTTTTTTTTTGATTTGGTAGTTATTGGCGCATCGGCTTCTGTGGCCATATTGCACCTTCCAAGGTTTTTGCAGTACTTTGATCCAAGCCCGAGGCGGGAATCGAACCCGCGACCTTTGGGTTGCCGGGCAGGTACTTTACCCACTCGGCTAGCCCGGTCGGCTAGAAACAGTTGTAGAATAGATGTGTGGAAATTTGCCTTTAGCCAGCGAGTGGTTAATTGCTGGAACAAATTTCCATCTGTCATTGTGGAAGTTGATAGCCTAAATAAATTCAAGGAGGAACTGGACAAACTTTTAGAGGGAATGGTTGTGTGAATCTTTTTATTCATTTTATTTATTTATTTATTATTTTATTTATTTATTTATCTTTTTTTGGCTGATGCTACATAAGCTCATATGCTTGCTTGCTTTCTTGCATCACATGCCTCTATTACTATTACATCAGTGGCATGCAAACAGCTGAAACTGTTTAAATCTATCTTTCCTTTTAGCACTTCTTTCTAGATAGTAGTAAATGTCTATCAAGTATTCATCTACTTTCAGAGCAAGGTATACAGATTCCTTTTCAGCACAAAAATTAAAATATGACAAGGACAGTCTATTAACCACCCAGGGGTGTTTTTTGGTGTTTGTACACTCTAGATCCCCTTCATTCCAAAGCCTCACTATATTACATCAAACATATTAAAATGCTTTACATGAAATCTAATTTGATTGTTTTTACAGAAATTCAAAAGCATTTCTCTAAAATTTGGTTTTGAAATTATTTACACAACACTTACTCTGGTACTAACTTATTTGCAATATAAAATTTGACACTGTTGTAAATTATTTTGCTAACAGAAAAATCTGAAAAAAGAATTTATCTTAGAAATCTGTGTTTAAAAATCAGTTTGTAAAATTTTATTGTTGAATTCTAATCAAATTACCTGCTTTCAGGTTGTTCAGAAAAGGCTGTCCAATGTTATACGCTGTAAAGACTATTTCCAATGCTGGCACTTTTGATTTGATAATTTTTTATTTTACTACAAAAGGTCATCACAATTGGATATAGCTTGGAAACACACTGATTACTGTCATCTGTCACAAATAAAAATGGCCCATTTTTCAGAGCATCAGTACCTCTTCTTTCCCTATCCATGCAATTTCACAAACAATGCCTGTTTTTTTTTGTAATTTTTTTTTTTGCTATTTCACTATTGGGAAACATATTTCCAGACAATGCACAAGCAGCACAGCTCAGAGGAAATTTAAATAAACATTTAGCAGATATGACATCATTGTCACCATGAAATGCAATATCTGTTTTTGCATTTCTTTCTACGCACTGCATGTTGCTGTTAATGCTTTTCTATTTACAAATGCCTGATTTCATAGCATTTTCTTCCACTTAAAATTGAAAAATCATAGTTAAATATAGCACATAAGATGTCCTCCTTTTTTCAAATTTTACAATAGATGCAAAATTTAGTTTTGTCTTCTGAAATTTACATTGTATTTCATTGGCATCTTGTTGAAGGACACTGTTAACTAGCTTTGCACTACATGTACTATGAAATGACTGCACATAACAGTGAATAATGCTATTATTGCATGTCTTTATTTTGCAACGCAAACTTCCACAGCACAACTAACAGCCAATTTTTTAATGAAACTAAGCAGAAATATGGAAAAAAAAATTTTTTTTTTTTTTTTTTTTAAATTCAATTTTAATATGGTTTTATTAGTTTTTTTGTGTAAATTAAAAGATGGAGAAAAATTAGTTTTTTCAAAAAAGACAGTATTTTTTAAAAAACTGCAGAAAAAACTAATTGTACTATGATGGTGAGACAGTGACAAGTCAAACCAATTACATTATGATGATGAGATGGAGGCAGGTGAAATCAAGTAAAAAAGATTAATTCTTGTTGTCAGAGCCGGCTTAAAGAATGAGCCAACAAGGCATTGGCCCAGAGTGCTGAAGTTTAGGATGGCGCCAAAAATGGAAGGAGCAACAGAAAAAAAAAAAAAAAAAAAAATCATTCTAAATCAACAAGAAAACAGTTTAAAAAAGTAATTCTGTATAGGCAATTAGGATCTGAAATTTTGACCATTGGAAAAAAAACTATTAAAGGAAATTTATTTGTGGCCTAATTGTTTTTTACAACATTTTGAACCAAATAAACATCACAAACAAAGCCCTCCTAGAGGTCAATTTGAATGTCCCAAGCTGTTCTCCTGCCTTTATAATCAATCAAATACCTTAAAAATTGCAGAACAGATGATAAATTTAAATGCCTTCTAGATGATGCAAAAAGTTTGCAACTGAATTGGAAACTGAACCTGAATTAAAACTAACAAAAATTTGCTATTGAAAAAAAAAAACAATTTTTGACAGCAAACAAGATGAAGTTGAAATGACACAGAAGGAATATTGTAGGATCCACTTTTTCTAAATTTTTAGACAGTGCCATCCAGTTACTGAAAGACAGGTCTGAGCTCATCAAAAGCATAATGATCAACTCTAATATATGGAATTAGAAATTCTGCACACAGGTGGTGATTAGAAAGTAATCTATCATCGATTTATATGAATTATAATATTTGCGAAACCATTTTGAAGCCAGTTATTCTCACTGAAAATCACACAATTCATGTGCTCAAACAATTTGACAGCATCACTGGCAAATCTTTTTGTAAAAACCTACCTCCCATTCCATGATGACACAAGGTTGGTTGGATGGACTGGCAACTTTATTAGGCATGTTCATATATACAGGGTGCTCCATAAGTAAGGAAACATGTTTACTGTAAATAACAACACTTTTAATTAATGCTAGCACTAAAGAAAGAGCATACATAAACTTAAAAAATCAAAAACAAATTTTTTTTACAACTTCTGTTTAATGTGGCCACCATTTTGGTTTTTATAAAATTGTAGTCTTTTGGGCACAGAGTGACACACAGCAAGGCAAAATATGTTCTCAAAATTCTCTAACTACTGACTACTAAAGATCCAGCAGAGACCTGTGCTTATTATTAAATACTTTATCCTTTAAGAATCCCACAAAAAGTAATCACAGAGTGTTAAATCCAGGGAAGGATAACTGGAAACTTTTTGTATGCAAATTCAGGAAACTTTTGCATATTGAGCTGGTGCTCCAACCTGCATAAAAAAGCAATGCTGAAAACTGATTTTGGACTGAATTAATGGAATGATTTTATCTTTTAGCAGTCTCAAATAGCTTTCTCCTATCACAGTTCCCTGGGCTGGAATTTGGACAGTAGGTCCAAATTCCAGCCCAGACTAGCAAGGCAAGAGCATTTAAATCCTAATTAAAGAATAAACAAGAGTTGTTAAGTTACGGTAATTAACAGTTCCATTTAGTTTAAATGTTCTGTCAAAACACTGTCACACTCATGGCCAAAAACTATTCAGCAAAATTTAATCTTCTATTTGGGTCATCCTCATTAAAACTGTAGCAACATGGGATAATAAACCTTCTATTTAAGTTTCGTTATGATTCTACTTAAGCATGTTTTAGGTTTTTTAAGTTCCAAACTTCACTTTCTTTGAGCTTTTTTTCTTACTTCTTTCGATAGATTCTCTTACAAGTTCCATACTGGCAGATGTGCTTGAGGTACAAAACCTAAGGTTTTGGTAGATTGTGCACTGTTTCCACTATAGTAAATTTCTTCACAATTTGCTTTATGGTCTTTATTGTGGGTGATTTTAGTCTAAAACACTTCTTGAACTGACATGCAACTTCTGTAGCATTTTTACATTTTGCATGTCACTTTAGAATTTCTATTCTCTCCATCATAAGGCTCATGGTACTATTCCTATGTTCAAATTACTCTGAAACAATAAAAAAAAAAAATTATAAACTATTTTTTTTCAAATAACTTATACTTATTCATATCAGCGGTTATTACAAAATAGTTTCCTTACTTATGGATCACTCCATATATACGTGAAGTGCCTATTGTCTTCACAATGTCTGTCCATCTGTATGTAACAACTCAACTAAAAAACCAAACATAAAATTTCAAATGTTCACGAAATTTTATATTTGGTTTTTTAAAAAAATATGCAAGGCAATTTCAAATTTCATTAAAATTGGACAAAATCCAGAAATTATTTTTTTAGTTTTTTTCCATACAGTCTGTACAAAAGAAAAAAAAAAAGAAATTCACAGATTAAATGTGGTTTAATGCAGTATTGTTAGCTTAAGACAGTCCATCTGCTTTCACATATTGTCAATGTAGCTCATGAATGTGGAATTATGAATGTGACTCATGATTATGAAATTGTGAATGTGGTGTCACTTGTGAAGAGATAAAGAGAGAGTGAAGAAGAGACTCAAACAAGTTATTTAATGTACATAGTCTGTTTCACTTCAAGTAAATAGGAGCAAAATATGCTACAATTTTTGGGCCCCTGTGCAAAGACTACCATAGAGGCTCGTTCTCTTTATATTTATTAACATGGAATACCAAGGCCTTACTCATAACCGTATTGTTAATAATGTACATTAAGTAATATTCAACAAATTTTGCTATTTAAAACATAAGTTTATAATAATATATTAAATGATTCCTGCACTGCTTCAATCGGAATGAGCAGTAGCTTAGAAGGCAAAGTGCTGGGGGGGTTATCATGAAACAAGTAAATACATGAGCTGTGATTGGGTAACTAACAGTAACAACAGGTGCATGAATACTTGCACATACACCAATGCTAGGAGTATAGTATATAAATTCAAAGAATCTTAAGTGCTGGTCAAGACATCAAAGGGGGATATTCTTGAGATATCAGAAACATGGTGTCACACAGATATAAGGAATACAGAATTTGAATTTGGAGAGTACAATGTGTACAAAAAAGGACAGACAGGATAGGAAGAGAGGAGGGGTTATGCTCTTAGGGAAAAAAAATCTATGGCAGTGCATCCAATTGATATAGGTGGCTAGTGCAATGTTGAGTCACTCTGGTGACATAAGCACTGGGAAAGCAAAACTGAGAGTAGGAGTGTGTTATAGGCCTAATGACTCTGATGAGTACAATGAATAACTATACAGAGAAATAGAGTGGGCCAGTAAACCAGATAGGATGATTGTTTTCTACAGCAGCACGTTCAAGAGGGAACTAGAGGGAGTAATACTCTTGATCTGATTATCAGCAGTGATTCTTCATGCATTAAAAATCTGCAGATAAAGGAACCACTAGGTGGCAGTGACCACAGTGTGCTGATGTGGGATTTCCTTAAAGAGGTAACTACCATCAGGGATAAAAGGAAGGGTTTCCCCTTTTGTAAAGGTGACTACAGTGTTCTCAGAGAGTTTTTAAATTCTATACAATGGGATCAAAACTGATGACGTTACCAACAGCAAATTCTAAATGGGAAGAATTCAAAAAGTAATCTTGGAAGCTACTAGGCTTTTTGTCCCAACTAAGAAATACTGTTCAAGGTTTAGGCCTAAATGGATGGCAGATGAACTAATGAGACTCGTGGCAGAGAGGAAAAATTCGTGGGATGCTTATAAATTATCACATGGCACCGAAGACTATGGTAAATATAAGCTAATCTGTAATTTGTAATCAAGTCACAATGGAGGTTAGGTAAGCAAATTCAGATTATGAGATCTCATTGACAAAGAAAAACAGCAAAGACTTCTTTACTTATGTAAACTCTAAGAGGAAGGGTTGAATCAAATTGCTCCATTTGATATTGACAGTTCGACTGTTGATGAACCTGCTGAGGTAGCTGACAAACTGAATGAGTATTTTGCATCTACATTCACACATAAGGTCTGTAGGGAAGTGGAGGCCAGAAGCTTATCAAACTCTAGCAGAGAGCTAAATGATTTTGTAATAACTGAGAGCAAAGTGGAGAAGAAATTGTTGAAACTGAACATAAAAAAGGCACCTGTGGGGGAATGGGATCTATCCAGTTATATTAAAAGAGGCAGCAAAGGAATTAAGCAAACCCGTAACCATAATTATGAAAGTTTCCTTGGACTCGGGGGGGGGGGGGTCGCCATGGACTGGAGATGTACAAATGTTTCCCCAATTCGCAAAGGGGGATCAATGGGTGACATGAGTAATTACAGACATGTTAGTTTAACTTCTGTTCCAGGGAAAATAATGGCGTCAATGATGAAAGAAGCACTGCAGAATCATCTAGACAGGACTGCAGTTATAGTTCAGGCACAGCATGGATTTGTTAAGGGTAAGTCTTGTCTGACAAATTTGATTGGATACTATGATGTGGTCACAAAGGAACTAGATGCAAAAATAATTTTGATATCATATATTTGAATTTCAGAAAAGCTTTTGATGCTGTTCCACATGGAAGGTTACTGTATAAATTGGTGCAGTATGTTGTTAGGGGCAAGTTGCTGCAATGGATAAAATAACGGTTGATTGGGGTTGACAGAGTGTGTTAATCAAGGGACACTGCTCTTCGTGGACTAAAGTCATTAGTGGAGTCCCCAGGGTTCGGTGTTGGGCCCAGTATTGTTTTCTGTATTTATCAATGATATTGATGACCAGGGTTAATGTCTGCACCAGGGTTAATGTCTAAGTTTGCAGATGATACGAAGGTTGGCAGGGTTGTTAATCACAGTGATGATAGTAAGGGTAAGCAGCAGCCATTATCAATCCGCTGCAGGATGGAAGCTGCCTCAACAACTCATGTTGAAGGAAATAGACCATAATCTGCCACACTGGTCCAATGTGGGTTGACAGTTCAAGCATATTTAGCAGTCAGGGGTTTGAACCCTGGTTTACTCAAAGAGCGAGTGACACTACGCTCCCGTCCTTGACCACTCAGCTACGGAGGCTCTCACTGCAACACGATCTAGAAAAGTTGAGCAGATGTGCTTGTAGGTGGCAACTGAAGTTTAACATTGACAAATGTTAAATATGTGCTGCATATGGGTAGCAGTAATTCCAGAGTAATGTACCAACTGTGTGTTACTACACTCAGGGCAGTAGAGAATGAAAAGGACCTGGGGGTTATTGTGCAGTCAGATATGAAGTTTTTTTGAGCAGTGAACTCATGGTGTCTTATTAATGATATACAGAAATTTTGCTAGCAGTGATAAGGAGATGATTGTCCCCTTGTATAAGGCAATGGTCATGCCACACCTTGAGTACTGCATACAGTTCTAGAGGCCTCATTTTAGGAAGGATGTAGAGCTGTTGGAACAAATACAGAGAAGGGCAACGAGATTGGTGAGTGGAACAAAAAGTTGCTCCTACCAAGAAAGACTTAAGTTCTGGAAATTGCAGCATCTGGGGACTAGGCACCTGTGAGGTGATCTAATTGAGGTGTATATCGTCTTGAATTGTTTGAGCATGCTTAATGCTGATGCAATTCTTTCTCTTACTCAGATTACTCACCTGAAGGGACATAAATTCAAATTGAGGAAAGACAATTGTAGAATAGATGTGCGGAAATTTGCCTTTAGCCAGCGGGTGGTTGACAGATGGAACAAACTTCCATCTGTCGTAGCGTAGTGGAGGTCGAAAACCTAAATAAGTTCAAAGTAGAATTAGACAAGCATTTGGAGTGAATGGATGGGTGAAATGGAAAGGATTTTTTTTTTTTTTAGCTAGTGCTATATAAGCTTGCTTTCTTGCATCATATGCCTCTACTAATGCTAATGGTCACTGCTCTTTGTGGACTAATGTTATTAGTGGAGTCCTCCAGGGTCCGGTGTTGGTACCATTGTTGTTTTCTGAATTTATCAATGATATTGATGAAGGTATATCAGGCTTAATGTCTAAGTTTGCAAATGATACAATGGTTCTCAGGGTTGTTAATGACAGTAATGATGGTACAGTGCTGCAACAAGTTGTAGAAAAGTTGGGCAGATGGGCTGAGAGGTGGCAAACTGAAGTTTAACATGTGCCGGTGTGCAATGTTGAGAATGGTGAAGATCTGTTTAGCTTTGTGACACAAGTGTTTTTAGACAGAGAAATTTTTTTGTGGAGGCAACGACGATGCAGATGTGTGATAGTTTGGAAGCATAGCTCACTTTTTGTATGATTAAAAAGATGCAGCCAACAAAATACAACCTGGGATGCATCGATCATGTGGGTTAATGTATCTGTCTCATGGACTAAAAGGTTGTTGGCCAATATCAAACAATTGTTAATTGTGGCATACTATCATTTCCTATACAGTACAAAAGAGTACAAGTTTTCAAATTTATAGATATTGATACAGTAAAGTTATTCAAACTCTGCTTAACATGCTATTTTCTCTTGATAGGTGTGTGTAGAGTACTTTACAACAGTGGATTGTAGTAGAACATATTTCAACAGTCATGAATATAAGTTGAGAAACATGGATCAAGTGTTTGCGTGTGTCAACAAACTAAGTGATCCATAACTGGAATTAACATTTCACTTTCTGGCACCAGCTTCTAAGTTGTAGAGTTATGAGGTTGGGTATCTTCATTAAGAAATAATTTCATGGGAAATCTTCAGTAATCAGCTCTGCAATGAGAGTCAAAAGTTGACTTAGAACTTTTAACAGCTAGCATGCATACCCACAACACTTAGTTGTGGGTATGAGCAACTGAGACTACTTAGACAAGAATACAGGTATTTTATGAGATCATGAGATTATTTTTCAGGGCAATAAAACAGCTTTGTGAAAGGGAAGGGAGGAGGGGGAGAGAGAATTAGCAAATAATGTAAGGAAGCATATGCAGTATCAGTGAAAAAAAAAAAAAAAGAACTACTTCATTTGGCCATTCCTTTTAATAATTTTTTTTGATCCTTCAAATTTATTCAGACTATCCAATTGCACAACACCAAATGGAAGTTTGTTGCAACACTCAATTACAATCTGGTTGAATGCAAATTTTAGCATATCTATCTTGCAACCATCTTTTTCCAATTTACATTTATGTCTGCTTATGTGAGTCATCCTAGAAACAGTAAGGATGCCATCAGCATTTATTTTCTCAATCCATACTTAAACCATAAATGCTTTAATCATATCTCCTCACAGATGTCTAGATTCCAGCAACTACAATTTACAAAACCAAGTCTCTTTTTTTTTTCTTTTTTTTTTTTTTGGTAAAAGAAATATTTTGTGCTCTAATTAATGTTAGCACTCCTCTCTGCAACCATTAATTAGACTGCACTAATTAGACTACTCGGACAAGATCTGCCCTTAACAAATCTGCGCTTTGACTGCTGTAAAACTGTGTTCTTGTCAAGATAATCCCGAATGGCTTCTTTAAACACGGGCTATGTTATTTTTCCTGACAAAGATGTTAAGTTTAGAGGTCTGTAATTATTCAATTTATCCTTTGATCCCCTGCCCTCCCCCTTTGTGAACAGGAGATATAATTGCACTTCCCCAGTCTGTAGAGACTCTTCAGAATACAAGAATGCTCTCATAATTATGGTTAAAGGATTGCTTATCCCATTTGCTGCTTCTTTTAATTTAATTGGATGGATTCCATTGGCCCAAGGTGTCTTATTTACACATTTAGCTCCAACAATAAAAAAAAATAATCATAATAAAATAAATAAACACTTCTCACATAACCTGTACATTCTCTCCAAGAATGGCTAATTCTTCCTTAAAATTATTCAAACTACCACGACACTTCCACGACACTGGAAGACAAATTTCCACACATTTATCCTGCAACCATTCTTCATCAAATTTATGTACCCTCATGTGTGTATGTGTTGCTTAGCAAAAGGAAGGAAACAACCAGCGTTTAACAAACTCAGTCTATTCAAAGAAAGACTTAAACACCTCAATCACATCTCTGTGCAAATGCCAAGTTTCTAAACACTGCAATATGCAGAACTTTATCTTGCCCTTCTTAGTTAGAGTACCTGTTTGGTCTCACTGTTCTTCTCTAACCATTATCTTATACAATGGGATAATCACCTGATCCTTGCTGGCAAAATTCCTGTATATCATTGAAAAATCCCCATCAGCTGTCCTGGCAGTCTGTCTGCACTGTCAGAGAACACCATATCTGATGGCACATTTACCTCCACATCTTTTACATTCTCTACGACCCCGGAAATGGTACTACACAGTTGTAGTATTGACAAATACTACACAGTTAGTATTTGTCAATGCTAAACTTCGAATGCCACTTCTTTGCCCTTCTGCCTTCTAGATCTTGTTGCAGTAGTATGAAAAACAAAAATGGGCCCAGCACTCGGGAAGTCTTCTAATAACATTCAACGAGGAGCAGTCTTCTCCCACTTCTCACCCAACTCTGTCTTCTCCCACTGAACCATGCCTTTATCCATAGTAGTAACTTGCTCCTAATGCCACACTGCTCCAACTTACAGCAGCCTTTTATATAGTACAGTAGCTGCTATTTATTTGGTTTTTAGGAGTATTAGCAACTAAGACAATATTGCTCTGGGGATATGCGGTGGTCATTCCCTGACCTTTCCGCATCCTCTGTATTTGGTGGCCACGGGCTCGAACCCCGGTCTAATCAAGAAGTGTGTGCTATGCACTGCTGCTCCTGCCCATCTGGCTACAGAGGCGCCAGTACAGTAGCAAAAGCTTTCCTGAAATCATAGTGTATGATGTCAAAATTATTTTTTTGCATCCAGTTCTTTGTTACTGAATCATAGTATCCAATCATATTAGTCAGAGAAGATTGCCCCTAAACAAATCCAAATTGTGACTGCAATATAACTGCATTTCTGTCTAGATGGTCCTGCATTACTTCTTTAACCTGTGACTCCATTATTTTCCCTGGAACAGAAGTCAAGCTAAGAGGTTTGTAATTATGCACTTCACCCTTTGATCTCCTCTTGTGAATAACACAGGTATTTGCGTATCTCCAGTCTAAAGAAACCTCTCCTGAATCCAATTATTGCAAAAGGCCTGTTTAATCTGTTTTGCTGCATCTCTTAATAAAGTTGGATAGTTCTCATCAACTTCAGGTGATGAGATCTATCCATTGTTTCTTTTATTTTCAACTGTTTCTCTTCCTCTTTCTTCTCAGTTACCACAAAATTGTTTAATTGTTTAGCTCCCTCTACAATTTCATACATTTCTGTCATCCCCATTCCTAAAAAAATTACTCATGTGAACATGGATGTAACATATCTATTCCGTTTCTTGGCAACCTGAGCAGGATCGTCAACAAGGAAACCATTCATATCTAGTGGACCAATGTGAATTCTAATAATCTGCCTTCATTTGCTAATCCACTTTGTAATTTGACTGTAGACTAGCTTATATCTACTGTAGATTTCAGTATCATCTGATAATTTAAAATCATCCCATGCATGTTTTCTCTGCCATCAATCTCAACATAACCTAACCTACTGATCATCAGACCAAGTGTATTGCTCTCTCTCACTGTTTTTGTAATATGCTGGGGTAGAAAACAGTCATTCAGTATATACTTCTGGTATCCCTAAAAACTTCTTCAAGCCAGAATTTAGATTTTTTTTTTTTTTTTTTTATGAGAACCCCAAACATGAGAGGTATTAGAACCTATAGTACTTAGTACCGTGCTTGGGTTGGAGGTTGAAAAGACAAAAGAAGATATTTGTTGACATTGGACTTGAACTTCTGTAGATTGTAATTTTCAGGAAATACGTATGAAGGAAGGTTGTTCCAGAAAACGGCAGTTGAATGAATAAATGAGGAAGATGAAAAGTTGGTTCTGTGAGTTTGAAGCTGGACAGTAAATGGATGTTGGCTGGTGGCGGCACGTGTTCGGACTGTTTTGAAAGAGAGAGCGGGAATTATAGAAGCCAATTCAGAAGAACAGTGCCCATGGAAGTATCTGTAGAAGAGGCATGCAGCAGAAACAGTACGTCTATGAGAAAGCGAGTGGAGAGACTCTGTTAGAGATGAATCATTAACATCAGATGATTCACCCCAGATGTGGGAACAATATTACATGGCAGGGCGGATTTGCGATTTATACAGACCGAGCAGCTGTTTGGAAGAAAAGTAACGCCGAGAGCGAAAGAGAAAACCAAGTTTTTTAGATGCAGAGGAAGCAATATTTGTAATGTGCTTGTGCCAAGAGAGAGATTAGAAGTCAGGGTAATCCCCAAAAGAGATATATCATTTTGCCTAGAAATCGGAGTGTCACTAAAGATAAGCATAGGAGCAGAAGAATCCTTTTTGCGAGATATAAGACAAGACTGAAAGAAAGGGTTGAAAAAAACTTTTAGAAAGGTTGAAATCAACTAAGTTGTCTTTGCCCCATTGGAGAAATACCTGAAGATCGGCATTTAAGGAACTGGCAGCAGATTTTCAAAAACTTGAAGCTGATTGAGCAGGACAAGGTTCCTCAAAATGGAAAGTTGAATGCAATGTGCTATCATCGGCAAAACTATGGATAGGATTTCCAGTCAATGGAAGAAGGTCACTGATATACAAGAGGAAAAGAGTGGGGGAAAGAACTGAACCTTGGGGGACACCGGCATTAGTGGAGAAGTTAGAAGACAGAGAGCCATCTACCATCACCCTCAGTGAGCGATCAGAGAGAAAACTGGATAACCAATTACTAAAAACAGTTGGCAAACCATAAGATGGAAGCTTGTTTAGAAGACCTTTATGCCAAACACGATCAAAAGCCTTTGAGATGTCAAGAGCAACTACTTGTGTTTCACCGAACCTTTCCATTGAATTATTCCATAAATGGGTGACATAAGCCAGAATATCACCAGTGGATTGACATTGACGGAATCCATACTGGCGATCGTTGATCAGACAGAAGGTTTCTAGGTAGCTTAAGAGTTGCCGGTTAATTGATTTCTCCATTACTTTAGAAAGAGTAGAAGTAATTGCAATGGAACGATAATTGGATGGGAGGGATTTGGTCACCCTTTCTAGGAACCTGGCTGGATATGAGCAAATTTCCAAGCAGAAGGAAAAACACCTTTGGAATAAGAAAGTGAAAAAAGGCGGCAAAGAATAGGAGTAAGTTCAGGAGCACAGGTTTTGAGAACAAGTAGAGAAATACCATCAGGACCTGGAGCTTTCTTAGCATCAAGATTCATCAAAATCCTTCTGATATCTTTTTGACGGAAGACCACAAGAAGGCATTGAATGGAGCGTATTAGGAATGGTGGCAAGTGTTTTACCAAGATCATTAATATATGAGCTGGAAGAAAAATGGGATGCTAGCAGGTCAGCTTTATCCTTGGCTGAAGTGACAACAGAATCATCTGGTTTGGACAGAGGTGAGAGCAGAGATGGGCAAAAGTTGCGGCCAATAGCTTTGGCAAGAGACCAGAATGCTCGGCTACCATTAGGGCAAGAAGCAAGTTTTCTACTCTTAGCCTGTTCAAACTCTAGTTTGGACTGATTAATAACTGCTTTACAATTGTTGCGAGCTTTGGTATAGGCAGAAAATGAAACTGAAGAATCAGAAACAAGCCAATTACGATATGCAACGTTCTTCTCTTGGACAGCCTTAGCACATTTGTTGGAGAACCAAGGTTTAGATAAAGGACGACATTTTAAAGTGGAGTGTGGGATAAAGGATTCCATTCCTGCAAAAATAATTTCAATGACACGATCTGAGCAAACGTGACATCAGAAGTTTTGAAACAGTAATCAGACCAAGGAAAAGAAGGAAAGAAGTCTCACAGGTCATCCCATTTTGCATTCTTGTAATGCCAAACAATACGAGGTTGGGAATAGCCATGAGATAAAGGTTCCATTGGAGAAGAGAGAATCACCAAGTTGTGATCTGAAGTGCCTAAAGGAGCTCTCACTTCGACCGTGTATTTAGAAGGGTTGTTTGTGAGAAAAAGATCAAGCATATTGGCTGTATGATTAGGATTGTCTGGTATTCTTGTAGGTAAATGAACAATCAGTGCTAGGTCATTAGTAATTGCAAAAGCCTCAGCATCTCGACCTGCTGGGTCAGTGTGACTAGAAAACGGAAGCCAGCTGGAGTTGTGAACATTAAAATCACCAAGGAAAATTACTTCACTGTTAGGAAAGCTGGACTGGAGAAAGTCAAGTTGCAAAGAGAGGAATTCAGAGAGCTCCAAGTGATTAGTGGAGTTGGGAGAACGGTAGAGACAACAGATGAATTTGACACAATGAGGTAGAGAGATTTTAAGCCAGAGAAGATCAGAGAGAGGACATTCCAAATTGCCAAGTCTCTGACAGGGAATATCAGAACGGACATATGCACAAGTACCACCTTTGAGGCGAAAGGAATCATACAGCAAATAATTTGGACATCTGAGATGAGCAGTAGTTCAATCAACTGATAACTGAGATTCAGTCAGAAAAAGTACATGGGGTTTGGAATACTGCAAGTGGAAATGGACATCGTTGAGATTGGAATTGAGACCACGTATATTTGTGAAATGAATTAGGAAGTCCTTGGGAGGTTTAGATCTTTTCGCAGGTAAGCTTGCTCTATTATTTTGACAATTCATGGTGTATTCAATAGTAAGAAAAAGTGGGTGGGACATGCTGTATGAAATAATGAAATTTTTGGATATGGCGTACATGTGGTAAGAATATACCCAGATCCTTGACATAACGTGGCCTCGACAATGCTTCCCGCATACACACTACTCGGACTCCCTCCAGTCACTATCTGGCAGAGTAGAGGTAGCCAGATTATACACTAGCTGATCCGGAAGCCTCCTAGAGAGTTACCAATAGGTTTCATCCGGTGTACTATCCAGCGGACGGCCTGCGAACACCGTTTTAGAGCTGTACTCTCGAAATGTAAGGAATATTGGATCTCACCACGACATTCATCATAACCTCAAAAATCATCAATCATACTGCATGATGCAAGAGATAGGGAAGGGTTGGCCGGAACTTAGCTCTAGAGACTAATCATGTGTTCCACCACTTCAAGCCTCCAATAAGCAAAGTGGTGGTATTTCACCGGTTGATGAGAGTCATCTACCACCTAGTACTGCCTGGTAACATAGAGGGGCGGCGTTCCTCCATGTGGTGTGGGCACCACACCTCGACCCCTGCTTACGTTGGTTCACACCTGGGTGGTCACCCACCATGTACTTGGGCATGGAGGTTATACCCAGGATTACTAACAGTCCCACCATCGTGAAGGTGCAAGCAGAGGATTTGGCTGTCATAGACCGTCCGGACTTTAGCATTAGCATTAGTAGAGGCATTTGATGCAAGAAAGCAAGCTTATGCAGCATCAGCCAAAAAAAAAAAAAAAAAAACAACTTCCACTTCACCCCTCTGTTCGTTCAAAATACCTGTCCAGCTGAGCCTTAAACTTATTTAGGCTATCAACCTCCACCACAAGGGATGGAAGTCTGTTCCACCACCAACCACCCGCTGGCTAAAGGCAAATTTCCGCACGTCTATCCTACATCTGTCTTTCCTCAATTTGAATTTATGCCCTCTCAGGTGATTATTCTGAGCAAGAGGAAGAATCCCATCAGCATTGAGCATGCTCAAATCATTCAAGGCTTTATACACCTCTATCAGATCACCTCGCTGGTGCCTAGTCTCCAGACACTGTAATTTGCAAAACTTAAGCCTTTCTTCGTAAGAGCACCAATTTGTTCCATTCACTAATCTTGTTGCCCTTCTCTGTACTCGTTCCAGCAGCTCTACATCCTTCTTGAAATGAGGCCTCCAGACCTGTATACAGTACTCTAGGTGTGGCCTGACCATTGCCTTATACAATGGAATAATCACCTCCTTATCCCTGCTGGAAAAATTCCTGTATATCATTGACAATACTCCATGAGCTACTCTTGCAGCCCGTCTCCACTGCTCAGAGAACTTCATATCTGCCTGCACAACCACCCCCAGGTCCCTTTCATTCTCTACCACTGTCAGTGTAGTACCACAGAGTTGATACGTTGCTCTGGGGTTGCTGTTTCCTATGTGTAGTACTTTACATTTGTCAATGTTAAACTTCATTTGCCACCTCTCAGCCCGTCTGCTCAACCTTTCCAGATCCTGTTGCAGCAGCATAGTGTCAGTAGTGTCCTTGACAACCCTGCCAACCTTTGTATCGTCTGCAAACTTGGACATTAAGCTTGATATACCATCATCAATATCATTTATAAATACAGAAAACAATAATGGACCCAACACTGAGCCCTGAGGGACTCCACTAATAACATTAGTCCACGTTGAGCAGTGTCCATTGATTACCACTCTCTGTCTTCTCCCCCTCAACCACCCCTTTATCCATAGCAGCAATTTGCCTCCAATGTCACACTGCTCCAATTTGTGTAGCAGTCTTCCATGTGCAACAGTATCAAAAGCCTTTCTAAGATCCAAGTATATAATATCAAAGTTATTCCCTGCATCCAGTTCTTTTGTGACTGCATCATAGTATCCAATCAAGTTGGTCAGGCAAGACTTCCCCTTAACAAAACCATGCTGTGTCTGAGCTATAACTGAAGTCTTGTCTAAATGATCCTGCGGTGCTTCTTTAACCAGTGCCTCCATTAATTTTCCTGGAACAGAAGTTAAGCTCACAGGTCTATAATTACTTGTGTCAGCCTTTGATCCTCCTTTGTGAATTGGGGTCACATTTGCACATTTCCAGTCTATGGGTAACTCCCCTGAGTCCAAGGAAGCTCTCATAATTATGGCTAAGGGTTTGCTTACTTCCTTTGCTGCCTCCTTTAATATAACTGGATATATCCCATCCACCCCGGGTGCCTTTCTTGTGTTTATCTTCAACAGTTTCTCCTCCACTTTACTCCCAGTTATTTCAAGATTCTGTAGCTTACTGCTAGAGTTGAATACACCTCTGGCATTCCCCTTGCTGAATAACTCCTCATGTGTGAATGTCGATGCAAAATATTCATTTAGTTTGTTAGCTACCTGAGCAGGATCATCAACACTTGACCCATCAATATCAAGTGGACCAATCTGATTCATCCCCTTCCTTCTAGAGTTTACATAAGTAAAGAGCTCTTTGCTGTTTTTCTTTGCATCCCTTGCCAAGGATTTCTCGTAATCTGCCTTCGCCTGCCTAACCTCCTTTGTAACTTGGTTGCATATCAACTTGTATCTATCATAGGCTTCTGTGTCATGTGTTAATTTATAAGTATCCCATGCATTTTTCTTCTCTGCCATATGCCTCATTAGTTCATCTGACATCCATTTTGGCCTAAACCTTAAAGAATATTTCTTAGTTGGTATGTAAAGCCTAGTAGCTTCCAAGATAAGTTCTTTGAATGCTTCCCATTTTGAATTTGCTGTTGGTAACATCATCAGTTGGTCCCACTGTATAGAATTTAAATACTGTCTCAGTCCATCGTAGTCACCTTTACGGAAGCAATAACCCTTCCCTTTATCCCTAATGGTAGTTACCTCTTTGAGTAAATCCCACTTCAGCACACTGTGATCACTGCCACCTAGTGGTTCATTTATCTGCAGATTCTTAATGCATGAAGAATCACTGCTGATAATCAAATCAAGAGTATTACTCCCTCTAGTTGCCTCCCGAACATGCTGACGTAGAAAACAATCATCCAATATATCCACAAAAGCCCTGCTAGTGTGTGAGCAACCAGCCCCCAAATTCCAGTCAATATCTGGGAAATTAAAATCTCCCATTATAAGACTCTCTGATTTACTGGCCCACTCTAATTCCCTGTACAGTTCCTTATTATACTCATCAGAGTCATTAGGCCTATAGCACACTCCTACTCTCAATTTTGATCTCCCAATGCTTATGTCACACCAAACTGACTCAACACTGCACTGTCCAGCGATGTTGACTGGCTTCACTTCCTTGGTTTTTATGTGTTTCTTAACTAATAGCATAACCCCTCCCCCCTTCCTATCCTGTCTATCCTTTCTGTAGACGTTGTACTCCCCAAATTGCAGTTCTGCATCCCTTATATCTGTGTGACACCACGTCTCTGATATCCCAACAATATCTGCCTTTGATGTTTTGAGCAATACCTCAAATTCATTAAATTTATTTACTAAACTCCTAGCATTGGTGTACACGCAAGTATACCTGCACCTGTTTCTATTCTTAGCTACCCTAACACAACCCATGTGTTTACTTGTACCGCAATGGCTCCCAGCAGTCTCTGAATTACCATGCATCTTGTTTTTCAGGCTTCTGCTCATTCTAATAGAAGCAGTGCAAGAATCTCTTTCACCTCTGCCAGTGGCTACTGTCAATCTATTGGTCTTTGTCTCCCCCCCCCCAAGCTAGCAGTTTTCTGACCCACCTAACACTGCCTCGATAGCATCAGCAAATATTCTTGCACCCTTTCTATTTAAGTGTATCTCATCCCTGTAGAAGCAATCTCTCCTGTTAACAAGTACAGTCCAGGCTGAAAAAAATTCTACCCCTTGAGCCTTGCACAATCTTTCCACGGCCGAATTGATCGAGAAGGCTCTCATCATATACTCCCTCCTATCATGTCTAGGCAGAATTGCAGACACTTTCAAATTCAACCCTAATTCTCGGCTTTTGTTCAACAGTGACCTGTACTTGTTAAGTAATTCTGCCGGTCTCCTACTCTTAATATTATTAGTGCCAACGTGTACAACTATATCACTTTTGTGCCCTTAAAAGATGATATTCGCTCTACAACGTCATCAACCTTTGCCCCTGGCAGACATACCCTGGTCCTGTTCCACCTATCTTTTTTACAAAGCATGTTCCCCGTTTCCCTGACAATAGAGTCACCAACAACTACTAGCTCCTTCGGGACCAGCGCATTCTGCCTTGGGTGTTGCCTCTGTGTCACGCGATGCCCAAGTGCAAGCTCTGGCGTTGATGTGGGCAGCTGAGAGCTTGATGGTCCCCTCAATTTAGTTTCTTCGAGGGCATCCACCCTGTCCTTCAAGCTCTCATATAGGCCCACAAGAACGCCGAGTTGTGCCTGATATCGATACACTCCTTGCATCGCGCACACACAAAGACATCCCCCTTGGCAGTATCATGTCCCATACCCGATTGCTCTGCAAACATCAAGCAAACAGTGCATTTTATAAGGCTGTGAGTCAGAGGACAACTGCCCCCCTCAGTTCTGCTCTGAGCCACAGCACTTCCATTAGCTTGAGCCTTTTGCTTTGCTGCTCTGGTCTGAGTCATGATTCTATTAATTTATTAATTAATTATGTTATGTTATTAATTATGTTAAATATAATTAATTATATTATGTTTGTAATCTAAGTCGTTATATGTATTTATTTAAACGTACAATTTAACTGCTAACGAAGTTCAACTAACGCTCTCTAGTACGGTATATAACTATCGTATCACAAAGGCGGGAAAATTACGAATAGTAGCGGAGTTGAAACACGTGGAAACCCTTACCGATACTTTTCCGACAACTTCGCCGAAATTGGGTCCACTTGACTTAAGTGTCACCCGAATATCAGTTCCATCAGCGTTTTAGACTCCCAGGGAGCAAGAACAGCTTGTCTGGCATATCTGAGAGAATGTCTGTGACAACCTCAAGGACCATGATGGAAAATATTTATCCAATTTGTCATAACCTGAACAAGATCATAGCTAAATCATTTTTATTCCACAGACTAATTGTGGCTCATCCCTTTCCTTCTAGTGTTTCCTTCTTAACATAAGCAAAGAATTCTTTGCTACTTTTCCTCATGTTCTTAACCAAAGACTTCTCATACTCTGCCTTAGCCTGCCTTTATTCCCTTAGTAACGTGACTGCAAACTTCTTTATACTTACTGTACACCTCTGTGTCCCTGTGATGAATTATAATCATTCCACACATTTTTCTTCTCTGCTGCTAGTTTCATCAATTATCTTAGATCTAATCTTCAACAGTATCTCTTATTTGATACAAAAAGCCTAACAGCGTCTAAGAAAAATTCACATTTAGCAATTACATTTGTTAACACTGGAAAGAATTTCAAAACTAAAACCATTGTGATCACCTTTGCAAAAGCAAAATCCATTCCCTTTACCCCTGACAGTAGTTCTATCTTTAACTATATCAGACAGATGAATTTGAGGTATTGCTCAAAACATCAAAGGTAGATATTGTTGGGATATCAGAAACGTGGTGTCCCACAGATATAAGAAAGGCAGAACTGGAATTTGGGGAGTACAATGAATACAGAAAGGATAGATAGGATAGGAAGGGAGGAGGGGTTATGCTATTAGTTAAGAAACACACAAAATCCAAGGAAGTGAAGCCAGTCGACATCACTGGACAGTGCAGTGTCAAATCAGTTTGGTGTGACATAAGCATTGGGAGATCAAAATTGAGAGTAGGAGTGTGCTATAGGCCTAATGACTCTGATGAGTATAATAAGATATTGTACAGGGAAATAGAGTGGGCCAGTAAATCAGAGAGTCTTATAATGGGGGATTTTAATTTCCCAGATAATGACTGGAATTTGTGGGTTGGTCACTCACACACTAGCAAGGCTTTTGTGGATTTATTGGATGACTGTTTTCTACATCAGCATGTTCGGGAAGCAACTAGAGGGAGTAATACTCTTGATCTGATTATCAGTAGTGATTCTTCAAGCATTAAGAATCTGCAGATAAAGGAACCACTAGGTGGCAGTCATCACAGTGTGCTGAAGTGGGATTTATTCAAAGAGGTAACTTCCATCAGAGATAGAGGGAAGGGTTTTTGCTTTCATAAAGGCGACTACGATGGTCTGAGACAGTATTTAAATTCTATACAGTGGGACCAAGTGATGATGTTACCAACAGCAAATTCAAAATGGGAAGCATTCAAAGAATTTATCTTGGAAGCTACTAGGCTTTACATACCAACTAAGAAATATTGTTCAAGGTTTAGGCCTAAACGGATGTCAAATGAACTAATGAGACATATGGCAGAGAAGAAAAATGCATGGGATGCATATAAATTAATGGGTGACATGGAAGCCTATGATAGATATAAGCTGGTCTGTAACCAAGTCACAAAGGAGATTAGGCAGGCAAAGGCAGATTATGAGAAATCCTTGGCAAAGGATGCAAAGAAAAACAGACGGAAGGAAAGGGATGAATGAGATTAGTCCACCGGATATTGATGGTTCAACTGTTGATGATCCTACTCAGGTAGCTAACAAACTAAATTAATATTTTGCATCGACATTCACACATGAGGAGTTATTCAGCGAGGGGGAATGCCAGTGGTGTATTCAACTCTGGCAGTAAGCTGGAGAATCTTGTAATAACTGAGAGTAAAGTGGAGGAGAAATTGTTGAAGATAAACACAAGAAAGGCACCTGGGGTCGATGGGATCTATCCAGTTATATTAAAGGAGGCAGCAAAGGAAGTAAGCAAACCCTAAGCCATAATTATGAGAGCTTCCTTGGACTCAGGGGAAGTACCCATGGACTGGAGTTGTGCAAATGTGACCCCAATTCACAAAGGAGGATCAAAGGAGGATCAAAGGCTGACACAAGTAATTATAGACCTGTGAGTTTAATTTCTTTTCCAGGAAAATCAATGGAGGCACTGGTTAAAGAAGCACTGAGGATCATAGAGACAAGACTGCAGTTATAGCTCGGACACAGCATGGTTTTGTTAAGGGAAAGTCTTGCCTGACCAATTTGATTGGATACTATGATGCAGTCACAACAGAACTGGATGCAGGAGATAACTTTGATATTATATTATATATTTGGATCTTAGAAAGGCTTTTGATACTGTTGCACATGGAAGACTGCTGCACAAATTGGCGCAGTGTGGCACTGGAGGCAAATTGCTGCTATGGATAAAGGGATGGTTGAGGGGGGAGAAGACAGAGAGTAGTAATCAACGGACACTGCTTATCGTGGACTAATGTTATTAGTGGAGTCCCTCACAGTTCAGTGTTGGGTCCATTGTTGTTTTCTTTATTTATAAATGATATTGATGATTGTATATCAAGATTAATGTCCAAATTTGCAGATGATACAAAAGTTGGCAGGGTTGTTAAGGACACACTACTGACAGTATGCTGCTGCAATAGGATCTGGAAAGGCTGAGCAGATGGGCTGAGAGGTGGCAAATGAAGTTTAACATTGACAAATGTAAAGTACTACATACGGGATACAGTAACCCCAGAGTAACATATCAATTCTGTGGTACTACACTGACAGTGGTAGAGAATGAAAAGGACCTGAGGGTAATTGTGTAGGCAGATATGAAGTTTTCTGAGCAGCGCAGACTGGCTGCAAGAGTAGCTCATGGTGTCTTGTCAATGATAGACAGGAATTTTTCTAGCAGGATAAGGAGGTGATTATTCCTCTGTATAAGGCAATGGTCAGGCCACACCTTGAGTACTATATACAGGTCTGGAGGCCTCATTTCAAGAAGGATGTAGAGATGCTGGAACGAGTACAGAGAAGGGCAACAAGATTAGTGAATGGAAAAAGGGTTGCTCTTACGAAGAAAGGCTTAAATTTTGCAAATTACAGTGTCTGGAGACTAGGCACTGGCAAGGTGATCTGATAGAGGTGTATAAAGCCTTGAATGGTTTGAGCATGCTCAATGCTGATGGGATTCTTCCTCTTTCTCAGAATAATCACCTGAGAGGGCATAAATTCAAATCGAGGAAAGACAGATGTAGGACAGATGTGCGGAAATTTGCCTTTATCCAGCGGGTAGTTGGTTGGTGGAACAGATGTCCATCCCTTGTTTTGGAAGTTGATAGCCTAAATAAATTTAAGGCTGAGCTGGACAGGTATTTGGAACGAACGGAGGGGTGAAATGGGAGCAGTTTTTTTTTTTTTTTTTTTTTGGCTGATGCTGCATAAGCTTTCTTTCTTGCATCATATGCCTTTACTAATTCTCATGCTAAAAGCAAAATCCATTCCCTTTACCCCTGACAGTAGTTGTATCTTTAAATATATCAGGCAGCAATACATTATGATCAATTCTACATAGTTGTTTCTTTAAAATGTTATGCTACCATGTAAGTGACCAGTCCACAGGTTACAGTTAATGTGTTAAGTTATAATTCCCCAATAATAAGAGTGCAAGAGTTGGTGCAGGAAGGGGGGGGGAGACTCAGTGGTTCCCCTTCAAATACAAAATACTCAATGCTCTAAGGTTCTTGAATCCTGATCTCACAAAAAAGTTCCAAATGTTAAACCTTCTGGTATGATCAAATTGGAATTATCAAATCACTAACTGGCTGACATGTTAACCTCAGAAGAGCTGCCAATATCTGTGTGTGCATCATGAGCCTCCTCCAATATAATTCTAGTTCAAACTCCAATTTGAAACTGGGATTAAGTATATTCTGGCACTGACAATATTATGTTTTCTACATAGCTATACAAATACAACAAGTACTTTGTTTTGGTGAGCAAAATTCAAACAGACTATCAGGAGAACTTCAATAATTTAGCAATACTTATCATGCTCTGTATTAAAATCCACATTAAATATGATTTCTCTGAATTTTGACCCAGCATTGTGACCTAAAATAAGGGCAAGTGTGTTGCATAATGAATAGTGTAAGTAAAACAAATACAAGCAGAGCCTGTTACAAACTGAGGTGTCACACATGAGAAATTCAAGAACTTATTAGATTATAGAATACTTAAGTGACTTTTTATGCTTTGAAAATCCCCCCCCCCCCATGAAGATCCTTTTTTCTTGGAAAGAAGCCTGGATATGTGCAACACTGGGAGTCAGCCCTGCCTGGATTATCGAAAACTAATACTATAAGGTGCAATGGCGGCAAAGTACACAGATCATCAATTAATAAAAAAAGTTGTACATTGTTTCAGCAGAACAGTGAAGCACTGTTACCACTATGGAAAAAAAAAAAAAGGCATAACTCCAATTGTAAATTATACATGACCAAGGAAATTGCTCTATCTTCCCAAAGCAGCATATTTCCTAATGTTTGTTTGTTTGTTTGTTATTTGGATTTTTAGGAGCATTAGCAACTAAGGCCATATTGCTCCGGGGATATGCAGTGGTCATTCCCTGACCTTTCTGCATCCTCCGTATTTGTTGGTCATGGGCTCGAACCCCGGTCTAATCAAGAAGCTTGTGCTATGCACTGCTGTTCCTGCCCACCTGGCTATGGAGGCACCATTTCCTAATGTCACTCTGCGAGTCAACTACATGCTGTAATTACCAAGTCTGTAGTCAAAAGCTGTATTTGTATGGAATTCCTAACATCACACTCTAAGCCTCAGGTTTGGGAGGGTAGCCTACTTTTCAAGTTTACATGACATACTGTTTGAATAACTGACTATCAACCAATTATGGGCAGACAATGAAAGACATACATCATGAAGTTTCTTTAGCAAAGAACTTGATAATCATATTGTGAGTCTAAATGATATGAGGAAACACCACTTTGGAAAGATAAAGTTTCTCACAATCATATACAGGGTAGTGCAGGAAATGTTGACAGATTTGAATCATTATTTAAAAATGAATTTCATTTAGAGATGGTTGTAATCTGCAGTAATTCCTTGGAATTTTTTTACAACAGAGCAGTTATAAATCACAGTACTCTACATATTTGTAAAGCTGCTACCACAGAAGAATGGCAGGTAAGTTATACCTCACAATTGAAAAGAAAACAAAAGTTATACTTCTGCCCCCCCCACCTTTTTTTTTACAGAAATAATGAGTATAATTTCTGCATAGAGGAGATTTTGTGCTTTTTTTGAAACTCATTGGGCATCTCAAAGAAACACCATACTTTGTTTATTCTAGAGTCTGATATGAGTAAAGGAATGAAAATAACTTCACAAGGTCGGTTTTCATTCTCTATAAAATGTTCGAGTCCTCCAACTTGCAATGCAGTGTGTAGTCCAGGAAAGTCAACAAGAAAAGCAACTTGCTAACTTGGAATATCTTGGCATCCTAGTTCATCCTATGCTTCAATTAGATTTGAAAATGTTCTCGTAAAAGTTTCAGTGTGTCATATACTTTCCAAAAATGATAAGCAGAGAAGACTTAATTTGCCAGATGGACAGAAATGCAGTGTTACAAAATACTGTTTTTTTTTGATAAATCTCATTTTTATTTGGACAAAACCATAAACAAGCAGAATGCATGGTTTAGTGCAACAGAACTGCCCCACCAGTTTTGGCTACTTTTCTCACATAATCACATAAGAGCAGTAACTTGCAAGTTACTGCTCTTAAGTGATTGCTTATCCACTCAACCATTCATAGCAATAAGGGCAAGTTACTGCTATGAATGGTTGAGTGGGAAAAGATGGAGTTGTTGAGTGAACATTGCTCTTCAGGAACTAAAGTTATTAGTGGAGTTCGCCTGAATTCGGTGTTAGGCAGATTGTTGTTTTTTTGTATTTATTAATAATATTGACAAAGGCATGTCAGGCTTAATATCCAAGTTTGCAGATGATACAAAGGTTTTTAGAGTGGTTAATGACAGTAATGATAGTATGCTACTGCAACAGGATGTAGAAAAGTTGGGCAGGTGGGCTGAGAAGAGGCAACTGAAGTTTACTGTTGACAAATGCAAAGTAAAGGAACTCCCCGAATTACGTAATACTCGACTTACATAAATTCGACTTTACGTAAGTTTTTGCCAGCCGGTGCAAATTTACAAATATCGTGGAAACGTATTTTGCATCCCGTAGGAATAAATGGAGGTATCATGAAAATATCGTAATGTGAATCCAATAACACATTTTTTTTTTTTTTTTTTTTTGTGTGTGTAATTTGTTCCAAGTCCTTGGAAGTTGAAAATTTCGCTATATTACTAAGCTATTTATCTCTCTAAAATGTCATACAGTCGGTCCTCGTATAACATGTGTTTATATTACACGAATTTGATCATACACGATTTATAAATAGGGGAACGATATCTTATATAACATGAAACAAATTCGCTTATGCACGATTTGCCTTTGTGTTTACAAGAAATGGCAGTCGAACGCACAGTCACCCCAACCGAACGCAAAAGGATAGAATTAAGAGAAGATTCTGAAATGTATTTGTTTTTTATATCAGTGAAGGGGAAACACATTTCACCATAATAACGTAAAAACCAACACAATTCCAGCTATCGGTATAATCGCAAATGCAATTAGATCAAGTTTACTACCAGTTTATAACAGATTCCACTAGCCGAAACGCAATTGGAAATTGTTTTTATTGTTTTATGGTAGTCAACCCTAGAAATGTTTTAGTAAAATGTGAGGTGTTAATAGTGTATCTCTGCCTTTACGGTGTTGTTTATTCAGTTGCTACACGTGCACAGCTTTGTTTATGTGTATCAAGCGTGCCTCCTCATTTTGTAATTGTGCTTTATTCCCTAAATATGAGTAAAATACTTAAAAGGTGTGAAAAGGAAGCATCCTGGTGAAGACACTACAGATTCAGAGAGAAAAAGAAAAGCAATATCGATAAACAGAGGCGGACTGGATCTAATTCTTACCCGGGAAAATTTATAGCGTTTATGGCCAAAATCACACCGGCCTCCGGCCCACCGGGGTTTCCCCGGTCAGGCTTATGGCCAGTCCGCCTCTGTCGATAGAGAAAAAATATTAAATTGTGAAACACTTTGAGCGAAATGAAAGGCCATGTGATATTGCACGTGCTTTCAGACCTAAATGAGGCAACGCCGAGAATTACAAAGAATGCAGAGAAAATAAAACATTTCATAGCAGGAACAGAACAACGCAGTGTAATTAAAATCCATTAGATTAAGACACAAAGAATTGGAAGAGATGGAACGGCTGTCATCTGTTTGGATAGAAAATCAAACAAAAATCAAGTTTGCTTACGATAGAAGCAAAAGCATTAGCAATATTTTATTACATAATAGTCGTAATAAAATACGTAAGTATTTTATTCGTAAAAAATACTTACGTATTTTATATTATATTATAATAAAATAATAATAAAAATATTATAAAAAATTATAATATTTTTTATTATGTATTTTAATCATAATAAAATACGTAAGTATTTTATTACGATTATTTATTGTGTTTGGTAATGTTTTGGTAACAAATGTGTGTTCAATCTTGGGTGGCCGGCACCTAACCCTTTTTTCCCATAGGGCCTGTTGTTTATATTGCACGATTTTGCATTGCACGAGGGTTTCCAGGAACACAACTATCGTGCTATACGAGGACAGACTGTATTTATAATGGAAATTGCACTACCCTTTCATCGTTATATGTTCCCATTATAAGAACCAATTTTGAACGCCTTGGTGATATTTTTCTAAACCATGTTTCTGGAGGTCACAACCAAAAAACAATAAAAACGATTTGCACTTTCTGGTTTATTGGGCTTTTCTGTTAGTGCATCTAATTATAAATGAGTAGTAAACTCAATCTTATTGCATTTGCGATAATACTGATAATTGCAATTGTGTGGACTTTTACAATATTATGGTGAAGTCTTCAAACATATAAAAAACTAAATTTCAGAAACTGCTCTTCATTTCTATTTACGTATTACAATGATGAAGAGAAAGAGCCTAAAAGAAAGTGCAAGTGCTGGCAGTGCCAGGAAACGAAACATAATTGATTTAGAAATGAAGATGAAAATGATTGAGAAGTCAAAGCAGGACAAAGTTTTTCATCTATTGCAAGGGAATTAGGTCTCGCTGCTTCAACAGTGAATACTATTTTAAAGGACAGTGCGCCTATAAAATAACATGTCAAAGGATCAACGCACTTAAGATCAACAGTGATCACAAAACAACATTCAAATGCTATATAGAAGATGGAACAGCTGTTAATAAAATGGATGGAAAATCAGATTCAGAAGCGAGTGCCCCTGAATCTAATGACCATTCAAGCAAAAGCAACAAGTATTTATAAAGATATTAAGGATAAGTATAGTGAACCCCAACCCAAGTTTGTGGCAAGCAACAGGTGGTTTAATAGGTTCAAGCATCGCGCTGGTTTCCACAATGTTAAAGTATGCGGTGAAGTTGCCAGTGCCGATTCTGCAGCTGCAGAGAAATTTTGTGATGAGTTTGTGTTTGTTGTTTGGTTTTTAGGAGCATTAGCAACTAAGGCCATATTGCTCCGGGATATGCGGTGGTCATTCCCTGACCTTTCCGCATCCTCCGTATTTGGTGGTGATGAGCTCGAACCTCGGTCGTCTAATCAAGCAGCGTGTGCTACGCACTGCTACTCCTTCCCACCTGGCTACGGAGGTGCCCTTTTTGTGATGAGTTGGAAAAAATTATTGACTAAGGCCTATTCAACGCAGCAAATTTTAAACATTGACGAGATTGCTCTGAATTGGAAAAAAATGCCGGATCGAACATACACTGCCAGGTTTCAAGCCATCAAAAGATAGGGCCACGCTCCTGCTTGGAGCTAATATGCAGCGGGAGATTACAGATTTAAACCACTGCTTATGTACCATTCCGGAAATCCTCCTGCATTTAAGGGCATCGATAAAGCCACCATACCCATGCATTTATGATCGAACCAGAGAGCATGAATAACAATATCTCTCTTTGAGGATTGGTTTAAATGCTGCTTCATTCCAGAGGTTGAAAAATATTGTAAACACAATGACGTTCCTTTCAAGATTTTGCTCTATTAGATAATGCTCCTGGTCCATCTACACATCTGGATGATTTCAATTCGAATGTGAGAGTCATATTTCTACCGCCAAACACGACTTCACCTATGGATCAGGGTGTTATTTCGAATTTAAAAGCATACTATTTACGCACAACATTTGCTCAGGAATTGTCTGCAGTAGACAATTAGAAAGATTTTATGTTAAGAAACTGTTGGAAATCTTACAATGTTTACCATGCCATCTTAAACATTAATAAGGCCTGGGCGGAAATTACTAAAAGTTGTTCAAATTGCACATGGAAGAAAATGTGCCCATAAAATGGGCACATAAAAGGTTTTGAAGAACTTGAAAAAGACGAATCATATGAAGAGGTTACAGATAAGATTGTAAAGGTTGCAAAGCTACTTCAGTTGGAGATTGATGCCAAAGACGTGGAGGAGTTAATAGAAGAAGAAGAGACAGAATTATCTAATGAAGAACTTATTGACTTGCAGGCAGCGATAGTGATAGAAAAAAATGCTGATGAAGCTGAAGATGAACCAAATGAGGAGCTGAAATGCTTCATCACCAGAGAGATGGCAATGGTATTTCGTGAAATTGCATCGGCAATGGCAAGGTTTGAGAAGATGGATCCTGACAGCAAACAATTCTTAAAAGTTAGCAGAGGGGTGAATGATATGCTTGCTTGCTTGCTACTACAAAGAAATCTACGATGAAAAGAAAGCCACCGTCCAGTCATCCATTAATATGTTTTTTCATAAAGCATATGTTCTTTCACAGCTCTCAACCTCCGCAGCAGCGAACTTATCAGCTGAAGACGTCAATTCTGGCAACGATGCTCAAGAGGCAAAACTTACTGACGTTATGTTATGGTTGTCTCCTCTCTTTTTTTTGTAATTTTATAATTTTGAATTTTTTTTAAATTGCACGCTTTTGTAATTTTTCCTCTGCATGAGGTAAAAAATTGAATAAATACAATAAATAATTCTGTTTACATGTTCATCAAACATTTATTTTTTTGATTCAATCAATTCAGCGTTTGTTTGTTATTTGGTTTTTAGGAGCATCGGAAACTATGGCCACATTGCTCCGGGATACGCAGTGGTCACTCCCTGACCTTTCCGCATCCTCCGTATTTGGTGGTGACGGGCTCGAACCCCGGTCTAATCAAGAAGCGTGTGCTACGCACTGCTGCTGGCTACGGAGGCTCATCAATTCAGCGAGCACAGTTGCGAGTGCTGCACAAGCATGGGAGAAATTCCAACTTACGGAGTGTTCCGCGGAATGCAACCCTTATGTAAGTCGGGGAGTTCCTATATATATATTCATGTAGGTTGGCTGAATGGGAATGTCAGTGGTATACTCTTGTTTGTGTAATTGTTCTTGTGACAAAAACTAGGCATGCTAGAGGAAACTGGAATATTCATCGAATATTTATTTATTTTTGATTCAATAAGTTCAGCGAGCACAGTTGCAAGTGCTGCACAAGTATGGGGAAATCCCGACTTACGCAAAATCTGACTTATGCAGTATCCAACAGAACGCAACCCTTATGTAAGTCGGGGAGTTCCTGCATATGGGTAGCAGTAATCCCAGATTATGTACCAACTGTGTGGTACTACACTCAGGGCAGTAGAAATTGAAAAATGCCTGGGGTAATTGTGAAGTCAGATATGAAGTTCTCTGAGCAGTGCAGACAGGCCACCAGGACATAGGGTTTTGTCAGAAGGTGTTTACTCCATTGTATAAAGCAATGGTCAAGACACATCTTGAGTACTTTAGGCATCATTTTAGGAAGGGTTTGGATATGTTGAAATGGATGCAGAGAAAAGCAATACAATTACTGAGGAAAACTAACAAGTACTCTTACCAGGAAAGGCTACAATTTTGCAAATTGCAGCATCTGGAGACTAGGCACATGTGAGGTGATCTGATTGAGGTGTTTAAGGCTTTGATGGTTTGGACAAAACTCAATTCTGATAGGATTCTTCCTCTTGCTCAGACTATGCACATGAGGGGACACAAATTCAAATTAAGAAAGGATGGTTGCAGAATAGATATGTGGATATGCTTTTAGAGAGCAGATGGTTAATTGGTGGAATAACTTCCATCTGATGTTGTGGAAGTGGATAGCCTGAATAAATTCAAGGAAGAACTAAACAAACTATTGGATGGTGTCAGATGAAATGGGAAAGGTGTGTTTTTATTTTTTTTTTTTTTTGCTGATGTTGTATAAGCTTGCTCTCTTATATCATTTGCCACTACTAATACTAATTCCTTCAACAAACTGGAAGACATATTGAACATGTGGTAAAATAATAATGTTTTTCAAAAAACTAAGCATGACCGTTCATCACATTTGTAACAATTAATGAATAAATTATTTTCTTAGGAAATATTTAAATGTGTAAACATTTTGTACACCACCCTGTATAATTTACAATCGCTGAAGCAACAGGCCCCCCAATGGAGTGCAGAACTGCAAGCATTGCAACAACCAAGTAAAAATAAAAAAATAATAAAATTCAATGAGGAACATTCAAAACTTCTCATACTACAAACATTTTAAAATGATTGCAAACCAAATTCACTTGTGAATCAGAATTTCATACCCTCACTTTGGGTTAATATAAATAGTTTCATCTCCATGTTTTGGAATCATGGACTAAGTAGTATAATCCCCATGTATTTGGAACACATGCCAAGAGGTTTTCAAATAAGTAGTTTCATGGGCTTGGAACTAATATTTTACATAAATATAATGAAACATGAATTTCTGTAATAGTAATCCTAGAAATATATATTTCTTCAGTTGGAAAAAAAATTATTTTACAATCTTTCTGATGGCCATATGAAAAGTGTTTGGAGAGATGGCATGACCCTCTGAATCAAACATTGTCAACACCTGCATTAATACACAGATTTATAGTGTGTCAAGAAAATATGAATAATGGAATTTTCCTTTGGCCAGTGAGTGGTTGATTGCTGGAACAAACTTCCATCTGTCATTGTGGAAGTTGATAGCTTAAACAGATTCAAGGAAGAACTGGATAAACTTTTGGAGCAAAGAGATGGGTGAAATGGGAAGTTTTTTTTTTGTGGTTGATGTTGTATAAGCTCGCTTTTCTTGCATTGTGTGTGCAAGAAAAGCGAGCTAAAAACACTAATGCTAATGTTAACACGTTAACCTCCCAAAAATTACTGTCATCCACGAGCACAAGCAGCTATTATTATTTATCCAATTCCCTAAATTATAGTAATGTACACATATTATTACTGGTAAACACAAAATTCTGTATATGTAGAAATTATAATGTGATGTGAAATTAAGGATCATATTTAAATCTGCACATAAAAACTGGCTGTGAACAGTTGATATTTTAGCGGAGGTAAAATCTAGTTGGCTAGTACTATTTAGGGACCATTTTGCAACAAAGATTGGATTTCAAAACTTGCATGTTTTTCAGATATACTATAGCTATGTATATTAATGGGTGAATCCTCAAGGAATCATTTCAATTTTTACAATAATTAAATAAATCTTTATTGAATATACCATGACCTAGAAGTAATAAACAAAAATGTACATTATGTCTGCCATGTCAGGATGCAGGAAGCAGGAAGCCAGAACTATAAAATAAACACAATAAAAAATGCTGTAAGAGCCGGTTGAAGGTAACACAAGAAAACAATTATAAACCGAATATTAGAGGCTTCAAAAGTGTTGTGTGAAAACCTGGAAGCACTTTCTCAAAAATCTGATGACTGCTAACCACCAGAAAAAAAACCTATGATTGGAAAATCAGTGGATAATCAATACATTTGTGGAAAACCAAAATTACCAAAATAAAGAAGTGATGGATACTGAAGCTGAAAGACTGACTGAACTCTTTTCAGATTTAAGATTAAAATTAACTTTTAATTCAATCAGAAGTGTTATGAGGAATTCTGAAACCTATGGCCAAATATCAGAAATGCACTATGGTTTTCATAAAAATAATTAGAATTATAGTTATATTATTAATTAAGGCTACATTTTTAATTAATTACAATATTAAATTATTATCCACGAGATGGTGATTTTATAAAAAGGAGATGTTTTTATAATAACTGATTTATATAATGGCTGCCATGTTTTTAAAATAAATTATACATTTAGTTAAGCCATTAGCTCCATTAGGTGCTTGTGATTGAGACCACACTCAATATATCCTAGTTATGCCTCTGAATTCAATTAAACACAAAGCTACTGAATCCAACATTTCATAAAAAAAACAGTGAATATGCATCTAAAAAAAAATAATTACAATAATTTTACCAGTCTATGGAAGAAAATTTAGAAAATCCACTTGCCTGTTTAGGGGTGAAAATCTTCTCTGCAGGAAGCCAGAACTATGTGCTGATGTATGGAGAACTGGCAGCTAAACAACATATAGTCATTGCTTTTGTATACATGTTCTAGTATGCAAGTAGTAGGTATACCTTGATGTGCTGAGGCCTACTGTGCAACGGCCATTTTAAACACCTGTTCCAGTAAATGACTACTCCTGCAAGATGCCATCATTGATTGGGCAAACAGCAATAGCATCTTATATCTAGTCTGTAATCAAGTCACAAAGGAAGTTAGGCAGGCAAAGGCTGATTATGAGAAATCCTTGGCAAAGGATGCAAAGAAAAACAAAAAAGACTTCTTTAATTATGTAAACTCTAGAAGAAAAGGGATGAATCAAATTGGTTCACTTGATGTTGGTGGTTCGACTGTTGATGATCCTGCTCAGATAGCTGCCAAACTGAGTGAGTATTTTGCATCTACATTCCCACATGAGGAATTCTGTAAGGAAGGGGAGGACAGAAGTTTACTAAACTCTAACAGGAAGCTAAATGATTTTGTAATAGCGGAGATCAAAGTGGAGGAGAAATTGTTGAAGTTAAACATAAAAAAGGCACCTGGGGCAGATGGAATCTATCCAGTTACATTGGTTTGGTTTGGTTTAAATTTTATTGGCGCATTAGCAACTAAGGCTATAATGCACCCAGTTACATTGGAGGAGGCAGCGAGGGAAGTAAGCAAACCCATAGCCATGATTATGAAAGCATCCTTAGATTCGCAGCAGGTCCCCATCCACTGGATATGTGCATATGTATCTCCAATTCACAAATGGAGTTCACAGGGTGACACAAATAATTATACACCTGTTAGTTTAACTTCTGTTTCATGTAAAATAATGGAGCAACATTTAAAAAAATTATGCATAATCACCTAGACAAGACTGCAGTAATAGTTCAGACAGAGTATGGGTTTGTTAAGGGGAAGTCTTGTCTGACCAATTTGATTAGATACTACGATGTGGTCACAAAGGAACTGGATGCAATAAATAATTTTGTTATCATAAACTTGGGTTTCAGAAAAGCTTTTGATACTGTTGCACACAGAAGACAGCTGTACAAATTGCATTGAGTGGTATGGCATTAAGGATAAGTTGCTGCAATGCATAAAGGGATGGTTGAGTGGGAGACAGCAGAGAGTGGTAATAAATGGACTCCGCTCTACGTGGACTAATTATTAGTGGAGTCCCCCAGGGTTCAGTGCTGGGCCCATTGTTGTTTTCTGTATTTATCAATGATATCGATGAAGGTATATCAGGCTTAATGTCCAAGTTTGCAGGATTGTTAATGACAGTATGGTACTGCAACAGGATCTAGAAAAGTTAGGCAGATGGGCTGATAACTGGCAACTGAAGTTTAACAGTGACATATGCAAATTACTGCATATGGGTAGCACTAACCCAAGAGAAACGTACCAACTGTACAGTACTACACTCAGAGTAGTGGAGAATGAAAAAGACCTGGGGTAATTGTGCAGTCAGATATGAAGTTTTCTGAGCAGTGCAGACAGACTGCCAGAGAAGCTAATGGGATCTTGTCAATGAGATACAGGAACTTTGCTAGCAGGCATAAGAAGGCAATTATCCCCTTGTATAAGGCAATGGTTGGGCCATACCTTGAAGTCTGGAGGCCTCATTTTAGGAAATATGTAGAGCTACTGGAACTAATAAAGAGAAGGGCAAAGAGGTTGATGAAGGGAACAAAGGGTTGCTCCTACCAAGAAAGACTTAAGTTCTGCAAGCTGTAGCTTCTGGAGACCAGGCACCTGCAAGGTGATCTGATTGATTGTTTGTTTGTTTGTTGTTTGGTTTTTAGGACATTGGCAACTAAGGCCATATTGCTCCGGGAATATGCGGTGGTCATTCCCTGACCTTTCCGCATCCTCCGTATTTGGTGGTGACGGGCTCGAACCCTGGTCTAATCAAGAAGCGTGTGCTACGCACTGTTGCTCCTTCCCACCTGGCTACGGAGGCGCCAAGGTGATCTGATTGAGGCATACAAGGCCTTGAATGATTTGAGCAGGCTCAATGCTGATGGCATACTTCCACTTGCTCAGATTAAGAACATGAAGGGGCATAGATTCAAATTGAGGAAAGACAGTTGTAGAATAGATGTGCAGAAGTTTGCCTTTAGCCAGTGGAAGTTGATAGCTTAAATAAATTTAAAGCTGAACTAGACAAACATTTGATGTGATCAGATGGGAAGGGGTTTTTTTTTTTTTTTTGCTGATGCTGTATATGCTTGCTTTCTTGCATCATATGCCTCAACTAATGCACTGTTTGTTATATGCAGGAATGACTACACCCACTGTGATTGTCATTTTACCCTGTTAAAATTCTGTGCTAAATGAGGTGACTATTAATCATATTATTATTATATTCCTCGTTCACAATTTTTTTTTTCCTTTTTGTATACACAAAAAGGAAAAAAAATATCACATAAATTATATATGTGAAATGATATTGCAGGCTGTTTTTCTCCATGATGCTTCCTCACAGGACACTGAGGCTGCTCTGTAGAGAAAGATGGCTGGCAATATTCCATTCGCAATAGTCTTCTGCCAGCCAACATTCCATGTTTTGCATGTGTGATTTCTTGACATCCTACAGAGAATTATATACACAGTGTGGCAATTACAAAATGAGACTAATGCTAGAAAAAATAATGATCTCATTACGAGTAAACTAACCTTGCTTTATTCCTCTCGTACCCACACAGTGCATGCAATGATTATGAAGCAAATGGAACTACCAGTGGATGGCCACAACTGGTATACTTTTTAATGTTCTCGTCACAGCTTTTTTAATTGTGTCAACGTCGTGAAAATGCTAGCCTTTCAGTGGTGCCTTGAGCTTCAGGAACAAAAAGAAGTTACACGGGGCTAAGTCTGGTGAATACAGCGGGTGCAACAGTAAGCAGGGTTTTTTATTAGATGAAAACTCATGAACAATGAGAGTCTTGTGGTTTTGTGCATTTCCATGCAAGAGGAACCAACTGCTGTCTTTTCCATACTGATGGCTGCACAGAATGGATTCTCTGCAACAAACGTTTCAAAATGTCCAGATACTAGGCAGCAGTAACACTTTGCTCATTGGGCACACATTCTTTGTGTACAATTCCCTTGTTATTGTAGAATGCGATGAGCATGGTTTTGATTTTAGACCTTTCTTGATGAACGTTTTGGCTTTGGAAAAGTTTGTTGACCTCCACTCACCACTTTGTCACTTTATTGAGTTCTGGTACTGAAAACATCATGTCTCCTCACCCATAACGATTCAATTCAGGAAGCCAGGTTTGCTCTCAGCAGCTGCAATGAGTTCTCTACAGTGTTTAACTCATGCCTGTTGCTAGCTATCTGTTAATGAATGTGGAACAAGCCGTTTTGATTTTCTTCAAATCCTGGTTATTATTTGTCGATTATTTATGCCTTATTTATGCACAGATCTTCTGAATTCATTTGGAGCATTGGCCATTGGTAATGATTTCCCCCACCTTTTCAATCAACTCTGGCATTCAAACCATTTTTGCTGGGCCTGGATATTCATTTTCCATTGATTCTCTTCCATGGGCAAAACATTTATGCCACTCGAGTGACATTGCCCAGCGACAAAGTGCATATCACACTTCTGAAATGGCAGCAATTTCCACTGACCTTGATTGCAGTGCTTGAGGAACAATCACTCTTTCATTTCATGTTTACTTCTAGTAGATAGCAGAACCGCACTTGTTCCATAACATCAGACTCGTTTTTCAATTGCCACACTGTGCAAAGGAGACAACACACAGAGGAGAAAGAAAGGAAATATTCAAGCAACTTCCATTACAAGGTGAATCAAAACATAAAATTGTTACATTTTAGTCCATAAGTCAGACTGATCTTGATAAAAATACTAATGTAAAAAAAAATTTCTTACGTTGCCAATATCTCAGCAGACAGATTGCTTTCATCTGTTGTTCGTGTTTCACCTAATAAAACAATGTTTAATTTAAAAAAATAATAATAACTGCAAAAAGTAGACTTATGCTCTTTAATTAAAATAACAAATATGCAAGATTAAGCTATCTAACAAAATATTTCCATATAAATATTTAATTTTGTTGAGCTTCTTCGGTATTCCTTAAAATCTATAACTAAGATCTTAAAACATCAGACATACAGTCCCATTCCTTTTTCAAGCACCAATTAAATTACTTCAAGGGCAGTTCAGAGAATCAGTTCAACCCAGGACAGACTGCGCAAGGCTCAGAATTTTTCTGAGCATGGTCTGTGCTCGTTAACAGGAGAGACTGTTTTCACAAGTACAGGATACACTTAAATACAAGAGATACACTTAAAGGATACACTTAAATACAAAACATCAGACATACAGTCCCATTCCTTTTTCAAGCACTAATTAAATTACTTCAAGGGCAGTTCAGAGAATCAGTTCAACCCAGGACAGACTGCGCAAGGCTCAGAATTTTTCTGAGCATGGTCTGTGCTCGTTAACAGACCATGCGATGAGGAGAGACTGTTTTCACAAGTACAGGATACACTTAAATACAAGGGGTGCAAGAATATTTGCAGATGCTCTTCAGGCAATGCTTGAAAGGTCGGAAAACTGCTAGATTTGGGGGGGGATACACACTGGTTTAACAGCAGCCACAGTCAGAGGTGAAAGTGATCCCTGCAATGCTTTTACTGGGGAAATTCTGCAGCCTGGAAAGCAAGATGTCAGATATTTCAGACCTCCTGTGGGACCTTGTGGAACAAGGATATACATGGGCTATGTTAAGGCTACCAAGAGTAAAAACAATTGCATGTATACTTACATGCACACTAATGCTACAAGCATAATAAATAAATTTGATCAATATGAAGTACCGGTTAAGTGATCAAAGGCAGACATTGTAGGGATATCAGAGATGTGGTATCACCCAGATACAAAGGATGAAGAATTTCAATATGAGGAGCACCATGTGTATAGAAAGGACAGAGAGAGAGGGTAGAACAGGACATGAGTCGGGGAAGGAGTTATGCTCTTAGTTAAGAAGTACATAAAATCTAAGGCAATGTACCCAGCTGACATGGATCATAATAAGTTCAGTCAACTTGGTGTGACATAAGCATTAGAAAAACAAAAATGAAGTAGGATGTGCAACAGGCCTAATGACTGTGATGAATATAATGCACAGACAGATAGACTGGGCCAGTAAATCAGACTGTCTTATAATTGGGAATTTCAACTTTCCATATATTGACTGGAATTTGTTGGCTGGTCACTCACACAGTAGCAAGGATTTTGTGGATTTAGTGAATGACTGTATTCTACATCAGTATGTTAGTAACGAGAGAGAGAGAGAGAGAGAGGGGGGGGGGAGGGAAGGAGAGAGAGAGAGAGAACAAGAGAATGCAATACCTCATCTGATTAGCAGCAGTGACTCTTCATGCATTAAGATCATAATCTGCAAATACAAGATCCACTAGATAACAGTAATCACAGTATATTCATGTGGAATTTACTTAAAGATGTCACTATTGTCGAGGGAGTGAGGGGGCAGGGTTTTGCTTTCTTAAAGATGACTATAGTGCTCTCAATTTTTAAATTCTCTGCAATGTGACCAACTGATAATGATACCAACAGTAAATTCTAAATGAGAAGCATTCATCCTTCTGCAGAAGCTACTAGGCATTTTATACCAACTAAGAGATACTGTTCAAGGATTAGACCTAAATGGATGTTAGATGAACTGATGAGACTAGAGGCCGAGAATTTCTTCACTTCTGAAGAAACCACAAATAAAGAGCACTCTCTAAAACGGCATTTTCAGGTTTCGACATAATCTTTTTCCTGCTAGATCCTCCTTCACCATCCATAATCGACACAAATTCTGTTATAGAATTAGAATTTTTCGTGATGTCGTAAATTGTTGAATTCTCTTTGTTGTTGTTGTTGGAATTGTTGAATCCACATTAAATTCTCTTGAGAGATTTCCTAAATAGAGATTACCAGGCAATACAAAAGTCTACAACAGATTTAAAATAACTTTCAATCAAGTCTCAAAGGAGTTAGGCAATGATGTAGAGTCTTTAGCAAAGACAGTTGATGCAGTCTATAGCAAAGAATGCAAAGAAATGCAGTAAAGAATTCTTTGATTATATTAAAACTAGAAGGAAGGGGATGGATCGCATTAGTCCACTAGACATCACTAGTGAAGTTCCTGCTTATACAGGTTGATTCACTACCAGTGCGACAAACTTGCAGGAGGTGTAGGGGACACAAAGATGAATCGTAATCACATAGCATTGCAGGGTCCGAAATGCCTTCGTCATGCGGTAGAGGACGTTGAACTGGAGGCCGCATGAACAGCGATCCTGCTGGAAGTCAGCATTTGCAAACCGGTTCTCGAGGCAGTAGGATGGACGAGTATTCAAACGTTGAACTGGTCGACATGCACCTCGCGTATGGAGCTGCGGACTGTAATGGGTGCGCCGCTCTGCGCTTATACTAGGAACGTTTCCCGCACAGGCGTGCTCCTCATCATACGATTTTCGCACGTGTGCACAGAAGGTTACGTGAGACTGGTTGTTTCACGAGAAGTACCATGAATCGGGAGCAAATGACGAGGACGCCAGACAATGAGAAGAATGTCCTACGTCTTTCAGAAGGCAATCCGAGTACGAGTACTCGAGCGATATGCCAACGACTGGGTATTTCCCAATCCACTGTATGGAGGATACTGTCAACAAACCAAATGAGTTCATACCATCTGCAACGCGTCCAATCATTGGAGTCTGCGGATTATCCACTCCGGAGGACTTTTGCTACTTGGTTTCTTCAACAGAAACAGTTCGCAAATGCTAGCTTCCAGCAGGATCGCTGTTCACGCGACCTCCCATTCAACGTCCTCTACTGCATGACGAAGGCAATTTCGGACCCTGCAATGCTATGTGATTCCGATTCGTCTTTGTGCCCCCTACACCTCCTGCAAGTTTGTCGCACTGGTAGTGAATCACCCTGTATATAAGAAGATATACTCTGCAGCTACATTCACACATGAATTTTTTTAGGGATGGGAATTACGGGCGTGCATGTGTCAAATTCTACCAGGGAGGTGAATCATTTTGTGATAACTGAAAATAATGTGGAAGAGAAATTGTTGAAGCTAATTGTAAAAAAGGCACCTGGGATGGATGGGATCTATCCAATTACAGTAGAGCATCAGTTATAAGGAATAATTGATGTCAGACCTCTTCTGGATAGCCAAATTTTCTGGATAATCGAACGTAAGGTAAGATTAAATAAATGTAATCTTACCTTACAATTAAATTAAATAATTAAGATTAATTAAATAACAAAAAAAATACAAACCAATCTAGGAACACAGAAACATCCATCCAGGCATTTTTATACAAGACAGGAAAATTAGAAAGATTTTTAAATGTTCTCGGTTTTTTTGAATTACCGATAATGAGCACGGAAAATCTGTGCATTCCAGTAGCATTTGCACACATAGCAATTGTAACTCGCTCTTTTCTTATCTTAAAACCTGGTGTAGGCATTTCTCTTTTAGTGGCTAGGGTTTTTCTCAGTAATGCTTTCCATAATAAATCCATCTCATCAACATTATAAACTTTTTTTTCCTCTTAATTTGCGGTAACTGAAGCAAACTTACAAGGACACTGCTGCCAATTTGTCTGCAGAAAGTTTCTTGCCTTCAATATCTAGTTAACATGTACCATGTCTCAGTTTAAAGTTTTTAAGCCAACCTGTGTTTCCCTTAAAATCTTCATTACCTCTTAATTTTCAATTAAAATCCAATGCTTTTTCGCACAACATTGAGTCAGACATTGGTTCACCTAAACTTCGCTTCTGAAGAAACCACAAATAAAGAGCACTCTCTAAAGCGGCATTTTCGGATTTCGACATAATCTTTTTCCTGCTAGATCCTCCTTCATCATCCATAATCGACACAAATTCTGTTACAGTCGGTCCTTGTATAACACATGTTTACATTACACAAATTCGATCATACACGATTTATAAATAGGGGAACGTTATCTTATATAACACGAACCGAATTCGCTTATGCACGATTCGCCTTTGTGTTTACAAGAAATGGCAGTCGAACGTGGAATTACCCCACACCGAAAGCAACACAATAGGGATGAAGAAGATTCTGAAAATGTATTTATGTGTTTTATATCAGTGAAGGGGAAACACATTACATCATAATAACGTAAAAACCAACACAATTCCAGCTATCGATATAATCGCAAATGCAATTAGATGGAGTTTACTACCAGTTTATAACAGATTCCGCTAGCAGAAATGAAACTGGAAATTGTTTTTATTGTTTTATGGTAGTAACCCCCAGAAATGTGCTTTAGTAAAATGTGGGGTGTTAATAGTGTATCTTGGCCTTTACAGTGTTGTTTATTCAGTTGCTATACGCGCGCAGCCTTGTTTATGTGTATTAAGCATGCTTCCTCATTTTGTAATTGTGCTTTATTCCCTAAAAATTAGTAAAATACTTAAAAAGTGTGAAAAGGAAGCGTCCTGGCGAAGACACTGCAGATTCAGAGAGAGAAAAAAAAAAGAAGCAATATCAATAAACAGAGGCGGACTGAGTCAAAAATTCTCACCCGGGAAAATTTATAGTGGCCTCATACTACGGTTTATGGCCAAAATCACACCAGCCTCCGGCCGACCGGGATTTCCCGGGTAAGGCTTATGGCCAGTCCGCCTCTATCGATAGAGGAAAAATATGGAATGAAAGACCATGTGATATTGCACATGCTACAGACCTAAATGAGGCAACGCCGAGAATTACAAAGAATGCGGAGAAAATAAAAACAACCTTCATAGCGGGAACAACTCAAAGTGTAATTAAAATCCATTAGATTAAGACACAAGAATTGGAAGAGATGGAACGGCTGTCATCTCTTTGGATAGAAAATCAAACAAAAAAAACAAGTTTGCTTACAATAGAAGCAAAAGCATTAGCAATATTTTATTACGTAATAGTCATAATAAAATACGTAAGTATTTTATTACGACTATTTTATTTAATATAATAAATTTTTTACGAATAAAATACGTATTTTAGTCGTAAAAAATACTTTATTATAATATAATAAAAAAATTTATATTTTTTATTACGTATTTTATAGAATTACAAAGAATGCGGAGAAAATAAAAACAACCTTCATAGCGGGAACAACTCAAAGTGTAATTAAAATCCATTAGATTAAGACACAAGAATTGGAAGAGATGGAACGGCTGTCATCTCTTTGGATAGAAAATCAAACAAAAAAACAAGTTTGCTTACAACAGAAGCAAAAGCATTAGCAATATTTTATTACATAATAGTCGTAATAAAATACGTAAGTATTTTATTACGACTATTTTATTTAATATAATAAATTTTTTACGAATAAAATACGTACTTTAGTCGTAAAAAATACTTTTTAATATTAAAAAATACTAAAAATACTTTATTATAATATAATAAAAAAATTTATATTTTTTATTACGTATTTTATAACGATTAAAATTACCCGATTATTTATTGTGTTTGGTAATGTTTTGGTTCCAAATGTGTGTTCAATCTTGGGTGGTCGGCACCTAACCCCACTTTTCCCATAGGGCCTGTTGTTTATATTGCACGATTTTGCATTGCACGAGGGTTTCTAGGAACACAACTATCATGCTATACGAGGACAGACTGTATAGCATTGGAATTTTTTGTGATGTCGTAAATTGTTGAAGTATCCACATTAAATTCTTTGGAGAGATTTCCTAAATTTTCACCTTTTCTAGTTCTATTAATAATTTCCATTTTTTGTTGCAATGTTAAAACTACACATTTTCATTTCTTTTACATTTTACTGTAAAAACTTGAAAAAAATAATAAATTGCACAGTTTCAGGCCGATATTATTCTTACCGAATCTGGAACTAAACTAATCTGAAATTCACTTGATTTTTCTTGGTTTTCCAAGAAAACCCAGTAGCCACTGGGATATTTTTCTACAGCATATTTCTGAAGGTCACATAGCATTCTGTAAGTCACAACCATAAAACAATAAAAACAATTTGCAGTTTTCAGTTTATTGGGATTTTTTTTTTTTTTTTTGTTTAAATCTGTTTTAAACGAGTAATAAACTCGATCTTCCACTTATTCAATTTGCAAACGTGATGACTATAACTGATGCTTACTGTACAACCGCATTAATAAAAAAAAAGAAGAAAGATCAGCCTTTGAAATTATTCGAGACAACTGACTTTCTGGATAACTGACTTCCAGATAACTGACGTTCTACTTTTTAGCATTAGCATTAGTAGAGGCATTTGATGCAAGAAAGCAAGCTTATGCAGCATCAGCCAAAAAAAAAAAAAAAAAACCACTCCCACTTCACCCCTCTGTTCGTTCAAAATACCTGTCCAGCTGAGCCTTAAACTTATTTAGGCTATCAACTTCCACGACAAGGGATGGAAGTCTGTTCCACCAACCAACCACTCGCTGGCTAAAGGCAAATTTCCGCACGTCTATCCTACATCTGTCTTTCCTCAATTTGAATTTATGCCCTCTCAGGTGATTATTCTGAGCGAGAGGAAGAATCCCATCAGCATTGAGCATGCTCACACCATTCAATGCTTTATACACCTCTATCAGATCACCTCGCTGGTGCCTAGTCTCCAGACACTGTAATTTGCAAATCTTAAGCCTTTCTTCGTAAGAGGACCCCTTTGTTCCATTCACTAATCTTGTTGCCCTTCTCTGTACTCGTTCCAGCAGCTCTACATCCTTCTTGAAATGAGGCCTCCAGGCCTGTATACAGTACTCTAGGTGTGGCCTGACCATTGCCTTATACAAGGGAATAATCACCTCCTTATCCCTGCTAGAAAAATTCCTATATATCACTGACAATACACCATGAGCTACTCTTGCAGCCTGTCTGCACTGCTCAGAGAACTTCATATCTGCCTGCACAACCACCCCCAGGTCCCTTTCATTCTCTACCACTGTCAGTGTAGTACCACAGAGTTGATACGTTGCTCTGGGGTTGCTGTTTCCCATGTGTAGTACTTTACATTTGTCAATGTTAAACTTCATTTGCCACCTCTCAGCCCATCTGCTCAACCTTTCCAGATCCTGTTGCAGCAGCATAGTGTCAGTAGTGCCCTTGACAACCCTGCCTACCTTTGTATCGTCTGCAACTTCGACATTAAGCTTGATATACCATCATCAATATCATTTATGAATACAGAAAACAATAATGGACCCAACACTGAGCCCTGAGGGACTCCACTAATAACATTAGTCCACGACGAGCAGTGTCCATTGATTACCACTCTCTGTCTTCTCCCCCTCAGCCACCCCTTTACCCACAGCAGCAATTTGCCTCCAATGTTACACTGCTTCAATTTGTGCAGCAGTCTTCCATGTGCAACAGTATCAAAAGCCTTTCTAAGATCCAAGTATATAATATCAAAGTTATTCCCTGCATCCAGTTCCTTTGTGACTGCATCATAGTATCCAATCAAATTGGTCAGGCAAGACTTCCCCTTAACAAAACCATGCTGTGTCCGAGCTATAACTGAAGTCTTGTCTAAATGATCCTGCAGTGCTTCTTTAACTAGTGCCTCCATTAATTTTCCTGGAACAGAAGTTAAACTCACAGGTCTATAATTGCTTGTGTCAGCTTTTGATCCTCCTTTGTGAATTGGAGTCACATTTGCACTTCTACAGTCGTCTGTGGGTACCTCCCCTGAGTCCAAGGAAGCTCACTTTATATTAAAGGAAGCAGCAAAGAAGTTAAGCATCATTTAGGAATAATTATTAGAGCATCCTTACATCCTTGAATTCAAGACAGGTCCATATGGACTAGAGATGTGTGAATCTATCCTCAATTAACAAATGGGAAGGGGGGATTCAAAAAATGAGAGTGACTTGAATAATTACAGAATACTGACATATGGGTTTCTACAATTGTGTGCAATTTTTATACGTAATAAATTACGTATAGAATGATCATCTACAGGTAGATGAATTGGCATTGTTTTAATTATATCACATATTGTAAATACCTTCAAAGCAAGTTTTTTTTTTATGAAAATCCCAAACACGAGAGGTATTAGAACCTATAGTACTTAGTACCATGCTTGGATTGGAGGTTGAGAAGACAAAAGAAGATATTTATTGACATTAGACTTGAACTTCTGTAAACTGTAATTTTCAAGAAATACGTATGAAGGAGGCGCCTCCGTAGCCAGGTGGGCAGGAGCAGCAGTGCGTAGCACACACTTCTTGATTAGACCGGGGTTTGAGCCCGTGAGCCACCAAATACGGAGGATGCGGAAAGGTCAGGTAATAACCACCGCATATCCCCGGAGCAATATGGCCTTGGTTGCTAATGCTCCTAAAAACCAAATAACAACAACAATGTATGAAGGAAGGTTGTTCCAGAAAACGGCAGTTGAATGAATAAACGAGGAAGATGAAAAGTTGGTTCTGTGAGTCTGAAGTTGGACAGTAAATGGATGTTGGCTGGTGGAGGCATGTGTTCGGTCTGTTTTGAAAGAGAGAGCAGGAATTACAGAAGCCAATTCAGAAGGACAGTGCCCATGGAAGTATCTGTAGAAAAGGCATGCAGCAGAAACAGTACGTCTATCAGACAGTGAGTGGAGAGACTCTGTTAGAGAGGAGTCATTAATTATCCAACTGCCCTCTTCTGCATGGAATATAGAAGCCTGAGAGAGGTTTCGGGAGCACCGCCCCAGATGTGAGAAAAATATTCCATAGTAGGGGGATTTGCGATTTGTAAAGAGTGAACAGCTGTTTGGAAAAAAAGTAACCCAAAGAGTGAAAGAGAAAACCAAGTTTTTTAGATGCAGAGGAAGCAATATTTGTAATGTGCTTGTGCCAAGAGAGATTAGCTTATGCCAAGAGGGTAATCCCCAAAAGAGATATATCATCTTGCCTAGAAATCAGAGTGTAAAAAAATAAGTGTAGGATCAGAAGAATTCTTATTGTGAGATATAAGACACGACTGAGTATTAGAAGGATTGAAATCAACTAAGTTGTCTTTGTCCCAATGGAGAATTACCTGGAGATTGGCATTTAAGGAATTGATAGCAGATATTTGAGAAGTTGAAGCTGACTGAGCTGGACGAGGTTTCTCACACTGGAATGCAATGTGCTATCATCAGCAAAAACTATGGATAGGCTTTCTGGTCAATGGAAGAAGGTCATTAATATAAAAGTGGAAAATAGCAGGGAGAAAGAACTGAACCTTGGGGGGAAACCAGCATTAGTGGAGAAGTTAGAAGACAGAGAGCAGCCATCTACTATCATCCTCGGTGACCAGTCAGAGAGAAAACTGGATAATCAATTACAAAAAACAGTTGGCAAACCATAAGCTGCAAGCTTATGGACCTTTATGCCAAACATGATCGAAAGCCATTGAGATGTCAAGAGCAAATGCTTGTGTTTCACTGAACATTTGATTTGTCCATAAATAAATGGGTAACATAAGCCAGAATATCACCAGTGGATCAACACTCACAGAATCTATACTGGCGATTGTATATCAGATGGAAGATTTCTAGATAGTTTATGAGTTGGCAGTTAACTGATTTCTCAATTATTTTAGAAAGAGTAGAAGTAATTGCAATGGGACAATAATTGAATGGAAGGGATCTGTCACACTTTTTTGGAACTGGCTGGATACGAGGAAATTTCCAAGCAGAGAGAAAAACACCTTCGGAATAAGAAAGTGAAAAAAGGATGTCAGAAGGATTTTAATGAATCTTGATGCTAAGAAAGCTACAGGTCCTGTTGGTATTTCTCCACTAGTTCAGAAGCACAGGTTTTGAGAACAAGATGGAGATATACCATCGGGACCTTGAGCTTTCTTAGCATCAAGATTCGCCAAAATCCTTCTGACATCCTTTTTAAGGAAGACCACAGGAGGCATTGAATGGAGAGTGCTGGGAATGGTGGGAGGTGTTTTACCAAGATCATTAATACAAGAGTTGGAAGAAAAATGGGATGCTAGCCGGTCAGCTTTATCCTTGGCTGAAGTGACAACAGAACCACTTAATTTTGATAGAGGTGGGGGCAGAGATGGGCAAAAGTTGTGGCCAATAGCTTTGGCAGGAGACCAGAATGCTCAGATATTATTTGGGCAAGAAACAAGCAAGTTTTCTACTCTTAGCTGTTCAAAATCGAGTTTGGACTGATTAATAACTGCTTTACAATTGTTGCAAGCTCTGCTGTAGGCAGAAAATGAAACTGAAGAATTGGAAACAAGCCAATTATGATATGCAACATTCTTTTCTTAACAGCCTTAGCTCATTTATTGGAATGCCAAGGTTTAGATAAAGGACGAGATTTTAAGGTGAAGGGGGGAATAAAGGATTCGATTCCTGCAAGAATAGTTTCACTGACACGAACTGAGCAAAATCTGTCATCAGGAGTTTTTAAACAGTAATCCGACCAAGGAAAAGAAATCTCGCAGGTCATCCCATTTTGCATTCTTGCAATGCCAAACAACTCAAGGTTGGGATTAGCCATGAGATAAAGGCTCCATTGGAGAAGAGACAATCACCAAGTTGTGATTTGAGTTGCCTAAAGGACCACTCACTTAGACCGTGTAGTTAGAAGGGTTGTTTGTGAGAAAAGGATTAAGGGTGTTGGCTGTATGGTTAGGATTATCCGGTATTCTTGTAGGTAAATGAATAATCTGTGCAAGTTCATTAATAATTGAAAAAAGCCTCAGCATCACTAGAAAATGGAAGCCAGATGGAGTTGTGAACATTAAAATCACTGGAAAATCAAGGAAAATTAACTCACTGTGAGGAAAGTTTGACTATGGCCTCGACAATGCACCCCACATACACACTACTCAGACTCCCTCCAGTCACTATCTGGCAGAGTAGAGGCAGCAAGATTATACACTAATTCGGAAGTCTCCTAGAGAGTTACCAATAGGTTCAGTCCGGTGTACTAACTAGCGGGGGCCTGCGAACATCGTTTTAGAGCTATACCCTAGAAATGTAAGGAAGTTTGGATCTCGCCATGGTGTTCATCATAACCTCAAAAGACATCAATCGTACTACATGATGGAAGAGATGGGGGGGGGTTGACTGGAACTTTGCTCTGGAGAATAAACATGGGTTCCACCACTTCAAGCCTCCAATAAGCAAAGTGGTGGTATTGCACCGGTTGATGAGAGTCATCTACCACCTGGTATTGCACTACCTCGCATAAGTAATGCTTCCCCAATGGAGAAGATTATTGTTACTTACTATCAGCGGATACCACCACCACCACCCAGACAGCACCATTTGCAAAAAAGTAGATAAAAACTGAAAAAGTAATGCTTCCCCATTAGGGAAAAATGTTGTTACCTATTCTCAGTAACTCAAGCAGCATCAAGCTTCCCCAGATGGCACTGTTTCAAGGCCTGTTTGTATATGTATGGGATAATTGCTCTATTATCCACTTGTCCCTATTAGACTTAGAAAAGCAAAAAAAAAGGAATGGGCCAGTAACTCCTTCAACTCACACCACTCATAAACCCGTGAACTCCTCGAATAGGCAATGCATCCCCAGTAGGGAAGACTGTGTTTACCTATTCTCGGAAATTCCGGGCAGCACCAGGCCCCCCCCACGACAATTTCAAAGCTTATTTGCCCCTCTTTGGTGGGTGAGTAGGTACCCTGTTGCTGCAATAGCGACAACCCAGTTATGAAGTACAGTATATGAGCCTTGTCGATCAATTCGGCCCTGGAAAGATTGTGCAAGGCTCAAGGGGTAGAATTTTTTTCAGCCTGGACTGTACTTGTTAACAGGAGAGATTGCTTCTACAGGGATGGGATACACTTAAATAGAAAGGGTGCAAGAATATTTGCTGATGCTATCGAGGCAGTGTTAGGTGGGTCGGAAAACTGCTAGCTTGGGGGGAAGACAAAGACCAATAGATTGACAGTAGCCACTGGCAGAGGTGAAAGAGATTCTTGCACTGCTTCTATTAGAATGAGCAGAAGCCTGAAAAACAAGATGCATGGTATTTAAGAGACTGCTGGGAGCCATTGCGGTACAAGTAAACACATGGGTTGTGTTAGGGTAGCTAAGAATAGAAACAGGTGCAGGTATACTTGTGTGTACACCAATGCTAGGAGTTTAGTAAATAAATTTGATGAATTTGAGGTATTGCTCAAAACATCAAAGGCAGATATTGTTGGGATATCAGAGACGTGGTGTCACACAGATATAAGGGATGCAGAACTGCAATTTGGGGAGTACAACGTCTACAGAAAGGATAGACAGGATAGGAAGGGGGGAGGGGTTATGCTATTAGTTAAGAAACACATAAAAACCAAGGAAGCGAAGCCAGTCGACATCGCTGGACAGTGCAGTATTGAGTCAGTTTGGTGTGACATAAGCATTGGGAGATCAAAATTGAGAGTAGGAGTGTGCTATAGGCCTAATGACTCTGATGAGTATAATAAGGAACTGTACAGGGAAATAGAGTGGGCCAGTAAATCAGAGAGTCTTATAATGGGAGATTTTAATTTCCCAGATATTGACTGGAATTTGGGGGCTGGTTACTCACGCACTAGCAGGGCTTTTGTGGATTTATTGGATGATTGTTTTCTACGACAGCATGTTCTAGAGGCGACTAGAGGGAGTAATACTCTTGATTTGATTATCAGCAGTGATTCTTCATGCATTAAGAATCTGCAGATAAATGAACCACTAGGTGGCAGTGATCACAGTGTGCTGAAGTGGGATTTACACAAAGAGGTAACTACCATTAGGGGTAAAGGGAAGGGTTATTGTTTCCGTAAAGGTGACTACGATGGACTGAGACAGTATTTAAATTCTATACAGTGGGACCAACTGATGATGTTACCAACAGCAAATTCAAAATGGGAAGCATTCAAAGAACTTATCTTGGAAGCTACTAGGCTTTACATACCAACTAAGAAATATTCTTCAAGGTTTAGGCCAAAATGGATGTCAGATGAACTAATGAGGCATATGGCAGAGAAGAAAAATGCATGGGATACTTACAAATTAACACATGACACAGAAGCCTATGATAGATACAAGTTGATATGCAACCAAGTTACAAAGGAGGTTTGGCAGGCGAAGGCAGATTACGAGAAATCCTTGGCAAGGGATGCAAAGAAAAACAGCAAAGAATTCTTTACTTATGTAAACTCTAGAAGGAAGGGGATGAATCAGATTGGTCCACTTGATACTGATGGGTCAACTGTTGATGATCCTGCTCAGGTAGCTAACAAACTAAATGAATATTTTGCATCGACATTCACACATGAGGAGTTATTCAGCAAGGGGAATGCCAGAGGTGTATTCAACTCTAATAGTAAGCTACAGAATCTTGAAATAACTGGGAGTAAAGTGGAGGAGAAACTGTTGAAGATAAACACAAGAAAGGCACCCGGGGTGGATGGGATCTATCCAGTTATATTAAAGGAGGCAGCAAAGGAAGTAAGCAAACCCTTAGCCATAATTATGACAGCTTCCTTGGACTCAGGGGAGGTACCCATAGACTGGAAATGTGCAAATGTGACCCCAATTCATAAAGGAGGATCAAAGGCTGACACAAGTAATTATAGACCTGTGAGCTTAACTTCTGTTCCAGGAAAATTAATGGAGGCACTGGTTAAAGAAGCACTGCAGGATCATTTAGACAAGACTTCAGTTATAGCTCAGACACAGCATGGTTTTGTTAAGGGGAAGTCTTGCCTGACCAACTTGATTGGATACTATGATGTAGTCACAAAAGAACTGGATGCAGGGAATAACTTTGATATTATATACTTGGATCTTAGAAAGGCTTTTGATACTGTTGCACATGGAAGACTGCTACACAAATTGGAGCAGTGTGACATTGGAGGCAAATTGCTGCTATGGATAAAGGGGTGGTTGAGGGAGAGAAGACAGAGAGTGGTAATCAATGGACACTGCTCATCGTGGACTAATGTTATTAGTGGAGTCCCTCAGGGCTCAGTGTTGGGTCCATTATTGTTTTCTGTATTTATAAATGATATTGATGATGGTATATCAAGCTTAATGTCCAAGTTTGCAGATGATACAAAGGTTGGCAGGGTTGTCAAGGCCACTACTGACACTATGCTGCTGCAACAGGATCTGGAAAGGTTGAGCAGATGGGCTGAGAGGTGGCAAATGAAGTTTAACATTGACAAATGTAAAGTACTACACATGGGAAACAGCAACCCCAGAGCAACGTATCAACTCTGTGGTACTACACTGACAGTGGTAGAGAATGAAAGGGACTTGGGGGTGGTTGTGCAGGCAGATATGAAGTTCTCTGAGCAGTGCAGACGGGCTGCAAGAGTAGCTCATGGAGTATTGTCAATGATATACAGGAATTTTTCCAGCAGGGATAAGGAGGTGATTATTCCATTGTATAAGGCGATGGTCAGGCCACACCTAGAGTACTGTATACAGGTCTGGAGGCCTCATTTCAAGAAGGATGTAGAGCTGCTGGAACGAGTTCAGAGAAGGGCAACAAGATTAGTGAATGGAACAAATTGGTGCTCTTACGAAGAAAGGCTTAAGTTTTGCAAATTACAGTGTCTGGAGACTAGGCACCAGCGAGGTGATCTGATAGAGGTGTATAAAGCATGCTCAATGCTGATGGGATTCTTCCTCTAGCTCAGAAAAATCACCTGAGAGGGCATAAATTCAAATTGAGGAAAGACAGATGTAGGATAGACGTGCGGAAATTTGCCTTTAGCCAGCGGGTGGTTGGTTGGTGGAAGAGACTTCCATCCCTTGTGGTGGAGGTTGATAGCCTAAATAAGTTTAAGGCTCAGCTGGACAGGTATTTTGAACGAACAGAGGGGTGAAGTGGAAGTGGGTTTTTTTTTTTTTTTTTGGCTGATGCTGCATAAGCTTGCTTTCTTGCATCAAATGCCTCTACTAATGCTAATGCTAATAACTCCACAATATGAGAGATGCCTGATAGTGTGCACTGATTTCCAGACATAAGGGTTGGTGCAATTGCATCATTTTTATAAGTGATAAACTATTTATACAAAGATCACCTATCAAGGTAGATGAATTGCATCGTTTTAATTACCTCTCGTATTAAGAATACCTTCACAATGAGTTGCCATGGTATTGTACTACCTAGTATAAGTAAAGTTCCCCCTAATGGAGAAGACTTGTTACTTATTTTCAGTGGATACCACCACCCAGACAGTACAGTTTCAAGACTTATTGGCCTCTCTTTAGTGGGTGGGCAGGTACCCTGGTGTTGCAATAGTGACCACCAAGAATAAGTAACAATAGTCTTCTCCACTGGGGAAGCGTTACTTATTTGAGATAGTGCAATACCATGGCAACTTGTTGTGAAGGACGATATGAGATATAATTAAAATGATGCTAATTCATCAACCTGTAGATGATCATTGTATATGTAGTTTATTACATATAAAAATGATGCAATTGCACTAACTCATATGTCAGTAAACCCCTGCAGTCTAAGGCACCAGCCAAAAATATCATTTAATTACAGATTCGTTTGATTTCTGTTCCAGGGAAAATAATTCAATTACCTGTTGACGAGATAATGCAGGACCATAACATCAGGAATTCAGTTATAATGTGCTAACAGCATGGCTTTGTTAAAGACAATTTTGCCTGACCAATTTGATTGGATACTATGATGCAGTTATTATTATTATTTTGTATGGCAAAAATGAGAATACATTTGTAACAAACAATGTCAAAAAAATAAATAAATAAATTACAATAAGCCTAAAAACAATATTTACAGAAAAAAATTATAAGTAACATTTGATGAATTAAAATGTGATGTCCAGTTTATTCAGCCACTTAATAGCATCATCAGTAACACTATGTAGATCTTGGATGGAGCCTTCAAATCTCCTCTTTGGGCACTCCGAGATGACATGCTGGATGGTCTGGGGCACGTTGTCACAGTCGCAGAATGGGTTTTCAGTTTTTCCCCACTTATGCAGCCAAAACTTGCATCTTCCGTGATTTGTTCGGATTCTGTTCAGGGATGTCCATTCCTTTCTTGGTAAGTTGAAACCTGGAACAGCTCTGCATGGATCACTGACTAAGCCCAGGTGGTCGGGATTTGAAGTAGCCCAGTCTTCGCGCCAGGTCTGGTCAGGATTAAAATGTGACTTGATAAGTTTCTCACCTAGCTTCCATGAGGGGTTCCTAGACTTCAGTCTCTCCGGCTTCTGGGGTTTGCAATCCTGATGTATGGGCAATTGAGGATTTCTTTGACATTTCTGCCATTCTTTCAGCAGGGCTGAAAGAATGGCAGAATTATATGAGGGGGATAGATGTTAGATAACACTGGTAGCCATTTTAAAGGTGTTGATTTAATGGTGCCTGATATTGTCCTTATTGTGTCATTCAGTTGGGTATCAACTTTTACAGAGTGTGCACTATTAAGCCATACAGGGCAACAATATTCTGGAACTGAGTAGACTAGGGCAAGGGCTTATGTTCGTAGCACTGTTGCGTTTGCTCCCCAAGCCTGTTCCACTGAGTTTATGCAAGATGTTATTCCTAGTTTTTATCTTTGCTGCAATATTACAAAGGTGTTGTTTATACGTCAGTGTTCGGTCCATTATAATTCCCAGATATTTTGGGCAAGGGTTGTGTTTCAGTCGTTGACCTTTATATTCCACTTGTGGCATATAGTTAGCCCTATGATTATCCAGATGAAAAAGCTAACTTCGGTTTTATTTAAATTAGGTTTAAGTCGCCATGTGTGAAAATATTTATTCAGGTTATGAAGATCCTTTGTAAGTACAGTTTCGGCTGCATTGAAGTCAGTAGACTGGGCAGTCAGGGCTATGTCATCTGCGTACATGAATTTCCTAGAAGCAGTTGCTGGAAGATCTGCAGTATAGATATTAAATAATAATGGGGCTAGAACTGATCCTTGTGGTAAACCATCATTTAATATATAGGGCTTGCTCACTCTGCCGTTTAAGTGTACTTCAAACACTCTGTTGCATAACATATTGTTAAGTAGGATCGCGAGGGGCTTACAAGGAATAATCTTCAAAAATTTCAGAATCATTCCTTGTCGCCATACTGTGTCATAAGCTGATGTCAAGTCCACAAAGACTGCAATGGTCTTCTTCTTATCTTGGAATCCGTTCTCGATATGGCTGGTAAGTGCCAGTACCTGATCGCAGCAGCTTCGGCCTGGTCGGAATCCAGCTTGTTCAATTGGTATGTGTTGGAAGGTTGTGGTTGAAATTCTATTGTAAACCATTCTTTCAATTAATTTATAACATATATTTAAAAGTGCAATTGGGCGATAATCTTCAGGGCAAGATCCACTTTTCCCAGGCTTTAGGATGGCAACTATTTTAGTTCTCTTAAACAAAGACGGGAACCTACCATTCTGCAAGATGTCATTAAAAAATTTAACTAGCCAATTCAGAGCTCTTGGACCACAATGTTTCAGGAACTCTGGATATATTCCGTCCACTCCGGCTGCTTTGCCTGGTTTTATTTCCTTCAGAGCTGTTGAAATCTCTGCAATTGTGAATTCTCCTGAGAATTGGGAGGTTGGTTCAGCCAAGGATAGTCTAGTTCTTAATTCCTTCTTAAGTTTTTTTGACTTCATCTTTGTTACTATCGGTTTTTTTTAAAAGAAAGAACTAGAGATCTTGATATCTTTAACTCATTCAAACATTTTATTGAAAAAATTAAATTAAATTACCACTATTTAAGCTTGTATCAGTAACAACAGATGGAGCTAAAGCAATGACGGGGCATCTTAACAGATTCATCGCATTGTGCCAAAAGGATGATGAATTCCCAGATTTTTGAGTTACCACTGTATCATCCACCAACAAGTGTTAGCCAGAAAAAGATTAAATACTTAAATACTAAAAGTGTTATGGACATCACTTTCGAAATCGTGAATTCCATCAGAGGACAATCTCTTCAAAGGAGACTTTTCAAAATGCAACTCGATGAAAAAGAACCAGATCTGATATTACACACAGATATGCAGTGGCGGATTAAGGACAGTTCGGGCCCCTAGGCAAATTATATTTGGGGGCCCCCCTAAAATAATAATAAAAAAAATAAAAGTTAGATGGCAAATAAATGAAATTTTGTACTTTTGAATTTTTTGAACTTCTAGATTTTTGTGCCTGTTAAAGGATGATAAATAATAAAACTTTTTAGTTTAATGAATAATTTTTTATGTCATTTTTACAAATTTACTTTGCGAATTTCAGAATTCGCGAATTTATTATGTCTTCAAAGTTTATTTTTTTGGCAAACTCTTGTTAAATGGAAATTATGGATAAGGCATTTAATCGCTCTTGGCTCATTACAGCCACTGGTATTGCGGCATTATTTAAAGCATAGATAGTCCGCGCTGTTCAAAATATGTATTAAAACGTAATAATTGTTTTGAAAAAATTTTTGCTTAAAATAATCAAGATTTTTATGATGTTTACTGAAAACATTAATCAATTTTAGAACACTATAGGAAAATGTCTTGGCATGGGGGCTCCCCAAAGCCTAGGGCCCCTAGGCACATGCCTCATTGCCTTAAGAGGTAATCCGCCACTGCAGATATGAGGTGGCTGAGTCGGAGTAAGTTTCTACAGAGATTTATTAATTTGCTGAATGAAATTAAAAAATTTGTTGATCAAAGGGGAGATGATTATCAGCAGCTACAAGATACGGAGTGGTTGTGTGATCTGGCTTTTTTGGCAGATTTTACCAGTAAATTAAGTGATCTGAATTTGGAATTACAAGGAAAAAATAAAAATGTGGGTGACATGATTAGTAGTATTTCTGCATATAAATATCAATTTTTCCTTAAGAGGTAATCCTTAGCAATTTGAGATCCTTAGCAATGGCTAAGGATCTCAAAGAAAAAAAATTCGGTCATTTGCAAAAATATCCTGTTTTTGAATTTAATTGTGAGAAATATGTTTCTGAAATTGAGAATGTTTTGGACGATTTTGAAACCAGAATCAGTGATTTTAAAACGATTGAAGACATTGTTCAATATATTTCTTATTCATTTAATGTCCACTTAGATACGAAACAAATTGCAGAAAAAAATCACTGCGATTCTTCACATGGAGAAAATATTACTTGAAAATGAAATTATTACATTGCGAAAAGATATCTTCCTAAAAGCCAGATAATCAGAAGAAGACTTTTGGAAATATGTTTGCCGAGAAAAGTGCCCAAATGTAAAAAAATGCAGTGAACTTTTAAATTCCTGTTCTGGTTCCACATAACTATGTGAATTGGCCTTTTCGTATTTGAAACACACAAAGACGAAGAATCGCTGTGCTCTTACGGAATTCCATACAGAAAATTCTTTACGGTTGGACTTATCACAGTATATCCCTGATTTTGAAAGCTTGGCAGATGACATGAAAACACAAACTTCACATAAATTAAAATTTTAAATATGTATGAATTTAAAATAAGAATTCTGAATTGTATTGGATTTTAAAATTTATAAACACATTTTTCAATATGTGTTGATTAAATTTTTGAGATGGTAGATCGCGGCACATTTTGAAGGAAAAAAGTAGATCGCATCACAAATTAAGTTGGCAACCCCTGCTGTAGGTTATGGGATTGTGATCACTGCTGCACCACAAAGTATGAACTTCCCCATTCATAATTCTATTTTATGCCATTTACGAAGCAGAGCTTGTTTGGGGCAGTAAAGGGATCTACCCCAATATAATTAGACCTACTAAATCCAAAAATATGGTAATTTTTACAGTGTATGGTTGGGAACTAGGTCCATCTCAGTGTGTTGGATCTAGATAAGGCCAGAAAAGAAATTACAGAACGTCCCAAATTTGAAATGGCTAGTGGTGTGCAACTCAATTTGGTCCCTGGACAAAATCAGGGGTCCAATCAGATGTTATTTTGGTGCTGAGAGTGTGTTACAGATGTTGGAGACAGTTTCATTGAAAACCTTTGATCAAGGAATTTTGAGGTATTGTTGGTCTATGAGCTTACTATGAGCTGATGAAGAGGCACTCCGTCTCGAAAGCTACTGTATATTTTATTAGTTTTGTCCATAATTTATTGTATTTTAATGCTTTTATTTTATTTTATATCTGTTTTAGTATTTTATGTAGATATTATTTATTTATTTTAAATTTATGTTAATTCAGTTTGTCAGCATTTTAAAACTCTTCATATCAACTAAAATACTGCTCAAGGATTAGACCTGAATGGATGCCAGCTAAACTAATGAAACATGAGAAATTCTTCACTCATATAAACATTAGAAAGAAGAGGAGGAATCGTATTTGTCCACATGATATTGATGGTTTAACTGTTGATAATCCTACTCAGGTTGCTGACAAACTGAATAGATATTTTGCATCTACATTCACACATCAGGAATTCTTTAGGGAAGTGGATGCCAGAAGTTTATTAAATTCACAGGGAGATAAATGATTTTGTAATAACTGAGAAGAAAATGGAAGAAAAATTGTTGAAGCTAAACATAAAAATGGTACCTGGGATGGATGAGATCAATCCAATTATATTAAGGGAGGTAGCAAAAGAAGTAAGAAACCTGTAGCCATAATTATGAGGGCATCTTTTGATTTAGGGGATGTCCCTGTGAACTGGAGATGTGCAATATATCCCCAATTCATAAAGGGACTCAAAGAATGACATAAGTAATTCCAGATCTGTTAACTTCTTTTTCAGGAAAAATAATGGAGTCACTGGTTAAAGAAGTAATGCAGGAATGTCTAGAACACGAGTGCAGTTATACTTCAGTCACAGCATGGGTTTGTTAAGGGGTGATACTGTTAACTAATTTCATCGGATACTAAGATGTGGTAGCAAAGGCACTGGATGCAAAAAACTAATCTTGATATCATATACTGGGATTTCAGGAAAGCTTTCGATACTATTAAACATAATAAAAAACTGCTATAGAAATTAGAACAGTGTGGTATTAAGGAAAAGTTACTGATATGCACAAAGGGATGGTTGAGTGGGAGAATACAGAGAGTTGTTATCACTGCTCTTTGTGGACTGATGTTATTAGTTTACAGTTCAATGCCCTCCAGGGCCCATTGTTGTTTTCTACATTTATTAATGATACTGATGAAGGTGTGTATATATATATATATATATATATATATATATCAGGCTTAATGTCTAAGTTTGCAAATGATACAAAAGTTGGCAGGGCTGGTTAATTACAGTAATCAAAGTATGCCACTGCAATAAGATCTAGAAAAATTAGCCCAATGGGCTGAGAAATGACAATTGAAGTTTAACATTGACAAATGCAAGGTAGCAATAATCCCAGATTAATGTACTAACTGTATGGTACTACACTCAGGGCAGTGTAAATGAAAAGGGGACCTGGAAATTATTGTGCAGTTGGATATGAAGTTCTCTGAGCAGACAGGTGGGTGGGGCAGCTTTTGGGGTTTTGTTAATGATATACAGGAATTTTGTTAGCAGGGATAAGGAGGTGATTATCCCATTTTATAAGGCAATGACCAGATTACATCTTCAGTATTGCATAGAGGTCTGGAGGACTCATTTTAGGAAGGATGTGAATCTGTTTGAACAGGTACAGATAAGAGGAACAAGATCAGTGAGAGAAACAAAAGGGTGCTTTTACTGAGAAAGGCTTCAATTTTATAAATTGCTATGTCTGGAGACTTAGCACCTGCGAGGTGATCTGATTGAGGTCTTTAAAGCTTTGAATAGGCTGAGTAAGGTCAATGCTAATGGCAATCTTCCTCTAGCTTAAACTACACACATAAGGGACAAATTCAAATTGAAGATGGTTGCAGGACAGATATGTAAAGTTTGCCTTCAGCCAGCAGGTGGATGATTGCTGGAACAAACTTCCATTTGTTATTGTCAAAGTGGGCAGCTTAAGTGAATTCAAAGGAAAACCACAAAAATATAGGATGGGATGGAGAGGTGATGTGGGAAGGTTTTTTTTTTTTTTTTTTTTAGCTGATCTAGCTTTCTTTCTTATATCATTTGACACTACTAAACTAACACAATGATCAAACAATCAGCATACAGGCAGCCAGTCCACAGCCTGCTTTTAGTGGTATCCTGTTAAGTAGTTTGATCCAATATAACCTAAACTAATCCTCACAGAAAGAATATATGTGATATCAAGTATACATACACTGACTTTATACTCTTTGAGTTTCAAAAATTTTCTAATTTGTGATCAAGTGTCATTGCTAGAAAACCTAACTGTTGGTAAAGGTAATTAGTTTGTACCTCCTTCGGTCAAACAAGACAATCATTCAGTTATTTTTATCTCTATACTATCTGCATCTGATTGATTTTTATAAAAATCCATCTGATGCAGCAGTTAGTAGTTAAGCATGAGATCAAAAACTAGCACATTGTTTCATTACATTTTATTCAGTTGTAGGGATTTTACATATGGAGAGTTTGGATTCAAGCAAAAAAGTGTGAAATTTTTTACATACAACAAATACATTTTCATATATGGCATACTGTTTAATGATGCAGATATAAAAACAAGATGGTGAATTTGCATAAGACTATCACCTGATATATGATAATGTCCAAAATGATCTGCATTAACTATTCATTCACTTTCTAATTTTTTAACAGGGAATGGGGGGGGGGGGGTCAGGTATTATCTCCTAATGGTTGAAAAAAGAAAGTAATAAAAATTTTAAAAATGCCCCTTATTAATGGTGCATTCATTTCCCCAATTTTTAGAGGTCTTGGGCGGAATATATCCACTACCCCAAAAGTATAATAATATTTTCAATATTTGAAAAAAAATATATGATGGCACATTTTCAATTTCATCTTTTCTTTATATCTTTAGAAGTCTGGGTGCGAGGTAGCCTGTGTGGACGAAGCTCCTGGAACAGAGAGGTTTTTCCTGATTTATTTTCTGATTTATTAGCTTAAATTGTCATATTAACTTATTTTATAGAGTAGCTTTATATTCCTAGTTACGATACTTAGTTTAAAATTTAACTTAGACAGAGATTTTGTGGGTATTACTTAGTATCGGTAACGGTATCAAATCCACGTGCTACAAATTGAACGAGAGGTCTCTTTTTTTTTAAACAAATTTAGTCGATTTATTAACCAATTGTTATATCAAATTATCTTCTATAAGTAGATTATAGACCTAGTCAGGATCCTTAGTTTATTCTAAATTGAGATAGCGAGATTTGGAAGCTAATCAATACTTACAAGTCCGTAGAAGTACCGTTCGAGAATTCCCGCCATTTTTACACGATAGCATAAGCTTAGTGTAGTATAGTGCATAATATAGTATTGTCAATTAATCAGTAAATCTATTAATCTTGATAAACTTTATTGTCAATTAAATGGTATTTTTAACTCAATATATATATAACGACTTAATCGTAACAAATAATTAATACATAACTATAGTGGTACACGTGATACGGAAGTTGTATAAAGGGAACTCGTAGAAAACACTCGATACCAAAAAAATATATATAACATAACTGTTTTGGGATATATCTTAAGGATTTAATTTTTTTTTTGAAATTTTATTGAATTAAATCGGAATCATGACTCTGACCAGAGCAGCAAAGCAAAAGGCTCAAGCTAATGGGAGTGCTGTGGTTCAGGGGAGAACTGAGGGGGGGCAGTTGCCCTCTGAATCACAGTCTTTTAAAATGCACTGTTTGCTTGATGTTTGTGGAGCAGTCGGGTACAGGACATGATACTGCCAAGGGGGATGTCTTTGTGTGTGCACGATGTAAGGAGTGCAAGGAAATCAGGCGACAACTCAGCGTTGTTATGGGCCTTTATGAGAGCTTGAAGGACAGGGTGGATGGCCTCGAAGGAAATAAACTGAGGGGGCCCATCAAGCTCTCAGCTGCCCACATCAACGCCAGAGCTTGCACTTGGTCATCAGGCAACACAGAGGCAGCCCCCTAGGCAGAATGCGCTGGTCGCACAGGAACTAGTAGTTGTTGGTGACTCTATTGTCAGGGAAACGGGGAACATGCTTTGTAAAAAGGATAGGTGGAATAGGACGAGGGTATGTCTGCCAGGGGCAAAGGTTGATGACGTTGTAGAGCGGATATCATCTGTTAAGGGCACAAAGGGTGATATAGTTGTACACGTTGGCACTAATAATATTAAGAGTAGGAGACCGGCGGAATTACTTAGCAAGTACAGGTCACTGTTGAAAAAAAGCCATGAATTAGGGTTGAATTTGAAAGTGTCTGCAATTCTGCCCAGACACGATAGGAGGGAGTATATGATGAGAGCCTTGTCGATCAATTCGGCCCTGGAGGGATTGTGCAAGGCTCAAGGGGTAGAATTTTTTTCAGCCTGGACTGTACTTGTTAACAGGAGAGATTGCTTCTACAGGGATGGGATACACTTAAATAGAAAGGGTGCAAGAATTTTTGCTGATGCTGTCGAGGCAGTGTTAGGTGGGTCGGAAAACTGCTAGTTGGGGGGGGAGATACAAGGACTAATAGATTAACAGTAGCCACTGGCAGAGGTGGAAGTGATTCTTGCACTGCTTCTATTGAAATGAGCAGAAGCCTGAAAAACAAGATGCAGGATATTTCAGAGACTGCTGGGAGTCATTGCGGTACAAGTAAACACATGGGTTGTGTTAGGGTAGCTAAGAATAGAAACAGGTGCATGTATACCTGCGTGTACACCAATGCTAGGAGTTTGGTAAATAAATTTGATGAATTTGAGGTATTGCTCAAAACATCAAAGGCAGATATTGTTGGGATATCAGAGACGTGGTGTCACACAGATATAAGTAATGCGGAACTGGAATTTGGGGAATACAATGTGTATAGAAAAGATAGACAGGACAGGAGGGGAGGAGGGGTTATGCTATTAGTTAAGAAACACATAAAGTCCAAGGAAGTGAAGCCAGTCGACATCGATGGACAGGGCAGTGTCGAGTCAGTTTGGTGTGACATAAGCATAGGGAAATCAAAATTCAGAGTAGGAGTGTGCTATAGGCCTAATGACTCTGATGAGTATAATAAGATATTGTACAGGGAAATAGAGTGGGCCAGTAAATCAGAGAGTCTTATAATGGGGGATTTTAATTTCCCAGATATTGACTGGAATTTGTGGGTTGGTCACTCGCACACTAGCAAGGCTTTTGTGGATTTATTGGATGATTGTTTTCTACATCAGCATGTTCGTGAGGCAACAAGAGGGAGCAATACTCATGATCTGATTATCAGTAGTGATTCTTCATGCATTAACAATCTGCAGATAAATGAACCCCTAGGTGGTAGTGATCACAGTGTGTTGAAGTGGGATTTACTCGAGGAGGTAACTACCATCAGAGGTAAAGGGAAGGGTTTTTGTTTTCGTAAAGGCGACTATGATGGTCTGAGACAGTATTTAAATTCTATACAGTGGGACCAACTGATGATGTTACCAACAGCAAACTCAAAATGGGAAGCATTCAAGGAACTAATCTTGGAGGCTACCAGGCTTTACATACCAACTAAGAAATATTGTTCAAGGTTTAGGCCTAAATGGTTGTCAGATGAACTAATGAGACATGTGGCAGAGAAGAAAAATGCATGGGATTCATACAAATTAATGGGTGACATGGAAGCCTATGATAGATATAAGTTGGTCTGTAACCAAGTCACAAAGGAGATTAGGCAGGCAAAGGCAGACTACGAAAAATCCTTGGCAAAGGATGCAAAGAAAAACAGAAAAGAGTTCTTTACCTATTTAAACTCAAGAAGGAAAGGGATGAATCAGATTGGTCCACTGGATATTGATGGTTCAACAGTTGAGGATCCTGCTCAGGTGGCTAACAATCTAAACGAGTATTCTGCGTCTACATTCACGCATGAGGAGTTATTCAGGAAGGAGAATGACGTAGGTAAAGTAAACATTGGCAGTGAGCTGGATGATTTTGTAATAATTGAGAGGAAAGTGGAGGAGAGATTGTTGAGGATAAACATAAAAAAGGCACCTGGGGTGGATGGGATCTATCCAGTTATATTAAAGGAGGCAGCAAAGGAAGTAAGCAAACCCCTAGCCATAATTATGAGAGCTTCTTTGGACTCAGGGGAGGTACCCATAGACTGGAGATGTGCAAATGTAACCCCAATTCACAAAGGAGGATCAAAGGCTGACACAAGTAATTATAGACCTGTTAGTTTAACTTCTGTTCCAGGTAAATTAATGGAGGCACTGGTTAAAGAAGCACTGCAGGATCAACTAGACAAGAATTCAGTTATAGCTCAGACGCAGCATGGTTTTGTTAAGGGCAGGTCTTGCCTGACCAATTTGATTGGATACTATGATGTAGTCACAAAAGAACTGGATGCAGGGAATAACTTTGATATTATATATCTGGATCTTAGAAAGGCTTTTGATACTGTTGCACATGGAAGACTGCTGCACAAATTGGAGCACTGTGGCATTGGAGGCAAATTGCTGCTATGGATAAGGGGATGGTTGAGTGGCAGAAGACAGAGAGTGGTAATCAATGGACACTGCTCAACGTGGACTAATGTAATTAGTGGAGTTCCTCAGGGTTCAGTGTTGGGTCCGTTGTTGTTTTCGGTGTTTATGAATGATATTGATGATGGGATATCAAGTTTAATGTCCAAGTTTGCAGATGATACAAAGGTTGGCAGGGTTGTTAAGGACACTACTGACGCTATGCTGCTGCAACAGGATCTGGAAAGGTTGAACAGATGGGCTGAGAGGTGGCAAATGAAGTTTAACATTGACAAATGTAAAGTACTACATATGGGAAACAGTAACCCCAGAGCAACATATCAACTCTGCGGTACTACACTGACAGTGGTGGAGAATGAAAAGGACCTGGGGGTAATTGTGCAGGCAGATATGAAGTTCTCTGAGCAGTGCAGACGAGCTGCAAGAGTAGCTCATGGTGTCTTGTCAATGATATACAGGAATTTTTCTAGCAGGGATAAGGAGGTGATTATTCCCTTGTATAAGGCAATGGTTAGGCCACATCTTGAGTACTGTATACAGGTCTGGAGGCCTCATTTCAAGAAGGATGTAGAGCTGCTGGAACGGGTACAGAGAAGGGCTACAAGATTAGTGAATGGAACAAAGGGTTGCTCTTACGAAGAAAGGCTTAAGTTTTGCAAATTACAGAGTCTGGAGACTAGGCACCGGCGAGGTGATCTGATAGAGGTGTATAAGGCTTTGAATGGTTTGAGCATGCTCAATGCCAATGGGATTCTTCATCTTGCTCAGAATAATCACCTCAGAAGGCATAAATTCAAATTGAGGAAGGACGGATGTCGGATAGATGTGCGGAAATTTGCCTTTGGCCAGCGGGTGGTTGGTTGGTGGAACCGACTTCCATCACTTGTTGTTGAAGTTGATAGCCTAAACAAATTTAAAGCTCAACTGGACAGGTATTTCGAACGAACGGAGGGGTGAAATGGGAGTGGTGTGTGTCTTTTTTTTTTTTTTTTTTTTTTTGGCTGATGCTGAATAAGCTTGCTTTCTTGCATCATATGCCTCTACTAATGCTAATGCTATCTATTTTACTGTGGAACTGTAATATTTACAGTTCCACAGTAAAAATTATATATGAAAACACTGTTTTATGCAAAATTTCCACTGTCCTGCTTGTAAGCAAATTCCATACTGCCATTTTGTTCATTGGTGAAACAGATAGTTTTTATTTTTATTTTTTCTTTAATCTTCTGAATCTATCCAAATATCTGTTTTGTCAGTTTCAGCACAGATAAGGAATTTCATCATGGGATAAGCAAGTAATGGATGGAAATTATATTATAAAATTATGGATAGCACAGTTATCTAGACAGATAACTGACTTTTGTCCTTGAAGTTGTTACAGACATTTTCTCAGATATGCCAGACAAGCTGTACTTGCTACCTATGAGTCTAAAAGCTGATAGAACTGATATTCAGGTGACATTCAAGTCAAGTGGACCCAATTTCGGTGAAGTCCAGATGGCTTGTGACAGTCAAATCCTCTGCTTGTACCTTCACAATGGTGGGACTGTTAGTAATCCTGAGTATAACTACCATGCACAAGCACACTGTGGGTGACCACCCAGGTGTGAACCAACGTAAGCAGGTGTCGAGGTGTGGTGCCCACACCGCATGGAGAAACGCCGCCCCTCCGGGTTACCAGGCAATACTAGGTAGTAGATGACTCTCATCAACCAGTGCAAAACCAGCACGTTGCTTATTGGAGACTTGAAGTAGTGGAACCCATGTTTAGTCTCCAGGGCTAAGTTCCGGTCAACCCTTCCCCATCTCTTCCATCATGCAGTATGATTGATGACTTTTGAGGTTATGAAGAACATCATGGCGAGATCCAATACTGCTTACATTTCGATGGTACAGCTCTAAAATGGTGTTTGCAGGCCTGCCGCTAGTTACTTCACCGGACCGAACCTATTGGTAACCCTCTAGGAGACTTCCGGATCAGCTAGTGTCACAGTAGTATGTATGTAGGGGAAATTTTCGAGGCCACGTTATGTCAAGAATCTGGGTATATTCTTACCATGTGTATGCCATATCCAAAAATTTCATTATTTCATACAGCATGTCCCCCTCCCACTTTTTCTTACTACTGAATACACCATGAATTGTCAAAATAATAGAATAAGCTTATCTGTGAAAAGATCTAAACTTCCCAAACACTTCCTAGTTCATTTCAAAAATATACATGGTCTCAATTCTATTCTAAACGATGCCCATTTCCACTTGCAGTCTACCAAACCCATGTACTTTTTCTAATAGAATCTCAGTTATCGGGTGAGTCAACTACTGCTCATCTCAGTTGCCCAAATTATTCGCTGTATGATTCCTTTCGCCTCAAAGGTGGTACTTGTGCATATGTCTGTTCCAATATTCCCTGTCAGAGACATTGTAATTTGGAATCTCCTCTTTTCAATCTTCTCTGGCTTAAAATCTCTCTCCTTCATTGTGTCAAGTCAAATTCATCTGTTGTCTCTACCATTCTCCCAACTCCACTAATCACTTGGAGCTTATTGACTTCCTCTCTTTGCAACTTGACTTTCTCCAGTCCAACTTTCCTAACAGTGAGGTAATTTTCCTTGGTGATTTTAATGTTCACAACTGCAGCTGGCTTCCATTTTCTAGTCACACCGACCTAGCTGGTTGAGATGCTGAGGCTTTTGCAATTTCTAATCACCTTGCACAGATTGTTCATTTACCTAAAAGAATACCAGACAATCCTAACCATAGCTCCAACACGCTTGATCTTATTCTCACAAACAACCCTTCTAAGTACACAGTCGAAATGAGAGGTTCTTTAGGCAACTGAGATCACAACTTGGTGATTATCTCTTCTCCAATGGAGCCTTTATCTCATGGCTATTCCCAACCTTGTATTGTTTGGCATTACAAGAATGCAAAATGGGATGACCTGCGAGATTTCTTTTCTTCTTTTCCTTGGTCGGATTACTGTTTCAAAATTTCTGATGTCAACGTTTGCTCAGATGGTGCCAGTGAAATTATTCTTGTAGGAATAGAATCCTTTATTCCACTTTAAAATCTCGTCCTTTATCTAAAACTCAGTTTTCCAAGAAATGTGCTAAGGCTGTTCAAGAAAAGAATGTTGCATATCGTAATTGGCTTGTTTTCAATTCTTCAGTTTCATTTTCTTCTTATAGCAGAGTTCACAACAATTGTAAAGCAGTTATTATTATTATTAGCCATATGGTGCAAGGAAGTCTAAGGCTTATGCTGCACCAGGCTAAAAAAAAAAAAAAAAAAAAAAAAAAAATTCTGAATTACCAGAGAGAGAGAGAGAAGTAGAAGGGAATCACCAAGAAAGAGAAGAATGATGATATCCAGCTCAGGACCCTGGGCGTGCCAAGCCCATACTCACCAGATGTGAGCCCCTGGGGGTATGAGGGCCATTCAAAAACTTTGTCAAACATATAGTTCCTGTAATCCCAGACTCACAAAATTCAGACATGTTAAGGTTTCTCTATGTAGTCACTACTCACAGTTATGCAGTTTTTCCATTTATATTTAATCTTGAAAAACCCCTCCTTGTATATATCTGTTTTGCTTATCAAACCACTCAGTCATCACTGCCTGTTTCATACATGCATCAACCACAAAATGCATTCCAAGAAGACACTTCAATTTTCCAAACAGGTCAGATGGGGCCGTATCATATGAATAAGGTGGATGTAGCAAAAGACTCGAACCCCAGTTTGGCCACAACTGTTCCTGTCACTTCACATCTGTAAGGTGAGGCATTATCATCCAGCAACAGCACTACTCAGGACAGCATTCCTCATCGCTGCAACTCTTGATGTTTTCTCATAATTTGGTTAATAGCTGCATGTAGGACCTCCGTGTCACCTTTTCAAGGAAATCAATGAGCAGTACTCCTGAACAATCGCAGAAGACTCTCAACAGAATCTTCCCAGCTGAGCCTTCCACTTTGAAATTTTTTGGAGTGGGTAACCCAGCATGTTTTTACTGCATGGTAGCAACTTTAGATTCTAGATCAGAGTAGTGAACACAACATTTTTTTACATTCTGACAGAAAGCTAAACTGTAGTTTTCTAATTTGTGATTACATTAGTTAGCATCAATTTCCTCCCTGAAATAATTTTGACAGATTCTCATAGGAAATATATTCAAAAACTCAGATATGTGCTTAAAAAGTTCTCAACACCCTCAGTTTTCAAATATTGTAGGTTAATGACCAAAAAACCAAGACCTGTCATTAAAGTTTCATTTTCTTCATTCCCATTTACACTTTAGCATTAGCATTAGTACAGGCATTTGATGCAAGAAAGCAAGCTCATGCAGCATCGGCCAAAAAAAAAAAATAAATAAATAAAAAATAACCACTTCCACTTCACCCCTCTGTTCGTTCGAAATACCTGTCCAGCTGAGCCTTAAACTTATTTAGGCTATCAACTTCCACAACAAGGGATGGAAGTCTGTTTCCCCAACCAACCACCCACTGGCTAAAGGAAAATTTCCGCACGTCTATCCTACATTTGTCTTTCCTCAATTTGAATTTATGCCCTCTCGGGTGATTATTCTGAACAAGAGGAAGAATCCCATCAGCATTGAGCATGCTGAAACCATTCAAGGCTTTATACACCTCTATCAGATCACCTCGCTGGTGCCTAGTCTCCAGACACTGTAATTTGCAAAACTTAAGCCTTTCTTCGTAAGAGCACCCCTTTGTTCCATTCACTAATCTTGTTCCCTTCTCTGTACTCGTTCCAGCAGCTCTACGTCCTTCTTGAAATGAGGCCTCCAGTCCTGTATACAGTACTCTAGGTGTGGCCTGACCATTGCCTCATACAAGGGAATAATCACCTCTTTATCCCTGCTAGAAAAATTCCTATATATCATTGACAATACACCATGAGCTACTCTTGCAGCCCGTCTGCACTCCTCAAAGAACTTCATATCAGCCTGCACAACCACCCCCAGGTCCCTTTCATTCTCTACCACTGTCAGTGTAGTACCACAGAGTTGATACATTGCTCTGGGGGTTGCTGTTTCCCATATGTAGTACTTTACATTTGTCAATGTTAAACTTCATTTGCCACCTCTCAGCCCATCTGCTCAACCTTTCCAGATCCTGTTGCAGCAGCATAGTGTCAGTAGTGTCCTTGAAAACCCTGCCAACCTTCGTATCATCTGCAAACTTGGACATTAAGCTTGATATACCATCATCAATATCATTTATAAATACAGAAAACAATAATGGACCCAACACCGAACCCTGACGGACTCCACTAATAACATTAGTCCTCGATGAGCAGTGTCCATTGATGACCACTCTCTGTCTTCTCCGCCTCAAACACCCCTTTAGCCATAGCAGCAATTTGCCTCCAATGCCACACTGCTCCAATCTGTGCAGCAGTCTTCCATGTGCAACAGTATCAAAAGCCTTTCTAAGATCCAGGTACAGTAAACCCCCGCTATTCACGGGGGTTACGTTCCTGAGAAATGTCGCGAATACCGAAAACGCGAATACTGAGTTATAGCTCCCATAGTAATAAAGGGCTTCCGTTCCAAAATATGAAATATATAAGAAAAACTAGTCTAAAATTTTGTCTATGTACCTTCATAATATGACTATGTACATAGACAGTACATAGTGAAATGCAAGCATATGGCATCGAAATGAAAATAAGAAACAATTTAATATTAAATGTAATATGCCTTTGCTAGCAAAAAAAAAACTTATCCCGCCAGTGCTATCACCAGTTTCACTAAAGTGTTCATAAAGGAGTTTTGCCTTTTCACGAATGATGAGTGAACTTAACAGAATTTTATTTTGAGTTCGGTTTTCTATCCACAGATTTAAAGATTTTTCCATTTTTTCTAATTTAACATCACGAGTTACAGAGCAAATTTTTGAAGAAATTAGCACGTTTTCACGGACACTATGGCGGATTTTTTCTTCTGATTTTTTGATTGATCGTACCGTTGACTCATTGATTTTATAATGTTTTGCCACTGAGGAGACACTTTCACCATTAGAAATTTTATCTAATAACTCAATTTTATTCGCTAATCTCATCACCTGCTTTGATATTTTCACATTTCTCTTGTTATTCGTAGCCATATTTGTAGGGGTTAGAAAGAACTTGTCCACAATAAAGTCACTTTCTTCCGTTAACACACTCGAAAAAGTCTGTTTTGCCACCTCTCAGCCCATCTGCTCAACCTTTCCAGATCCTGTTGCAGCAGCATAGTGTCAGTAGTGTCCTTGAAAACCCTGCCAACCTTCGTATCATCTGCAAACTTGGACATTAAGCTTGATATACCATCAAAACGGTAGATTTATCATTTTTGTAAGCATATCAATTTATAAATTGATAAATTTATTCAATTTATAAGCAAATAAATTAAAAGCAAACGATGAAACCTTCCATGACAAGCGCATAACACATACTGAACAAGGATTAGCGAGAAACATCCACGCTCGCGATTTTGTCACCCCCTCTCCCCCCACCCACTGAGGCCCGTTTTGACTGGAAAAGATAATTTTAGCCACACCCATGTTTTTTTATGGCGGAAAATATTCACGGTGCTTTAAAATTCACATTTTTTTAGGTTTCATTTTATATGAAATCGGCGATCGCAAATACGCGAAACCGCGAATAGCGGGGGTTTACTGTATATAATATCAAAGTTATCCCTGCATCCAGTTCTTATGTGACTGCATCATAGTATCCAATTAAGTTGGTCAGGCAAGACTTCCCCTTAACAAAACCATGCCTGTGTCCGAGCTATAACTGAAGTCTTGTCTAGATGATCCTGCACTGCTTCTTTAACCAGTGCTTCCATTAATTTTCCGGGAACAGAAGTTAAACTCACAGGTCTATAATTACTTGTGTCAGCCTTTAATCCTCCTTTGTGAATTGGGGTCACATTTGCACATCTACAGTCTATGGGTACCTCCCCTCAGTCCAAGGAAGCTCTCATAATTATGGCTAAGGGTTTGCTTACTTCTTTTGCTGCCTCGTTTAATATAACTGGATCGATCCCATCCACTCCAGGTGCCTTTCTTGTGTTTATCTTCAAGAGTTTCTCCTCCACTTTACTCTCAATTATTACAAGATTCTCTAGCTTACTGCCAGAGTTGAATACACCACTGGCATTCCCCTCGCTGAATAACTCCTCATGTGTGAATGTCGATGCAAAATATTCATTTAGTTTGTTAGCTACCCGAGCAGGATCATCAACAGATGACCCATCGATATCAAGTGGACCAATCTGATTCATCCCCTTCCTTCTAGAGTTTACATAAGTAAAGAACTCTTTGCTGTTTTTCTTTGCATCCCTTGCCAAAGATTTCTCGTAATCTGCCTTCGCCTGCCTAACCTCCTTTGTAACTTTTATTAATCAGTCCAAACTAGATTTTGAACAGACTAAAAGTAAAAAACTTGCTTCTTGCCCTAATGGTAGCCAAGCATTCTGGTCTCTTGCCAATGCTATTGGCCACAACTTTTGCCCATCTCTGTTCCCATCCTCTGTCAAAACCAGATGGTTTTATTGTCACTTCTGCCAAGGATAAAGCTGACCTGCTAGCACCCCATTTTTCTTCCAACTCATGTATTAATGATCTTGGTAAAACACCTCCCACCATTCCAAACATGCTCCATTCAATGCCTCCTGGGTCTTCCATCAAAAGAATATCAAAAGGATTTTGATTAATCTTGATCATAAGAAAGCTCCAGGTCCTGATGGTATTTCTCCACTTGTTCTCAAAACCTGTGCTCCTGAACCTACTCCTGTTCTTTGCCACCTTTTTTCACTTTCTTATTCCAAAGGTGTTTTTCCTTCTGCTTGTAAAATTGCTCATATCCAGCCAGTTCCTAAAAAAGGGTGACAAATCCTTCGCATCCAATTATTGTCCCATTTCAATTACTTCTACTCTTTCTAAAGTAATGGAGAAATCAATTAACTGCCAACTCTTAAACTACCTAGAAATTCTCCGTCTGATCAATGATCTCTAGTATGGATTCCTTCAGTGTCGATCCACTGGTGATATTCTGTCTTATGTTACCCATTTGTGGACAAATTCAATGTAAACGTTTGGTGAAATATAAGTAGTTGCTTTTGACATCTCAAAACTTTCAATCATGTTTGGCATAAAGGTCTTCTGAACAAGCTTCCGTATTATGGTTTTCCAACTGTTTTTTGTAATTGGTTATCCAGTTTTCTCTCTGATCGCTCACTGAGGGTGATGGTAGAATGCTCTCTGTCTTCTAACTTCTCCACTAATGCTGGTGTCCCCCAAGTTTCAGTTCTTTCCCTCCACGTTTTTCCTCTTGTGTATTAATGACCTTCTTCCATTGACTGGAAATCCTCTCCATAGTTTTGGCGATGTAGGACATTGCATTCCACTTTCCATTTTGAGAAACCTTGCCCTGCTCAATCAGCTTCAACTTCTCGAATATCCACTACCAATTCCTTAAATGCTGATCTCCAGGTAATTCTCCAATGGGGCAAAGACAACTTATTTGATTTCAATCCTTCTAAAACTCAGTCCTGTCTTATATCTCGCAAAAAGGATTCTTCTGCTCCTATGCTTATCTTTGGTGACACTCCAATTGCTAGGCAAAATGATATCTCTCTTTTGGGGATTACCCTGACTTCTAAAATCTCTTGGCACAAGCACATTACAAATATTGCTTCCTCTGCATCTAAAATATTTGGTTTTCTCTTTCGCTCTCGGCATTACTTTTCTTCCAAACAGCTGTTCACTCTGTACAAATCACAAATCTACCCTATCATGGAATATTGTTCCCACATCTGGGGCCGTGCCCCCAAAACCTCTCTCAGGCTTCTATATTCCATTCAGAAGAGGGCAGTTAGGTTAATTTATGACTCCTCTCTAACAGAGTCTCTCCACTCGCTGTCTGATAGACCTACTGTTTCTGCTGCATGCCTTTTCTACAGATACTTCCATAGGCACTGTTCTTCTGAATTAGCTTCTATAATTCCCACTCTCTCTTTCAAAACAGTTCGAATACATGCCACCAGCGGCCAACATCCATTTACTGTCGAACTTCAAACTTACAGAACCAACTTTTCATCTTCCTCATTTATTCATTCAACTGGCTTTTTCTGGAACAACATATTTTCAGGAAATACATATGAAGGAAGGTTGTTCCAGAACAGTCTACAGAAGTTCAAGTCTAATGTCAACAAATATCTTCTTTCATCTTCTCAATATCCAACCCAAGCACGGTACTAAATACTATAGGTTCTAATACTTTCGTGTTTGGGGTTTTTCATAAAAAGAAAAAATATATATAGCATTATAGTCATCCTTGGATACCTTTCAAACCATCCATATATATATCAAAAAAAAAAATCATGACTAACAAAATCAGTTTAGATTAAGATATTCCAAAGTAGTCTTGGGGGTAACTCCAATGAATAAACTCACCTATCAAAGCTCTTAATTTATTGGTGAATCATGTCCAAGTGGCCAGGGAGCAACAATCAAAAAAAGGTAGTTTTTTGATTGTTGCTCCTTCTCTTGGAAGAACAGTTCCAAGAGAAGAACCGTTGGAGCTGCTACTATGACTGGTTCTAAAAACAATGTTGTAGGGAAATTAAATGGAAAAATTGGAGATAAAATTAATGCTTTCCACTGCATAACTCACCAAGAGGTGAGTTATGCAATCATATGCATATGGAAAATCATATGCAATAGAAAGCATTAATTTTAGCCTCTTAGAACTTTTAACATTAGTTGTATCAACTGTGAACTTTATCCCTGCCCAAAGATTGAATCATCACATTTTCTTCATTTCTTATTGATGCAGAACATGAGCAGAAGGATACCATGTTAAAATTCTTGGTATCTATGTTAAAACTTTTGACTTTTGTGTTGTTTTATAATTTGAGAAATTAAATTATTATATTCTTAGTAGATGAAAGGGGAAGATGTGCCCAACATAAAAAATATTAAATGGAGGCAAGATTCAACATTATGAAGTAATTAAATTAATTAAACAAGCAACCTGAAGACTGTATAATTCAATCAATTCAACTTCAAACTCATAAAGTAAATGAATGATACAATAAAAATACTTCAAACTGAACTTCAACTCTAGAAATTTCAATTAAAAAAATAATAACCTTGTTCATTTTGAAACTTGCAGATTGTTAAACGTCAATTGTTACTCATATAATATTAAGAAATGAGCATGAAAAATCATATTTCAAGCTTTGTGAAACAATATTTTCCTGTTTGACACACCATTTAATTTTGATGTTGAAAAAACAGATATACAAATGGAGCTTACTGAATTGCAATGTAATTCAGTTCTAAGAGGAAAAATTTAGTGACACTAGAGTGCCAAACTTTTATCCTATTTACCTATTGAACAATTCCTAAAGATGGTTCAATTTGTCTGCAAAATGTATGTGATGCCTAGCAGCACATATTTATGCAAACACCTTTTTTTTTTTCTTTTCTTTTTTTTTTTAAGTGAAAAGAAACACTCCACCAGAGAGAGCTCACAATTGATAGGCATGCATACTGTCATTAGTAATGCATGCCTACACAAAATATTATGCCAGATCTTAACAAGTTAAGTACAAACAAAAGTTTCAAAACTTTGAAGTTGTTGTTTAGAATGCAGTTTTCCTCTATTTATATATTTTATTTATGAAGTTAAAAATTTAATTCTATTTATATTTTTATTTTAAAAATAAATATCTTTGTTAATTTGAAACAACTGAAAATGTTTTTTTCCTCAATAAATAAATGACCAGTTATATTAATGTATTGTGAATTTATGGTATATTTAATTATATATATTCATTTATCACTAATTTATACATACGTATATTATACATTCATAAAACTATAAAAATAGTCATGTACTGAAAAATATCACAGAAAACAAAAAATTCAGTCCACTCCAAACGCATCTAACATCAATGCAGTCCACATGCCTAATGAGTTTGACAAGCCTGATCCAAATTGTGATCCCTGTCTACATCTCCTTTTTTGAGTTTCTATGTTAGGAAATACTTGACATTATCACCTTTCTGCAGTTTCTCACTAGCTGCTCATAAACACAACATAAACTGCTCTTCAGTGTTATATCCAGATGACCATGTTTCTTTTCCATTTTCTTAAGTGACACAATTAAATTTGCTGAATAATCAGTGAACTGAAACAGCCAATGAAACAAGAGCACTAGGTGGAAAAATTGGGGAAGAGGATAGGATTTAATGATCCAACTGTGACATTAAGGTTCTTCACAAATCAGGAAGAAAACTGTCTAAATCAAGGTGATAAGAGAAAAAACTTGTATTCTCCAACAAAAAAGGAGGGTTAATAGGTTTGTAAATATACACAGTTTCATTAGTATGTCATTTTGTTCACTAGTACTGCAGTATTTACTCTACACCCTCAACATTCCTGCAAAAATTGATAAAAAAAAATATCACAGCTTCATAACTGTGAAATAAATGCTATAACAATAACAGTTACATCCTTTTTTTATGACCCCTACTTTCATTTACATAAATATTATAATCCTATTCACAAATAAATGCATATCTATGCAGAATAACAACTTTCAATGCATAATTAAAAAAATTAATCCTTCCTTACTTATTAAATTTATTTTAAAAATTAAAAAAAAAAAAAAAAAACTTACCATGGCCACGTATATCAATAGCTGCTATCTGGCACTCAACCATTTGAAAAATGCTCGACTAGTAAAAAAACCATCAAAACAAAACTGTAAGCGACTATATTCTCAACTGTTTTGAGAATACAGCATATCATACAGGTAGTATGATATACTATATTCATAAAAGTATTTTCACAACAGTGCTTATCAATAAAACAGTTGTTTATTCAAAAAATTTATAACATATAAAACTGCCTTTGGCCTTAATGAATTCAAGACCCTGCATTAATTAGGCCATTTTTGCAAAGTTACTCTACTCAAACCAGGTGCTTACAAGCCTAGCAGCATAACCTGGTCCATCTATGACAAGAATGGTTAGAGTTCAGGTAATACAAGTGATCATTTTAAATGAGAACCTACAAATATGTAACTAACTATGAGTAAAAGATTGCTAGAGTAACATTATTAATTTGTCACAAAAAAACAATGAAAATTATCACACTCACAACACTGCCTGTAACATGTTTGGAGTTATTAGCATTAGCAAAGGAACGTGAAAACAAAAGCAAGCTTATACAGCATCAGCCAAAAAAAACCCCTTATTTCACCCATCCACTCGCTCCAAATGTTTGTCAAGTTCTGCCTTGAATCTATTTAAGCTATCAACTTCTACAACAGATGGAAGTTTGTTCCAGCAATCAACCACCCGCTGGCTAAGGGCAAACTTCCGCAGATCTATCCTACAACGGTCTTTCCTCAATTTGAATTTATGCCCTCTCAGGCGATTATTCTGAGCAATAGGAAGAATCCCATCAGCAATGATGCATGCTCAAACCATTCAAGGCTTTATACACATCAATCAGATCACCTCGCAGGTGCCTAGTCTCCAGACACTGTAATTTGCAAAAATTAAGCCTTTCTTTGTAAGAGCAACCCTTTATTCCATTCACTAATCTTGTTGCCCTTCTCTGTACTTGTTCCAACAGCTCTACATTCTTCTTAAAATGAGGCCTTCAGACCTGTATACAGTACTCAAGGTGTGGCCTGACCATTGCCTTATACAAGGGGATAATCACCTCCTTATCCCTACTAGAAAAATTCCTGTATATCACTGACAACACACCATGACTAACCCTTGCAGACCGTCTGCACTGCTCAGAAAACTTCATATCTGCCTGCACAATAGCCCCAGGTCCTTTTCATTCTCTACCACAGTCAGTGTGGCACCACAGAGTTGATATGTTACTCTGGGATTACTGCTTCCTATATGTAGTACTTTACATTTGTCAATGTTAAACTTCATTTGCCACCTCTCAGCCCATCTCCTCAACTTTTCTAGATCCTGTTACAGCAGTGTACTGTCATTAGTGCCATTAACAATCCTGCCAACCTTCATATTGGCTGCAAACTTGGACATTAAGCCTGATATACCATCATCAATATCATTTATAAATACAGAAAACAACAATGGACCCAACACTGAACCCTGAGGGACTCCACTAATAACATTAGTCCATGAAGAGCAGTGTACATTGATTACCACTCTGTGTCTTCTCCCACTCAACCATCCCTTTATCCATAGCAGCAATTTGCCTCCAATGCCACAATGCTCCAATTTGTGCAGCAGTCTTCCATATGCAACAGTATCAAAGGCTTTTCTAAGATCCAAATATATTATATCAAAGTTATTCTTTGCATCCTTTGTGACTACATCATAGTATCCAATCAAATTAGTCAGACAAGACTTCCCCTTAACATGCTGTGTCCGAGCTATAACTGAAGTCTTGCCTAGATGATCCTGCAATGCTTCTTTAACCAGTGCCTCCATTAATTTCCCTGGAACAGAAGTTAAACTAACAGGTCTGTAATTACCTGTCTCCCTTTGATCCTCCTTTTTGGATTGGGGTCACATTTGCACATCTCCAGTCCATGGGTACCTCCCCTGAGTCCAGGGAAGCTTTCATAATTATGGCTAAGGGTTTGCTTACTTGCTTTGCTGCCTCCTTTAATATAACTGGATAGATTCTATCCACCCCAGGTGCCTTTCTTGTGTTTATCTTCAACAATTTCTCCTCCATTTTACTCTCAGTTATTACAAGATTATCTAGCTTACTGCCAGAGTTGAATACACCTCAGGCATTCCCTCTCTGAATAACTCCTCATGTGTGAATGTCGATGCAAAATATTCATTTAGTTTGTTAGCTGGACAGGATCATCAACAGTTGAACCATCGATATCAAGTGGAACAATCTGATTCATCCCCTTCCTTCTAGAGTTTACATAAGTAAAGAACTCTTTGCTGTTTTTCTTTGCATCCTTTGCCAAATATTTCTCGTAATATGCTTTCGCCTGCCTAACCTCCTTTGTAACTTGGTTACAGACCAGCTTATATCTATCATAGGCTTCTGTGTCACGTGTTAATTTATATGTATCTCATGCATTTTTCTTCTCTGTCACATTTCTAATTAGTTCATCTGACATTCATTTAGGTCTAAATCATGAACAATATTTCTTTGTTGGTATAAAAAGCCTAGTAGCTTCCAAGATTAATTCTTTGAATGCTTCCCATTTTGAATTTGCTGTTGGTAACATCATCAGTTGGTTCCACCGTATAGAATTTAAATAGTGTCTCAGACCACCTGTTATTAAGTAACATATGATGTATATGTTACTTAATAACTATGGATTAGTGTTACTTAATAACAGTAATCTATACAATTACTTAATAACTGCATGGATTACTGTTATAAGCCTCACTTTTGACATAACCTCACACAAGAAGTCTAATGGCAACAAATCTGGTGATTATAGTGACCATATTCCTTTTGTAATTATGCAATTTCCAAATAAGGATAGCTTAGCACACAGACACATGTGACTTGTTGCACTATCTTGATGAAACTATGCTTTAACAATCTCCTCCTCACAGAGGTGACCCAGGAATTCATAGACTATGTCAATGTAATAATGAGAAGTTATTGTTTCTGCAAAAAAAAAAAAAAGCTGGGCTCCACAGTCGTTTAGTTAGTTATTGCACAATACACTCGAATCTTCACATGGTGTATGGGAGTTTCGTTTGCCGCATGGCAATATTACTTTGTTTTCAGAATAGTGGCAAAAGCTGCTGAACAACTTAAACTTGGTATGGAACTCGTTTTAATTTCCTCACCACTGCATGAAACTGCATTATGACACTTCCTTTTGTTCTGCAAACCGCTATAGTGATTTACATGGTCTTGCTACCTTTTGTTACTTGTTGGCTCACCCTACCTGTGCTAAATATTCCTCAGTCACAACAGTTCATGTGTGAACACAAATTACAAGGTTCATATTCCTAGTTTCCCCTATTTTCACAAGCTTCCATAGCTCAGATTTTGATGGTATCTTGAACATTCTAATTGCCAATAAAAATTATGCTCAGTGATTTTAAACTGTTTTTGAGGTAGTGTTCCACTACAAACTAGCTATTGAATGGAGGCCATTTTCAAATGTTGCTAAATAGACTTCTCCATTACTTTAAAATTATTGGCTTTTGTTACCGCTTTGTTTCAAATTTGTAGTGCAGTTATTATTTATGTTTATCTCATAAAGAAGTAGGTGACACGTTTTCTTACTTGGCCTGAAAAATTACTAAAAAACAAGACTCAAAGGAGAGAATTCAACTACCACTGTCATTGCATTAACAAAGAATAATATAAATACAGTTTAATATTTTCTTTTATGCAATTCTGTAGAAGTATAATTAGTATTAAAAGTGTTTTTGTTAAGTTCATAAACTATAAATTTATAACTGTATAACATAATACATAAGGTAATTTAATAGCATAGTACATACTACAGTCATATAAACTGGAAATAGTACAGCATTTTTATTGTACTTATGTATCTCCTTAGTTTAGTGTGGAATTTCTAATTTATTTTATTTATTTATTTTTATTTTTTATGTAAACCCCAAACACAAGAGGTATTAGAACCTATAATTTGTGGTTGTAATACCTCTGGACCGTGCTTGGGTTGGAGGTTGAGAAGACGAAAGAAGATATTTGTTGACATTGGACTTGAACTTCTATAGACTGTAATTTTCAGAAAATACGCATGAAGGAAGGTTGTTCCAGAAAACAGCAGATGAATGAATAAACAAGGAAGATGAAAAGTTGGTTCTGTGAGTTTGAAGTCGGACAGTAAATGGATGTTGGGTGCACGTGTTCGGACTGTTTTGAAAGAGAGTGGGAATTATAGAAGCCAATTCAGAAGAACAGTGCCCATGGAAGTGTCTGTAGAAGAGGCATGCAGCAGAAACAGTACATCTATCAGGCAGCGAGTGGAGAGACTCTGTTAGAGATGAATCATTAATTAACCTAACTGCCTTCTTCTGAATGGAATCAAGAAGCCTGAGAGAGGTTTTGAGGGCACAACCCCAGATGTGGGAACAATATTCCATTGTAGGGCGGATTTGCCATTTGTACAGAGTGAACAGCTGTTTGGAAGAAAAGTAATGCCGAGAGCGAAAGAGAAAACCAAATTTTTTAGATGCAGAGGAAGCAATATTTGCAATGTGCTTGTGCTAAGAGATATTAGAGTCAGGGTAATCCCCAAAAGAGAGATATCATTTTGCCTAGCAATTGGAGTGTCACCAAAGATAAGCATAGGAGCCGAAGAATCCTTTTTGCAAGATATAAGACAAGACTGAGTTTTAGAAGGATTGAAATCAAATAAGTTGTCTTTGCCCCATTGGAGAATTATTTGGAGATCAGCATTTAAGGAATTGGTAGTGGATATTCGAGAAATTGAAGCTGATTGAGCAGGGCAAGGTTTCTAAAAATGGAAAGTGGAATGCAATGTCCTACATCGGCAAAACTATGGGTAGGATTTCCACTCAATGGAAGAAGATCATTAATATACAAGAGGAAAAGAATGGCGGGGAAAGAACTGAACCTTGGGGGGGAACACCAGCATTAGTAAAGAAGTTAGAAGAGAGAGAGCCAAATACCATCACCCTCAGTGAGCGATCAGAGAGAAAACTGGATAACCAATTGCAAAAAACAGTTGGAAAACCATAAGATGAAAGCTTGTTTAGAAGATCTTTATGTCAAACATGATCGAAAGCCTTTGAGATGTCAAGGATTCCAATTACGATATGCAACATTCTTCTCTTGAACAGCCTTAGTACATTCATTGGAAAACCAAGGTTTGGATAAAGGATGAGATTTTAAAGTGGAATTTGTCCATAAATGTGTAACATAAGCCAGAATATCACCAGTGGATCGACACTGAAGGAATCCATACCAGAGATCATTGATCAGACAGAAGATTTCTAGGTAGTTTAAGAGTTGGCAGTTAATTGATTTCTCCATTACTTTAGAAAGAGTATAAGTAATTGCAATGGGATGATAATTGGATGGGAGGGATTTGTCACACTTTTTACGAACTGGCTTGCTATGAGCAAATTTCCAAGCAGAAGGAAAAACACCTTTGGAATAAGAAAGTGAAAAAAAGATGGCAAAGAACAGGAGTAAGTTCAGGAGCACAGGTTTTGAGAACAAGTGGAGAAATACCATCAGAACCTGGAGCTTTCTTAGCATCGAGATTCATCAAAATCCTTTTGACGGAACACCACAGGAGGCATTGAATAGGGCATGTTAGGAATGGTGGGAGGTGTTTTACCAAGATCATTAATACATGAGTTGATGGAAAAATGGGATGCTAGCAGGTCAGCTTTATCCTTGGCTGAAGTGACAACAGAACCATCTGGTTTGGACAGAGGTGGGAGCAGAGATGGGCAAAAGTTGCGGCCAATAGCTTTGGCAAGAGACCAGAATGCTCGGCTACCATTAGGGCAAGAAGCAAGTTTTCTCCTCTTAGCCTATTCAAAATCTAGTTTGGACTGATTAATAACTGCTTTGCAATTGTTGCAAGCTTTGGTGTAGTCAGAAAATGAAACTGAAGAATTAGAAACAAGCCAATTATGATATGCAACATTCTTCTCTTGAACAGCCTTAGCACATTTATTGGAAAACCAAGGTTTAGATAAAGGACGAGATTTTAAAGGGGAATGTGGTACAAAGGATTCCATTCCTGCAAGAATAATTTCACTGACACGATCTGAGCAAAAGTTGACATCAGAAATTTTGAAACAGTAATCCAACCAAGGAAAAGAAGAAAAGAAATCTCGCAGGTCATTCCATTTTGCATTCTTGTAATGCCAAAAAACACGAAGTTGGGAATAGCCATGAGATAAAGGCTCCATTGGACAATCACCAAGTTGTGATCTGAAGTGCCTAAAGGACCTCTCACTTCGAACGTGTACTTAGAAGAGTTGTTTGAGAGAAAAAGATCAAGCGTGTTGGCTGTATGATTAGGATTGTCCGATATTCTTGTAGGTAAATGAACAATCTATGCAATGTCATTAGTAATTGCAAAAACCTCAGCATCTCGACCAGCTGGGATGGTGTGACTAGAAAACTGAAGCTCACTTCCGTTTTCTAGAATTACCTCACTATTAGGAAAGTTGGACTGTAGAAAGTCAAGTTGCAAAGAGAGGAAGTCAAAGAGCTGCAAGTGATTAGTGGAGTTGGGAGAACAGTAGAGACAACAGATGAATTTGAAACAATGAGGTAGAGAGAGAGATTTTAAGCCATAGAAGATCAAAGAGAGGAGATTCCAAATTACCAAGTCTCTGACAGGGAATATCAGAATGGACGTATGCACAAGTACCACCTTTGAGGCAAAAGGAATCATACAGCAAATAATTTGGGCAACTGAGATGAGCAGTAGTTGAATCAACCGATAACTGAGATTCTGTCAGAAAAAGTAGATGGGGTTTACCAGACTGCAAGTGGAAATGGACATCGTTGAGATTAGAATTGAGCCCACATATATTTGTGAAATGAATTAGGAAGTGTTTGGGAGGTTTAGATCTTTTCGCAGATAAGCTTGCTCTATTAGTTTGGCAATTCATGGTGTATTCAATGGTAAGAAAAAGTGGATGGGACATGCTGTATGAAGTAATGAAATTTTTGGATATGGCATACACATGGTAAGAATGTACCAAGATCCTTGGCATAACATGGCCTCAACAATGCCCCCTGCATACACTCTACCTGGACTCCCTCCAGTCACTATCTGGCAGAGTAGAGGTAGCAAGATTATACACTAGCTGATCCGCAAGTCTCCTAGAGGGCTACCAATAGGTTTGGTCCAGTGTACTAACTAGCGGCCGGCCTGCGAACACCGTTTTAGAGCTGTACCCTCGAAATGTAAGGAATATTGGATCTCGCCACGATGTTCATCATAACCTCAAAAGTCATCAATCACACTGCATGATGGAAGAGATGGGGAAAGGTTGACCGGAACTTAGCTGTAGAGACTAAACATGGGTTCCACCACTTCAAGCTTTCAATAAGCAAAGTGGTGGTATTGCACCGGTTGATCAGAGTCGTCTACCACCATAATTTCTATTTAAGCTAAAATCATGTACAATAAAAACAGAAAAGAAAAGAACTCAAAAGTAGCAGGAATGTTTTGGCATGGTGGAGAACTGTCAGGGGGCAGCTCTCCTGCAAAGCAGGGTTTATAATGTCCATTACTTGCTGCATGTTTGTGGAGCACACTGTATCAGGATATAATATAGTAAGGGGATGATTTCATGTTTCTGCGATGCAAAAGAGTGCGAAGAGATTAAGCATAAATTCAACATTCCGATAGGCAAATATGAGAGTCAAGAACACGATTGATAGCCTCAAGGGAATTCAAATGAAGGACCCCTAAAGTACCGAACTGTCCAGTTCAATGTTTGAGGCTACACTTGTGCATCGGACAATGCAGCAGAATATCCAATGGCAGAAAGCACTAGATCCAAGAGGAAGCAGTTATCATCAAAAGCTATTGTTGGAGAAACAGGAATTATATGTACAAAAAGGATAAGTGGAATAGTATTAGTAGTGACGAATGATGCAAGAAAGGCAATCTTATACAGCAGGGGTGGCCAACAAATCGATCGTGGCTTTAATTTCGATCGATCACAACGAATTTTAAGTACACATAAAAAATAGAATATTCAAAATCTAAATGTTATTATTATTATGCGCCCCACTGCATACGCTTATTACAAATCCATTAAACCAAGTGACTACTTTTTTCGTGCAGCCGCTAGCCTTGTCTAGTGAAAATTCCTGCAGTTACGTTGTGGAGGGCAGTGTATGTGTCGAATTCTTATTTAGCTTACTTAATATTAATAACTGGACAATGCTTATACCTTAATTTAATACCCTTTGATTTAAAATGAATACTATGAAAAAGAATAAAACGTATCATTTTCATCAAGAGTGAGAACTAGAATTGTTTTTTGTAATGATAAAAGAAACATGTTGTTTGATTTGCAATGCTTCCATTGCTATACTCAAAAAAAGAAAATTTAGAGAAAGGCACTTAAACGCACTCCATGGTAAATACCAATCGGATTTTCTGCCTAATAGTGACCTTAGAAAAAATAAATTAAAAGAACTTAAATCCAGATTATTCACAGAACAAAATTTCTTCGAGACACCTAACTTACAATCTACAGCAGTAACTGTAGCCTCTAAAGTGATTCATCTTCTTGCAAAAATAATGCAAACCATTTTCTGATGGTCAATTCATCAAAGACGCATTTTTAGAAATAACAGATTCTCTTTTTGAAAATTTTAAGAACAAAAATGAAATTAAAAGTGCTCTTCAAGATTTGCAATTATCTCGAAATACTTGGACGCGACTTGTCAAAAAAATTAGTAAAATTGTGAGCAAACAAATTGCGTGCTTTGTGTCCTTTTCTTCACAACTGGATGAATCTACAGATGCCAGTGATACAGCTCAACTGCTCGTTTTTGTTCGTATGGTTTTTGATGATTTTGCCACTAGAGAAGAACTGCTGGGTATGGTTTCGTTAAAAGAAAAAAAAGAGGTCTTGATATATTTAACACATTCAAAAATTTTATTGAAAAAATTAAATTACCGCTATTTAAGCTCGTATCAATAACAACAGATGGAGCTAAAGCAATGACAGGGCATCTTAATGGATTCATCGCATTGTGCCAAAAGGATAATGAATTCCCAGATTTTTTGAGTTACCACAGTACCATCCACCAACAAGTGTTAACCAGAAAAATTAAGCATTGCTATTAAATTTGAGCCAGAAAAAGATTAAATACTAAAAGTGTTATGGACATAGCTTTCAAAATCGTGAATTCCATTAGAGGACAATCTCTTCAAAGGAGACGTTTCAAAATGCATCTTGATGAAAATGAATAAGATATGATATTACACACACACACACACACACACACATGTGAGGTGGCTGAGTTGCAGTAAGTTTCTACAAAGATTTCAAAATTTGCTGAATGAGATTAAAAAAAAAATTGTTGATCAAAGGGTAAATGATCATCAGTAGCTACAAGATATGGAGTGGTTGTGTGATCTGGCTTTTTTTGGCAGATTTTACCAGTAAATTAAGTGATCTGAATTTGGAATTAAAAGATAAAAATAAAAATGTGGGTGACATGATTAGTAGTATTTCTGCATACAAATATCAATTTTTAGCAATGGCTAAGGATCTCAAAGAAAAAAATTTCGATCATTTTGCAAATATGCAAGATCATTTGCAAAAAGATCCCGTTTTTGAATTTAATAGTGAGAAATATGTTTGTGAAATTGAGAAATTGTGGATGATTTTGAAACCAGATTCAGTGATTTTAAAACAATTGAAGACATTTTTCAATATCCATTTAATATCGACTTAGATACGAAAAAAATTACAGAAAAAATTGCTGAGATTTTTCACATGGAGAAAATATTACTTGAAAATTAAATTATTACATTGCGAAACGATATCTTCCTAAAAGCCAGATCATCAGAAAAAGACATGGAAATATGTTTGCCGAGAAAAGTGCCCAAATGTAAAAAAAAATGCAGTGAACTTTTAAATTTCTGTTTCAGTTCCACATATCTATGTGAATCGGCCTTTTTGTATTTAAAACAAACAAAGACGAAGGATCGCTCTACTCTTACGGATTTTTATACAGAAAATTCTCCACGGTTGGCCTTATTACAGTATATCCCCGATTTTGAAAGCTTGGCAGATGACATGAAGACACGAACTTCACATAATTAAACCAGCAGGCAAATCCTGTAACTACAACCATGTGTCCTCATTCAGTAATCAAACTTTCTCAGTTATTGCAACTGTAACAGCAGTGTTATTGGTCAATTTGGTCAATTGTACAATTACTTATTGTAAGTCAATTTGGTCAATTGTACAATTTGACTTACAATTACAATTGTAGTCAATTGTAAGTCAAATCGGCACATTAGAGAGAGAGAGAGAGAGAGAGAGAGAGAGAGAGGAGAGAGAGAGAGAGAGAGAGAGAGAGAGAGAGAGAGAGAGAGAGAGAGAGAGAGAGAGAGAGAGAGAGAGACAACCACAGAAAGAAAGCAATACCTTTGATCTGATTATCAGCAGTGATTCTTCATGCATTAAGAATCTCCAGATAAATGAATCACTAGGTGGTAGTGATCATAATGTACTGATGTGAGATTTAAGGATATAACTACTGCCAAGCGGAAAGGAGAGGTTTCCCTTTCAAGAAAATGGCTACAATGGTCACAGACAGTTTTCAATTATTTTCAGTAGGCCCAACTGATGATATTATCAACTGCAAATTCTAAATGAGAAGCAATTTAGGAAATAACTGTAGAAGCTACTAGGCATTTTATACCAACTAAGAGATACTGTCCAAGGTTTAGATCTAAATGGAAGTCAGATACACTGATGATACTAGTGGAAAAGGGAAAAAAAATGCATGGTAGTATACAGTAATTAAAAATTATGGGGTGCCATGGATAAACGTATGTATAAACTAGTCTGCAATCGTGTCACGAAGGAGATTAAGGAGATTGCTAAGATAGATTATGAGAAGGCTATAGCTAAGAATGGAAAGAAAAGTAACAAAGAATTCTTTGCTTATGTTAACATCCAAAGGGAAGGGATGAACCATGATGGTCCACTAGCAAATGGCATAACTACTGACGATCCACGAACCTATTCGGGTTGCTGATAAACTGAATAAATATTTTGCATCTACATTCCTGCACAAAGAGAATTTTAGGGGTGAGGATATCGGAAGTACAGCAATATCTCACTTAGCACAGCTTCAAGCAGCACGAGTTTCACTATAACACGGTTTTCAATTACGTTTAAGTCGAAAATTCACTGTACATATTAAAACTCATTCAATAGCCTAGACACATACTCTACATATATGCTGCATTGTCATAGCCTAGGTATGCATCAGACTCATTCGATAGCCTAGACACATTTGTTGTTGTTTGGTTTTTAGGAGCATTAGCAACTAAAGCCATATTGCTCGGGGGATATGCGGTGGTCATTCCCTGACCTTTCTGCATTCTCCGTATTTGGTGGTCATGGGCTCGAACCCCGGTCTAATCAAGAAGCGTGTGCTACCTAGACACATACTCTACATATATGCTGCATTGTCATAGCCTAGGTATGCGGTGGTATCAACTCTATTGTCTCACATGCACATGCCAATAACTCCCCTCAGGCAGTCAGTGCAACAGTATTTAGTATTCTTAATTCCATCCTGATGAGGCAACGTGATAGCTTTTCAAACTTTTCCTTTCACAACTTATTTTTTACCCCTTTAAATATCGCTAGCAAAGAAGGGGTATAAGGAATTCTTCACATATATAAATGCTAAGAAGAGCAGGACAAACCAGATCAGACCTTTACATAAGGAAAGGGGATGGTATTAAATACACCAGCTGCCGGTGCAGATGAACTCAACAGTTATTTTGCATCGATATTTACAGATGAAAAACCTTTTGTGGCAATGGGAAATTGTGAGAGCGAAGTTGACAAATATGTAATTCATGATATTGAAATTTCGCAAGATTATTTAATGAAAAAACTTTCGAGCCTACAGGCCAGTAAGGCTCCTGGAGTTGATGGAATATACCCTATAATCTTAAGGGAGGCGGCAAGTAAGTGCAATGAACCATTGAGGCTAATTATGCGAGCATCACTAGACTCCAGGGAGATTCCGTTGGATTGGAAAAGTGCCAATGTATCTCAATATACTTAAGGGTGGTTCTAAGAGTGAAATGGGAAATTATCGACCTGTCAGTCTGACTTCAGTGGTAGGGAAAATCATGAAGGCAAGGATCAAGGGTGGAATTCATGATCATTTGGATAGAACTGAAATTCTCAAGGATACTCAGCATCTTTTTGTAAAGGGAAAATCGTGTTTAACAAATATGGTTTGCTATTTTGAAAGGGTCACTCATGAGCTGGATTTAGGGAATAATTTCAACATTGTTTATTTAGATTTCAGCAAAGCTTTTGACTCAGTCCCACATGAGTGGTTGCTTTATAAGCTGGAACAGGTTGGAATCACTGGGAAAATCCTTAGATGGTTATCAGGATGGCTTCAGGGCAGGAGGCAGAGGGTTGTGATAAATGGCTATTCCTCAGATTCGGTTGATGTAAGAAGTGGGGTTCCCCAGGGATCAGTATTAGGACCACTGTTGTTTTTAATTTTCATAAACGACATTGATGAAGAGATAGAGGGCGTGATGTCTAAATTTGCAGATGATGTTAAAATTGGTAGCGTAGTTAATGATCACTGTCAAGTTGAGCTTCTTCAGAGAGACCTAGAAAGACTTCAGTAATGGTCAGAAAAATGGAAGCTATGCTTTAATCCAACAAAGTGTAAGGTATTACACCTGGGAAACAGTAATCCCAAAATTATTTATCACTTGGTGGAGTTCAACTAAACCCAGTACTGGAGGAAAGGGACTTGGGTGTTATGATACGGTCAGACATGAAATTCTCTGAGCATTGTAAACAGGTTGCAAGGAAGGCCCATGGTGTCCTATCGATGATCTATCGAACTTTTGCAAGTAGAGATAGGGACATGATAATCCCATTATATAAGGCTTTTGTTAGACCACACTTGGAATACTGTGTTCAAGTATGGAGACCGCACCTAAAGAAAGACATGGAGCTTCTTTAAAGGGTGCAAAGAAGGGTAATTCGCCTGGTGAGATCGGCAAAAGGGTGTCCTTATGAAGAAAGACTTCGAATATGTGAGTTGCAAAGTTTGGAAACTAGACACCTTAGAGGAGATTTGATTGAGGTGTTTCAGGCTCTGAGAGGCATCAGCAAAATGAATGAGGATGAAATTTTCAAGATTATAAATGATGCTAGAACTAGGGGACATAAATTCAAGTTACGGGGCGGGGGGAGATGTTTAGATTGGACTGCAGGAAGTTTTATTTTAGCTAGCGAGTTGACAGTTTGGGGAAATTTAAAGGTCATCTGGAGAGTACCTTCAGGTGAGGGAAACGCATAGGATGATAGGTTTAATTCCCTTTTCTTTTCTTTTATTAATTATTATTATTATTTTTTTTTTATCATTGTTTTATTCGGGTTTTCTTTTTTTTTTTTTTTTTGGCTGGTGCAGCATAAGCAAGGCTTTCTTGCACCATGTGGCCATTACTAATACTAATACTAAGTACAAAACTAACAAGTCAAAAAAGAAAAAGTAACGAAAGTGGTGGAACTAGTAAATGGCTTACATTAGGAAAAAAACTTGATATTATAAAGTGTCATGAAGATGGTACATCATATGCTAAAAGTGCACAGGGAAAATGGAATGAATGCAGCATCAATGCGAAGGATTATTCGAAAGAAGGATCAGCATAAAGAGAAGGGAATTTCTACATCTCTTACATGACGAAAGTGATAACTAAGCAAAGAAGTTCGCTATTGATTAATATGAAACATCTTTTATTAATATGGATAGAAAATTGTAATCAAAAGAGAATTCCTTTGAGTCAAAAGATCATTCAAGCGAAAGCCATGGGCCATTATAACACGCTGAAGGAAAGAAAAGAAAATGAAGAAGAATTAAAGAAATATTTACAGCCAGTCGTGGTTGTTTTTTCGCTTTAAAAACTGTATTGTGCTTCACGATGTTTTCGTATCTCAGGTGAAAGTGCAAGTGGAAACAAAGACGCTGCTGCAAAATTTCCCAGTGAATTGAAAGACATCATTGAAGAAAGTGGCTACAAGGACAAACAAATTTTCAACATCGACAAAACTGGACTGTTCTGAAAAAAATGCCCTCGCAAACTTTTTTAGCTGAAAATGAAAAGGTCCAACCTGGATGTAAAGCATCAAAAGATCATTTAACACGTTTGTTGGGGTGGAAACTCATCTGGGAATTTTAAATTGAAGCCTTTACTCATCTTTGTTGCAGAAAACCCAAGAGCTCTAAAGGGTTGCATAAAAAGCACATTGCCTGTAATTTGGCAATTAATAAGAGAGCATGGATTACAAGAGAATTGTTTACAGAGTGGTTCACAAATTATTTTTTGTCCGACAGTTGAACGTTACTGCAAAGATAGAGGGATGGAGTTCAAAATTTTGTTGCTTTTAGACCAGGTCATTCACCTGAAATTTCTGATTTCAATGAAAATGTAAAAATATGCTTTCTTCCACCTAACACGTCTCTCTTACAACCCATAGATCAAGGTGTAATTGCCACATTCAAGGGCATTTATTATCTGTGGCGAACTTTTTCTCAAGCGATTGAAGCTTCAACAGGAGTGGGACCATCATCTTTACAAACATTTTGGAAAAATTATAACATCAGGAAATGCGATCGAAAATATATCTGCATCTTGGCTAGAAATCACTGCCAACAACATACGTTCTGTTTTGAAGCATGTTTTGCCCCATTTGGCAAATGATTTCACTGGTTTTGAATCACAAGTTCAGACAATTGCCAAAGACATTGTGAAAATCAGAAAACACTTGGGATTCGAAACTTTAGACACTATCAATGTACATGACTGTATTGACTCACACGCAAATGACTTAGATGATGCAACTCTCCTTGAAATTTTCGAGCAAACTGCATATGAAGAAGAGGAATACGAGGCAATTATGAATGGAGATCTGAATGTTGAACGTAGGATCAATATATGGCAAATTTTACAAGATGGGATTTGATGCTACAAAGACGTGAACACCAAAAAAAAGAAGAGAACTTCATCAGACTTCATTACTGAAATACCTCAATAAACAATAAAGCTTTTTTCTCATTTCTTGTGATGTTAAAATTTTTGCAATATTCTTTATTTCAAATCCTTTTAATTGGCTGTCAAGTGCAAATTGTTTATAAATTTATTATAATTTGTTTATAGACTGTTTCTCTGGTACACATTCAATTAAAACCCATTATAATTATACCTCAATCAGCACGGTTTCACATAACATGGAACAGTTTTGGTATCAATTATCAGTGCTATGTGGGGGTACTGCTGTATATGAAGTTATAACTGGAAGATAAATTATTTTGTGATAAATGAGGGGAAAAGAAAAAAGTTGAAGCTGAATAAGTTACTTGGGGCTGATGGAATCTATCCAGTTATATTAAAGGAAGCAGCAAAAGGAGTAAGTAAACCTCCAGCCACAATTATGAGTTCAACCTTAGCTGCAGAGGAGGAGATCTCTACAGACCTGAACCTTATGAAATTGTACGGAGCACACATCTCAGCCTATTCACAAAGGGCAAAGTCAGTAATTACATACCTGTAAGCTTGACTTTGAAGTAAGCTTAACTTGTGTTCTAGGGAAAATAATTTAGTCAATACTAAAATAATGCAGGATCATATTTATAGGAATGCAGTCATATGGCAATCACAACACGTTTTGCCAAGGAGAGATCCTGTCTGATCAATCCAATTAACTGCTGTGAGGCAGTAACAAAGGAACTGGACACAAAAATTTTGATTTCAGAAAAGCTTTTGATATGGTACCACGTAAAAGACCTGTACATATTGGAGCAATGCAGTATTAAAAGCAAATTACCACTATGAATAAAGGGATGATTGAGTTGCAGAAGACAGAGTGGTAATTAATGGGCAGTGACTAATGCCAGGCCCCTTATATTTATTGTTGGTGTTGTTATTTGGTTTTTAGGAGCATTAGCAATTAAGGTCATATTGCTCCGGGGATATGCGGTGGTCATTCTCTGACCTTTCCACATCCTCCATATTTGGTGGTCACTGGCTCAAACCCAGGTCTAATCAAGAAGTGTGTGCTACGCATTGCTCACCTTGCCTGCTCCTGCCCACCTTGCTATGGAGGCACCCTTATATTTATTAACCACATATCAAGTTTAATGTCTAAGTTTGCTGTTGATACAGAGGTTGGTCAGAATTAGTTGCAAATTCCTGTATGTCATTTATGTGAAGTTCTCTGAAGAGTATGACAGGCTGCTAGGATAACTCATGGGATTCTGTCAGTGACATAAGGAATTTTGGCAGCAGGGAAATGGAAGTGAGATCACATCTTGAATACTGCATAAAGATCTGAAAGCTCATTTTAAGAAGATGTGGAGCTATTTGAATGGGAGCAGAAAAAGATAAAGCAGATTAGCAAAGGACACCTGAAGGTACTCTTACCATGAAAGACTTCAGTTCTTCAAACTTCAGTGCTTTGAAACTGATTGAAGCATTTAAGGCTCAGTAGACTGAGTAAACTAAATGCTGATGACAACCTTACTCTTTCTTGGGCAACACATACAAGGGGGCATGAAATTAAATCGAAAAAAGAATGGCTAAACAACACATGTGTGAAAATTTGCTTTCAGCAAAAGTGATTGATTGTTTGAACAAACTTCCATTTGCTGTAATGGAAGTAGTTTGTTTGAAGAAATTTAAGGAAGGATTAGACAGAAGGAATGGACAGATGACACAGGTAGCCCCCCCCCCCATTGGCTGAAGCTGTATAAGCTTGCTTCCTTGCAACATTTGCCACTCCCAATACTCATACTTTTCTATGCTGAACTGCATAATCATTTAATGTGTTTGAATTGTGTTTTTTTTTTTTTTCTTCTTCTTCTTGTTAGTTGTTGGCGCATCAGCTTCTATGGCCATAATGCACCTCCCAAAGTTTTTGCATTTTACTGTGATCCAAGCCCGAGGCGGGAATCGAACCCACGACCTTTGGGTTGCCAGGCATGCACTTTACCTACCTGGCTACCCAGTCGGCCTTGAATTGCGTATGCACATTTGTAATTTTACTAGCTGTCAATAGATGGCATCATGCCCAGAATAAAGAATATTACTTTTGAATTTCATGTCTTTGGCAATCTTTTAATCAAAGCTATACACATTTTCATGAGTTCTCACTTAAAATGAATGAGACCACCAATATTGTGACATGACATTTGATGTCAGAAGAGTAGGGCAATGCGTGTTGTTTTCAGTATGTGTGTGTGTGTGTGTGTGTTTTATAAAGCTATTTTATGAAACTTTTTTCAATGACGGTGGTTGTTGTTGTTATTTTGTTTTTAGGACTATTGGCAACTAAGGCCATATTGCTCCAGGGATATGCGGTGGTCATTCCCTGACCTTTCCGCATCCTCCGTATTTGGTGGTCACAGGCTCGAACCCCGGTCTAATCAAGATGCGTGTGCTATGCACTGCCGCTCCTGCCCACCTGGCTACGGAGGCGCCAATGACAGTGGTGAATAATATTTCGTGCTTTAAGACAAAAATGTGTGATATAATTTTGAATGAAGTTTGGAAAATTTGAGTTACAGAAGGTGGAAGACATATTTGAAGTCATCCACTTTTCTAACTCAATTATCAGAAAAAGTGGATGAGAGATGCTAGAGATGTCACAGAAAGCCAATGACCCAAAGGCAATGAGTGGTGAGGGGTTAAAATTGCAGTTGAGAACACTTGAAATAGGAGACCAAACACTGCTGTTACAGTTGCAATAACTGAGAAAGTTTAATTACTGAATGAGGACATGTGGTTGTAGTTACAGGATTTGCCTGCTGGTTTAATTCTTCCACAGGAAAGGATTCACCACATTGTGACAGTGAGATTAAATATGAGCCAAGTGTAGGTGTGACGTGAGTTCCCCACAATTTCAAAAATGACCAATAAACAAACATGCATTAAAGCCTGTCAGTAAAATGTAACTCTGGTTGAATAAAATTCTGAATTCTTATTATCCATAATCACCTGTGATACGTCTTGCATTAGACACTAAGACCCTCAATCAGAGCAGTAATCAGGAGTTTGGAAACACAAAAACTTGCTTCCATCGAAGAAATTTTGCACAGTGCCTTCACCTGTAAATGTGATACTGATATTGTTTTTTCATGTCCACACTGATGGCAGAATCACTGCCTCCACTACATTGAGAGGCAAATTATTTCAATATTCAATAACCCGCTGCTCATAGAAGAATTTACAATATCCAATTTTCTGTTATTCCCTGATATTTTATGTTCGCCCCCTTGTTTATGTCTCGCTCATGACAGTGACAGACCTTCCTCATTCATTTTACTTAATCCGTTCTATACTTTATATACTTCAATTAAATTAGATGTCCAGTTGTCATATTCTGCATTCTACAAGTTCTATTCTTCATGTGTGCATCACTTTGCACTTATCAATCATCAACAGTCACTCTTTGCTGAACTCTCTCCAGACATTCTATGCCTTATTTTTAGGTGCAGTCTCCAGACCTGAATACAATATTCAAAATGCAGTTTTACCATTACCATGTAAAGAAGGATAATGATATTCTTCTCCTTACTAGTAAAAACCCTATAAAAGCATCCATAATCACTTGAGATGGAAGGGCACCATGTGTCTTCCTAGTCACCTGTTTACACTGAATGGAAAATTTCATGTCAGACTGAATCATAACACCTAAGTCTTTTTTTTGCCTTGGACTACTTTTAGCTCCTCTCCCCCACCACCCACCCTTAGTTTATATATGACTCCAAGATAGACTTTAGATGCTATTTCTCAGACAATGTTGCAACCAATCCAAGTCTTTTTGAAGCAACATGGCCTGGCTCAGATTGTTAACCACTCTTCCCACATTCAAACCATCAGCAAACTTTGACAGGTTACCTTGGATACCCTTGTCAATATAATTTTGAAAATTAGAAACAGGAGGCCTACCATTGCCAATTCCTCACAGACTTCACTTATTACTCTAGTCCACCCTGAAAACTAATCATTGATGATAATCTCTCTCTCTCTCTCTCTCTCTCTCTCAGCCAGCTTGCAATCCAGTGTAAGAGCTTACTAATAACACCAACTTCTTACAGTTTATACATCAACATTCTACAAGGGATAACTTCACTAAAGTCTAGGTACATAATGTCAAAATTGTTACATGAATCCAAATGCTTAATGACTGCACCATAGTAATTTACCAGATTAGTCAGGTATTTTTTTTTTTTTTTTTTTTTCGTTAGTTGTTGGCGCTTCGGCTTCTGTGGCCATAATGCACCTCCCAAGGTTTTTGCACTACTCTGATCAAAGCCCGAGGCCGGATTCGAACCCGCAACCTTTGGGTTGCCAGGCAGGGACTTTACCCACCCGGCTAGACCAGTCAGCATAGTCAGGTATGATCTTGCCTTAACAAACCCATGCCGGGATCTATTTGAAATACCATTCTTATCGAGATGGTCCTGAATGTCATCCATAACCATAGACTTTGATCCTCCCTACCACAGAAGTCAAACTAACTATCCTATAATTACCTACTTTCTCTTTAACATGACCTTCACAGATTTGGGAGAAGCTAGCACTTCTCCAGTCCAAGGGAATCTTCCCGAAATTCAATGATGCTCTCATTTCATTCCTATGGTACGTTTATATGCAGCCTTTTTAATTACAAACCAAATATACGCCATCTTCCCTTGCAGCACTGTCGTCCTCATTTAATCTCAATACCTTTTCTAACAAATGATTCTCTGAGATCATTAAATCACTTATTTTACATCGGTCTGATGAGTATCATTTCCTTGAGTTTTGAGTGATACTGATGAAAAGTATCTGCACAACTCATCTCCCATTTATGCAGGGATTTCTATGAATCTTCCACTGCAACCAAATAAGAGACCTACTAGATTTATTCTCTTCTTTCACATACAAGGAGAACTCCTTATCCCTATTCTTAGCTATCTTTCTTAGGGGGGAACATGCTATGTAAAAAGGATAGGTGGAACAGGACCAGGGTATGTCTACCAGGGGCAAAGGTTGATGATGTTGTAGGGGGGATATCATCTTTTAAGGGCACAAAAGGTGATATTGTTGCACACGCTGGCACTAATAATATTAAGAGTAAGAGACCGGAAGAATTACTTAAAAAGTAGAGGTCACCGTTGAAAAAAAGCCGTGAATTAGGGTTGAATTTGAAAGTGTCTGCAATTCTGCCCAGACACGATAGGAGGGAGTATATAACAAGAGCCTGGTCGATCAATTCGGCCCTGGAAAGATTGTTCACGGCTCAAGGGGTAGAATTTTTTCAGCCTGGTCTGTACTTGTTAACAGGAGAGGCTGCTTCTACAGGGATGGGATATGCTTAAATGGAAAGGGTAAAAGAATATTTGCTGATGCTATCGAGGCAGTGTTAGGTGGGTCGGAAAACTGCTAGCTTGGGGGGATACAAGGACTAATAGATCAACAGTAGCCATTGGCAGAGGTGAAAGAGATTCTTGCACTGCTTCTATTGGAGTAAGCAGCAGCCTGGAAAACAAGATGCAGGATATTTCAGAGACTACTGGGAGTCATTGCGGTACAAGTAAACACATGGGTTGTATTAGGGCAGCTAAGAATAGGAACAGGTGAATGTATACTTGCATGTACACCAATGCTAGGAGTTTGGAAAATAAATTTGATGAATTTGAAGTATTGCTCAAAAAATTAAAGGCAGATATTGTTCGGATATCAGAGACGTGGTGTCACACATATATAAGGAATGCAGAACTGGAATTTGGGGAGTACAATGTGAACAGGAAGGGAGGAGAGCTTATGCTATTAGTTAAGAAACACATAAAATCCAAGGAAGTGAAGCCAGTCGACATTGCTGAACAGTGCAGTGTCGAGTCAGTTTGGTGTGACATAAGCACTGGGAGATCAAAATTGAGAGTATGAGTGTGCTATTGGCTTAATGACTCTGATTAGTATAATAAGAAACTGTACAGAGAAATATAGTGGGCCAGTAAATCAGAGAGTCTTATAATGGAGGATTTTAATTTCCCAGATATTGACTGGAATTTGTGGGTTAGTCACTCACACACTAGCAAGGCTTTTGTGGATTTATTGGATGATTGTTTTCTACATCAGCATGTTTGGGAGGCAACTAGAGGAAGTAATACTCTTGATCTGATTATCAGTAGTGATTCTTCATGCATTAAGAATCTGCAGATAAAAGAACCACTAGGTAGCAGTAATCACAGTGTGCTGAAGTGGGATTTACTCAAAGAAGTAACTACCATCAGGGGTAATGGAAATGATTTTTGTTTTCATAAAGGTGACTGCAGTGGTCTGAGACAGTATTTAAATTCTATATGGTGGGACCAACTCATGATGTTACCAACAGCAAATTCACAATGGGAAGCATTCAAAAAATTAATCTTGAGAGCTACTAGGCTTTACATACCAACTAAGAAATACTGTTGAAAGTTTAGGCCTAAATGGATGCCAGATGAACTAATGAGAAATATGGCAGAGAAGAAAAATGCATGGGATATATATAAATTAATGGGTGACATGGAAGCTTATGACAGATATAAGTTAGTCTGTAACCAAGTCACAAAGGAGATTAGGCAAGCAAAGGCAGATTATGAGAAATCCTTGGCAAAGGATGCAAATGAAAACAACAAAGACTTCTTTACCTATGTAAACTCTAGAAGGAAAGGGATGAATCAGATCGGTCCACTGGATATTGATGGTTCAACTGTTGATGATACTGCTCAGGTGGCTAACAAACTAAATGAGTATTTTGCATCTACATTCACCCATGAGGAGTTATTCAGGGAAGGGGAATGCCAGAGAAGAGTTAAACTATGGCAGTGAGCTAGATGATTTTGTAATAACTGAGAGGAAGGTGGAGGAGAAATTTTGAAGATAAACATAAAAAAGGCACCCAGGGTGGATGGGATCTATCCAGTTATATCAAAGGAGGCAGCAAAGGAAGTAAGCAAACCCTTAGTCATAATTATGAGAGCTTCCATGGACTCAGGGGAGGTACCCACGGACTGGAGATGTGCAAATGTGACCCCAATTCACAAAGGAGGACAAAGGGCAACACAAGTAATTATAGACCTATTAGTTTAACTTCTGTTACAGGAAAATTAATGGAGGCACTGGTTAAAGAAGCACTGCAGAATCATCCAGACAAGACTTCAGTTATAGCTTGGACACAGCATGGTTTTGTTAAGGGAAAGTCTTGCCTGACCAATTTGATTGGATTCTATGATGTGGTCACAAAGGAACTGGATGCAGGGAATAACTTTGATATCATATATTTGGATCTTAGAAAGGCTTTTGATCTGTTGCACATGGAAGACTGCTGAACAAATTAGAGCAGTGTGGCATTGGAGACAAATTTCTGCTATGGTTAAAGGGATAGTTGAGTGGGAGAAAACAGAGAGTGGTAATCAATGGATACTGCTCATCGTGGACTAATGTTATTAGTGTAGTCCCTCAAGGTTCAGTGTTGGGTCCATTGTTGTTTTCTGTATTTATAAATGATATTGATGATGGTATATCAAGCTTAATGACCAAGTTTGTAGATGATATGAAGGTTGGCAGGGTTGTTAAGGACACTAATGACAATACGTTGCTGAAACAGGATCTAGAAAAGTTGAGTAGATGGGCTGAGAGGTGGTAAATGAAGTTTAACATTGACAAATGTAAAGTACTACGTATGGGAAGCAGTAACCCCAGAGTGATGTATCAACTCTGTGGTACTACACTGACAGTGGTAGACAACGAAAAGGACCTGTGGTAATTATGCAGACAGATATGAAGTTTTCTGAGTAGTGCAGACAGTCTGCAAGAGTAGCTCTCATAGTGTCTTGTCAATGATATAGAGGAATTTTTCTAGCAAGGATAAGGAGGTGATTATTCCCTTGTATAAGGCAATGGTCAGGCCACACCTTTAGTACTGTATACATCTGGAGGCCTCATTTTAAGAAGGATGTAGAGCTGTTCGAACGAGTACAAAAATGGGCAACAAGATTAGTGAATGGAACAAAGGGTTGCTCTTATGAAGAAAGGCTTAAATTTTGCAATTACAGTGTCTGGAGACTAGGCACCTGCGAGATGATCTGATTGAGGTGTATAAAGCCTTGAATGGTTTGAGCATGCTCAATTCTGATGGGATTCTACCTCTTTCTCAGAATAATCACCTGAGAGGGCATAAATTCAAATTGAGGAAAGACAGATGTAGGATAGATGTGCATAAGTTTGCCTTTAGCCAGCAGGTAGTTGGCTAAAGGACTTCCTTTAGCCAACAGACTTCCTGGTGGAACAGACTTCCATCCTTTTGTTGTGGAAGTTGATAGCCTAAATAAATTTAAGACTGAGCTGGACAGATATCTGGAAAGAATGGAGGGGTGAAATTGGAGCTGTCTTTTTTTTTTTTTTTTTTTTTTTTTTCACTGATGCTGCGTAAGCTTGCTTTCTTGCATCATATGCCTCTACTAATGCTAATGCTTTCTGATAATCAGCTTCTGCCCAAATTCATCAGTGGTTTTGTTACATATTTTATTATGATACAAATTGGAATCACATGATTATCTGTAATTGTCTCGTGCCCATGCTTGTTTATTTTCCTCATTCAAACTGTTAAACTTTACCTGTCATCAATCTTTATATCTTACATTTATGGAATTTGACCACTAATACGAAAACGTTTATGACGTGCAGATCTTACATTTATGGAATTTGACCACTGATACGAATACGTTTATGATGTGGAGATCTTACATTTATGGAATTTGACCACTGATACGAATATGTTTATGACGGGGAGGATAAATCCCTTGAACTTTTCTCATAGCATATTTGTATCCGATACCAATAGTATCTCCAGTTAATCGAGCCCAAGAAATATCTCAGTCCCTTATAGTTTCCTCTCTTGAAATTGAAACTCTTGCCTTTACCTTTCAGCACAGATTTATTCACATACAATACATTTCATTGTATTGTGATCACTATAGAAGGTAAGTTTAAAATGCCCATAATGAATTAGTTATACTTTCCAGCCCATTCAAATTGCCTAAAGAGATTTTGTTATACTCTTCAGAGTCATTTGGCCTATAACATATGCCTGCTATCATCTTCCCTTTATTGTTACTTCACATGACTAACTCAACATCAGCATTACTTTTATTTGACTGCTTAGGGAAGATTCTTGTATATTCTTCATCGTGTATCTCTGAATGGCACCACATCTCAGTAAGTCCAATCACATTAGCATTATGGAGTTTGTTTATGCATGGGTAATGTACGCACATAATTTCTACTACCAAAGTAGTTTTAATTCATTGTTTTAATTATATCTCATATTGTGAATACATTCACAATGAGATGCCATGGTATTGCACTACCTCAAGTAAGTAACGCTTCACCTATGGAGAAGACTAATGTTACTTATTCTCGGCGGATACCACCACCCAGACAGTTGTTGTTGTTGTTGTTTTTTTGGTTTTTAGGAGCATTAGCAACTAAGGCCATATTGCTCCGGCATATGCGGTGGTCATTCCCTGACCTTTCCGCATCATCCGTATTTGGTGGTGACGGGCTCGAACCCCGGTCTAATCAAAAAGCGTGTGCTACGCACTGCTGCTCCTTCCCACCTGGCTACGGAGGCGCCCACCCAGACAGCATCATTTTGAAGTTTGCTGGCTTACTCATCAGTCAGGTAACCCTGTTATTGCAAGAGTGACAACCCAGTTATGAAGTATAATCCACAATATGAGACATGCTTCACAGTGTGTGTGGTTTCATCTAAAAAATATTTCTTGGCTAAATGCATAAGAGTTTGAAGGAGTTTGTTTATGCATGGGCAATACACACAAATCATTTCTACTACCAAGGTAGTTTTAATGTATTGTTTTAATTATATCTCATATTGTGAATACCTTCACAACAAGTTATCATGGTATTGTGCTACCTCGAATAAGTAACGCTTCACCTATGCAGACGACTAATGTTACTTATTCTAATTAAAATGATGCATTAAAACTACCTTGTCAATTTCTTCAGTCAGTTTCTCACGCATAATTAGAAAGGACTTATTTCTAAGATGATTCCTTATAGGGATAATTTTGATTCATCACCTTGGGATTGCTGTAGCTGGAGAGGCCCGCTACAAGCCATTGATCCAGACCTTGCCTGCTTTGCTGAGAACAAAGCATAGAGATATAAAATTCTGCACCAGATCTATCTTGCACTAGCTTCTTGTCTTTCACTATGTGAGCCACAAGACAAACCTGGTACAGTCTTGAAAAGATGAAACTGTAAAAGATATTCCTGACCAGAAACTTGATCCGATCCCAAAATTTTCACCAAATTCTTTTAGATAATAATAATAATGACCAGGAATATGATCCAGTGTCATTATCTAAATTGTTAAGTCTTAAGGTCAATGGACTGTTCAGTTTTTCATCTCATAATAATTACTGCAATACTTCTCTCTCTGTCTCTATCTCTCACATATGATGTTATTTTATCAAATGTATGCTAAAATTAGCTTTATGTAAAAGAAATATAATATAAAATTTAGGACCAGGGTATGTCTGCCAGGGACAAGAGTTGATGATGGTGTGGGCAGATATCATCTAAGGGCACAAAAGGTGATATTGTTATACACATTTGCACTAATGACCTTAAGAGCAAAAGATCTGCAGATTTACATAACAAGTACAGGTCAATATTGAAAACAAGTCATGAGCTAGGGTTGAATTTGACGTGTCTGCAATTCTGCCCAGACATGATAGGAGAAAGTATATGATGAGAGCCTTAATCAATTGGCCCTGGAGAGATTATGAAAGGCTCATGGGGTAAAATATTTTTCCAGCATGGTCTGTGCTTGCTAATAGGAGAGACTGCTTCTACAGGGATGGGATAAACGTAATTAGAAAGGGTGCAATAATATTTGCTGATGCTATCGAGGCAGCGTTAGGTGGGTTGGTACACTACTAATTTGGGGGGATTCACAGACTAAAATATTAACAGTAGCCGCAGGCAGAGGCGAAGAAACTTCTTGCACTGCTTCTATTATAATGTGCAGCAGCCTAGAAAATAGTTGCTGGGGGCTTCAAGAGCTGCTGGGAGTCATCATGGAACAAATAAATACACGTGTTAGGGTAACTAAAAGTAAGAACAGGTACATATACACCAATACTAGAAGTGTGGTTAATAAATTTCATGAATTTGAAGTGCTGATGAAGGGATCAAAGGCAGATACTGTGGGGATCTGTGCAAATGAAGCTCTTTGAAGCTCTTGGAACAGAGAAGTTTTTCCTGATTTATTTTCTGATTTATTAGCTTAAATTGTCATATTAACTTATTTCTAGAGTAGCGTTATATTCCTAGTTATGATACTTAGTTTAAAGTTTAACTTAGACAGAGATTTTGTAGGTATTACTTAGTATTGGTAATGGTATCAAATCCACGTGTTAAGTACCGTTCGTGAATTCCCACCATTTTTACACGATAGCATAACCTTAGTGTAGTATAGTGCATAATATAATATTGTCAATTAATCAGTAAATCTATTAATCTAGATAAACTTTATTGTCAATTAAATTGTACTTTTAACTCTATATATATATATATATATATATAACAAATTAATCGTAACAAATAATTAATACATATAACTGTTTTGGGATATAACTTAAGGATTTAATTTTGTTTTGAAATTTTATTGAATTAAATCGGAATCATGACTCAGACCAGAGCAGCAAAGCAAAAGGCTCAAGCTAATGGGAGTGCTCTGGTTCAGGGGAGAACCGAGGGGGGCAGTTGCCCTCTGAATCACAGTCTTTTAAAATGCACTGTTTGCTTGATGTTTGCGGAGCAGTCGGGTACGGGACATGATACTGCCAAGGGGGATGTCTTTGTGTGTGCACGATGTAAGGAGTGCAAGGAAATCAGGCGACAACTCAGCGTTGTTATGGGCCTTTATGAGAGCTTGAAGGACAGGGTGGATGGCCTCGAAGGAAATAAACTGAGGGGCCCATCAAGCTCTCAGCCGCCCACATCAACGCCAGAGCTTGCACTTGGTCATCAGGCAACACAGAGGCAGCCCCCTAGGCAGAATGCGCTGGTCCCACAGGAACTAGTAGTTGTTGGTGACTCTATTGTCAGGGAAGCGGGGAACATGCTTTGCAAAAAGGATAGGTGGAATAGGACCAGGGTATTTCTGCCAGGGGCAAAGGTTGATAATGTTGGAGAGCGGATATCATCTTTTAAGGGCACAAAAGGTGATATACTTGTACACGTTGGCACTAATGATATTAAGAGTAGGAGACCGGTGGAATTACTTAGCAAGTACAGGTCACTGTTGAAAAAAAGCCGTGAATTAGGGTTGAATTTGAAAGTGTCTGCAATTCTGCCCAGACACGATAGGAGGAAGTATATGATGAGAGCCTTGTCGATCAATTCGGCCCTGGAGGGATTGTGCAAGGCTCAAGGGGTAAAATTTTTTTCAGCCTGGACTGTACTTGTTAACAGGAGAGATTGCTTCTACAGGGATGGGATACACTTAAATAGAAAGGGTGCAAGAATTTTTGCTGATGCTGTCGAGGCAGTGTTAGGTGGGTCGGAAAACTGCTAGTCGGGGGGATACAAGGACTAATAGATTAACAGTAGCCAATGGCAGAGGTGGAAGTGATTCTTGCACTGCTTCTGTTGAAATGAGCAGAAGCCTGAAAAACAAGATGCAGGATATTTCAGAGACTGCTGGGAATCATTGCGGTACAAGTAAACACATGGGTTGTGTTAGGGTAGCCAAGAATAGAAACAGGTGCATGTATACCTGCGTGTACACCAATGCTAGAAGTTTGGTAAATAAATTTGATGAATTTGAGGTATTGCTCAAAACATCAAAGGCAGATATTGTTGGGATATCAGAGACGTGGTGTCACACAGATATAAGGAATGCGGAACTGGAATTTGGGGAATACAATGTGTATAGAAAGGATAGACAGGACAGGAGGGGAGGAGGGGTTATGCTATTAATTAAGAAACACAAAGTCCAAGGAAGTGAAGCCAGTCGACATCAATGGACAGGGCAGTGTCGAGTCAGTTTGGTGTGACATAAGCATAGGGAAATCAAAATTGAGAGGAGTGTGCTATAGGCCTAATGACTCTGATGAGTATAATCAGATATTGTACAGGGAAATAGAGTGGGCCAGTAAATCGGAGAGTCTTATAATGGGGGATTTTAATTTCCCAGATATTGACTGGAATTTGTGGGTTGGTCACTCGCACACTAGCAAGGCTTTTGTGGATTTATTGGATGATTGTTTTCTACATCAGCATGTTCGTGAGGCAACAAGAGGGAGCAATACTCTTGATCTGATTATCAATAGTGATTCTTCATGCATTAAGAATCTGCAGATAAATGAACCACTAGGTGGCAGTGATCACAGTGTGTTGAAGTGGGATTTACTCAAGGAGGTAACTACCATCAGAGGTAAAGGGAAGGGTTTTTGTTTTCGTAAAGGCGACTATGATGGTCTGAGACAGTATTTAAATTCTATACAGTGGGACCAACTGATGACGTTACCAACAGCAAACTCAAAATGGGAAGCATTCAAGGAACTAATCTTGGAGGCTACCAGGCTTTACATACCAACTAAGAAATATTGTTCAAGGTTTAGGCCTAAATGGTTGTCAGATGAACTAATGAGACATGTGGCAGAGAAGAAAAATGCATGGGATACATACAAATTAATGGGTGACATGGAAGCCTATGATAGATATAAGTTGGTCTGTAACCAAGTCACAAAGGAGATTAGGCAGGCAAAGGCAGACTACGAAAAATCCTTGGCAAAGGATGCAAAGAAAAACAGAAAAGAGTTCTTTACATATTTAAACTCAAGAAGGAAAGGGATGGATCAGATTGGTCCACTGGATATTGATGGTTCAACAGTTGAGGATCCTGCTCAGGTGGCTAACAATCTAAACGAGTATTTTGCATCTACATTCACGCATGAGGAGTTATTCAGGAAGGAGAATGACGTAGGTAAAGTAAACATTGGCAGTGAGCTGGATGATTTTGTAATAACTGAGAGGAAAGTGGAGGAGAGATTGTTGAGGGTAAACATAAAAAAGGCACCTGGGGTGGATGGGATCTATCCAGTTATATTAAAGGAGGCAGCAAAGGAAGTAAGCAAACCCCTAGCCATAATTATGAGAGCTTCTTTGGACTCAGGGGAGGTACCCATAGACTGGAGATGTGCAAATGTAACCCCAATTCACAAAGGAGGATCAAAGGCTGACACAAGTAATTATAGACCTGTTAGTTTAACTTCTGTTCCAGGTAAATTAATGAAGACACTGGTTAAAGAAGCACTGCAGGATCATCTAGACAAGAATTCAGTTATAGCTCAGATGCAGCATGGTTTTGTTAAGGGCAGGTCTTGCCTGACCAATTTGATTGGATACTATGAGGTAGTCACAAAAGAACTGGATGCAGGGAATAACTTTGATATTATATATTTGGATCTTAGAAAGGCTTTTGATACTGTTGCACATGGAAGACTGCTGCACAAATTGGAGCAGTGTGGCATTGGAGGCAAACTGCTGCTTTGGATAAGGGGATGGTTGAGTGGCAAAAGACAGAGAGTGGTAATCAATGGACACTGCTCAACGTGGACTAATGTTATTAGTGGAGTTCCTCAGGGTTCAGTGTTGGGTCTGTTGTTGTTTTCGGTGTTTATGAATGATATTGATGATGGGATATCAAGTTTAATGTCCAAATTTGCAGATGATACAAAGGTTGGCAGGGTTGTTGAGGACACCACTGACGCTATGCTGCTGCAATAGGATCTGGAAAGGTTGAACAGATGGGCTGAGAGGTGGCAAATGAAGTTTAACATTGACAAATGTAAAGTACTACATATGGGAAACAGTAACCCCAGAGAAACGTATCAACTCTGTGGTACTACACTGACAGTGATGGAGAATGAAAAGGACCTGGGGGTGATTGTGCAGGCAGATATGAAGTTCTCTGAGCAGTGCAGACGAGCTGCAAGAGTAGCTCATGGTGTCTTGTCAATGATATACAGGAATTTTTCTGGCAGGGATAAGGAGGTGATTATTCCCTTGTATAAGGCAATGGTTAGGCCACATCTTGAGTACTGTATACAGGTCTGGAGGCCTCATTTCAAGAAGGATGTAGAGCTGCTGGAACGGGTACAGAGAAGGGCTACAAGATTAGTGAATGGAACAAAGGGTTGCTCTTAAGAAGAAAGGCTTAAGTTTTGCAAATTACAGAGTCTGGAGACTAGGCACCGGCGAGGTGATCTGATTGAGGTGTATAAGGCTTTGAATGGTTTGAGCATGCTCAATGCCAATGGGATTCTTCATCTTGCTCAGAATAATCAGCTCAGAGGGCATAAATTCAAATTGAGGAAGGATGGATGTCGGATAGATGTGCGGAAATTTGCCTTTGGCCAGCGGGTGGTTGGTTGGTGGAACCGACTTCCATCACTTGTTGTTGAAGTTGATAGCCTAAACAAATTTAAGGCTCAACTGGACAGGTATTTCGAGCGAACGGAGGGGTGAAATGGGAGTGGTGTGGTTTTTTTTTTTTTTTTTTTGGCTGACGCTGAATAAGCTTGCTTTCTTGCATCATATGCCTCTACTAATGCTAATGCTAAATGGTATCACACAGATATAAGCAGTGCAGAATTGGACTTCGGGGAGTACAATGTGTACAGAAAGGATAGACAAGGTAGGAAGGGAGGAGGTGGTTATGCTGTTAGATAAGAACCAATTCTAATGAAGCACATCCAATTGACATGGGTGGACAGTGCAATGTTGAGTCAGTTTTTTGTGACATAAACACAAGGAAGGGGAAAATGAGAGTAGGAGTGTGTTACAGGCCTAACGACTCTGACGAGTACAACAACCTATTGTGCAGAGAAATAAAGAGTGGGCCAGTAAATCAGAATGTCTAGTATTGGAGGATTTTAACTTTCCAGATATTGACTAGGACTCGTAGATTAGCCACTCGAATGCTAGCAAGACTTTTGTGGATTTATTGGAGGTTTGTTTTCTACAGAAACATGTTCGAGGGGCAATCACAGGGGATAATACTCTTGATCTGATTATCAACAGTGATGATGCATGCATTAGGAATTTGCAGATAAAGGAAAACCATCAGGTGACAGCGATCACAGTGTACTGATATGGGATTTGCTTGCACCTTCACGATGGTGGGACTGTTAGTAATCCTGGGTATAACCTCCATGCACAAGTACATGGTGGGTGGCCACCCAGGTGCGAACCAACGTAAGCAAGGGTCGAGGTGTGGCGCCCACACCACATGGAGGAACGCCGTCCCTCTATGTTACCAGGCAGTAATAGGTGGTAGATGACTCTCATCAACCAGTGAAATACCACCACTTTGCTTATTGGAGGCTTGAAGTGGTGGAACCCATGTTTAGTCTCTAGAGCTAAGTTCCGGTCAACCCTTCCCTATCTCTTCCATCATGCAGTATGATTGATGACTTTTGAGTTTATGATGAACGTCGTGGCGAGATCCAATATTCCTTACATTTCGAGGGTACAGCTCTAAAACAGTGTTCGCAGGCCGGCCGCTAGTTAGTACACCGGACCGAACCTATTTGTAACTCTCAAGGAGGCTTCCGGATTAGCTAGTGTATAATCTTGCTACCTCTACTCTGCCAGATAGTGACTGGAGGGAGTCCGAGTCGTGTGTATGCGGGGAGCATTGTCGAGGCCACGTTATGTCAAGGATCTGGGTATATTCTTACCACGTGTATGCCATAACCAAAAATTTCATTACTTCATACAGCATATCCCACCCACTTTTTTCTTACTATTGAATACACCATGAATTGTCAAAATAATAGAGCAAGCTTATCTACGAAAAGATCTAAACCTCCCAAGCACTTCCTAATTCATTTCACAAATATACGTAGTCTCAATTCTAATCTCAACGATGTCCATTTCCACTTGCAGTCTGCCAAACCCCATGTACTTTTTCTAACAGAATCTCAGTTATCGGTTGATTCAACTACTGCTCATCTCAGATGCCCAAATTATTCGCTGTATGATTTCTTTCGCCTCAAAGGTGGTACTTGTGCATATGTCCGTTCTGATATTCCCTGTCAGAGACTTGGAAAATTGGAATCTCCTCTCTTTGATCTTCTCTGGCTTAAAATCTCTCTACCTCATTGTGTCAAATTCATCTGTTGTCTCTACGGTTCTCCCAACTCCACTAATCACTTGGAGCTCTTTGACTTCCTCTCTTTGCAACTTGACTTTCTCCAGTCCAACTTTCCTAACAGTGAGGTAATTTTTCCTTGGTGATTTTAATGTTCACAACTCCAGCTGGCTTTGGTTTTCTAGTCACACCGACCCAGCAGGTCGAGATGCTAAGGCTTTTGCAATTACTAATGACCTTGCACAGATTGTTCATTTACCTACAAGAATTCCGGACTATCCTAATCATACAGCCAATACGCTTGATCTTTTTTCTCACAAACAACCTTTCTACAGACAAACAACCTTTCTACACGGTTGAAGTAAGAGGTCCTTTAGGCACTTCAGATCACAACTTGGTGATTGTCTCTTCTCCAATGGAACCTTTATCTCATGGCTATTCCCAACCTCGTGTTGTTTGGCATTACAAGAATGAAAAATGGGATGACCTGCGAGACTTCTTTTCTTCTTTTCCTTGGTCGGATTACTGTTTCAAAATTTCTGATGTCAACGTTTGTTCAGATCATGTCAGTGAAATTATTCTTGCGGGAATGGAATCCTTTATCCCACACTCCACTCTAAAATCTCATCCTTTATCTAAACCTTGGTTTTCCAATAAATGTGCTATAGGTGTTCAAGAGAAGAATGTTGCATATCGTAATTGGCTTGTTTCTAATTCTTCAGTTTCATTTTCTGCCTACACCAAAGCTCGCAACAATTGTAAAGCAGTTATTAATCAGTCCGAACTAGAGTTTGAACAGGCTAAGAGTAGAAAACTTGCTTCTTGCCAAAGCTATTGGCCGCAACTTTTGCCAATCTCTGCTTACACCTCTGTCCAAACCAGATGGTACTGTTTTCACTTCAGCCAAGGATAAAGCTGACCTGCTAGCATCCCATTTTTCTTCCAGCTCATGTATTAACGATCTTGGTAAAACACCTCCCACCATTCCCAACACGCTCCATTCAATGCCTCCTGTGGTCTTCCGTCAAAAGGATATCAGAAGAATTTTGATGAATCTTGATGCTAAGAAAGCTCCAGGTCCTGATGGTATTTCCCCACTTGTTCTCAAAACCTGTGCTCCTGAACTTACTCCTATTCTTTGCCGCCTTTTTTCACTTTCTTATTCCAAAAGTGTTTTTCCTTCTGCTGGAAATTTGCTCATATCCAGCCAGTTCCTAAAAAAGGGTGACAAATCATTCGCATCCAATTATTGTCCCATTTCAATTACTTCTACTCTTTCTAAAGTAATGGAGAAATCAATTAACCACCAACTCTTAAAACTACCTAGAAACCTTCCGTCTGATCAACGATCGCCAGTATGAATTCCGTCAGTGTCGATCCACTGGTGATATTCTGGCTTATGTTACCCATTTATGGACTAATTCAATGGAAAGGTTCGGTGAAACACAGGTAGTTGCTCTTGACATCTCAAAGGCTTTTGATCGTGTTTGGCATAAAGGTCTTCTAAACAAGCTTCCATCTTATGGTTTGCAAACTGTTTTTAGTAATTGGTTATCCAGTTTTCTCTCTGATCGCTCACTGAGGGTGATGGTAGATGGCTCTCTGTCTTCTAACTTCTCCACTAATGCCGGCGTCCCCCAAGGTTCAGTTCTTTCCCCCACTCTTTTCCTCTTGTATATTAATGATCTTCTTCCATTGAGTGGAAATCCTATTCATAGGTTTGCAGATGATAGCACATTGCATTCCACTTTCCATTTTGAGAAACCTCACCCTGCTCAATCAGCTTCAACTTCTCGAAAATCTGCTACCAATTCCTTAAATGCCGATCTTCAGGTAATTCTCCAGTGGGGCAAAGGTAACTTAGTTGATTTCAACCCTTCTAAAACTCAGTATTGTCTTATATTTCGCAAAAAGGATTCTTCTGCTCCTATGCTTATCTTTAGTGACACTCCGATTTCTAGGCAAAATGATATCTCTTTTGTGGATTACCCTGACTTCTAATCTCTCTTGGCACAAGCACATTACAAACATTGCTTCCTCTGCATCTGAAAAACTTGGTTTTCTCTTTCGCTCTCGGTGTTACTTTTCTTCTAAACAGCTGCTCACTCTGTATAAATCGCAAATCCACCCTGCCATGGAATATTGTTCCCACATCTGGAGTGGTGCCCCCCAAAACGTCTCTCAAGTTTCTTGATTCCATTCAGAAGAGGGCAGTTAGGTTAATTAATGATTCATCTCTAACAGAATCTCTCCACTCGCTTTCTCATAGACATACTGTTTCTGCTGCATGCCTCTTCTACAGATACTTCCATGGGCACTGTTCTTCTGGATTGACTTCTATAATTCCCGCTCTCTCTTTCAAAACAGTCCGAACACGTGCTGCCACCAGCCAACATCCATTTACTGTCCAACTTCAAACCCACAGAACCAACTTTTCATCTTCCTCATTTATTCATTCAACTGCCGTTTTCTGGAACAACCTTCCTTCATATGTATTTCCTGAAAATTACAATCTTCAAAAGTTCAAGTCCAATGTCAACAAATATCTTCTTTCGTCTTCTCAACCTCCGACCCAAACACGGTACTAAGTACTATAGGTTCTAATACCTCTCGTGTTTGGGGTTCACATAAAAAAAAAAAAAAAAAAACTTAAGATGTAACTACCATCAAGGGTAAAGGGAAGGGTTTTTTATTTTCGTAAATCTGACTACGGTGGTTTCAGGAAGTTTTTGAATTCTATACAGTGGGATCAACTGATGATAGTAAAAACTGTATTTTCTAAATGGAAGGCCTTCAGGGAATTAATCTTGGAAGCTACTATGCTTTTCATACCAACTAAGAAATACTGTTCAAGATTTAGGCCTAAATGATGTCAGATGAACAAATGAGGCTCGTGGCAGAGAAGAAAAATGCGTGGGACGCATATAAATTAGCAGGAGACACAGAAGCCCAGCAGATATAAGCTAGTCTGCAATCAAGTCACAAAGGAGGTTAGGCAAGCAAAGGCTGATTATGAGAAATCCTTGGCAAAGGATGCAAAGAAAAACAACAAAGACTTCTTTACTTAGGTAAACTCTAGAAAGAAGAGGATTAATCAGATTGGTCCACTTGATGTTGGTGGTTTGAATGTTGATGATCTTGCTTAGATAGCTGACATACTGAATGAGTATTTTGCATCTACATTCACACATGAGGAATTCTATAAGGAAGGGAAGGACAGAAGTTTACTAAACTCTCACAGGCAGCTAAATGATTCTGTAATAACGGAGAGCAAAGTGGAGGAGCAATTCTTGAAGCTAAACATAAAAAAAGGCACCTGGGGCAGATGGAATCTATCCAGTTATATTGAAGGAGGCAGAGAGGGAAGTAAGCAAACCCTTGGCCATAATTATGACAGCATTCTTAGATTCAGAGGATGTTCCCGTGGATCCCCAATTCACAAAGGGGGTTAAAGAGGTGAATCAGGATCACCCAGACAACACAGTTCAGACACCGTAATAGTTCTGGCACAGCATGGGTTTGTTAATGGAAAGTTTTGTCTGACCAATTTTATTGGATACTACGATGTGGTCACAAAGGAACTGGATGCAAAAAATAATTTTGATATCATATACTTGGATTTCAGGAAAACTTTTGATACTGTTGCACATGGATGCTGTAAAAATTGGAGTGGTATGGCATTATGGGTAATCTGCTGCAATGGCTAAGGGGATGGTTAGGAGACAGCAGAGAGTGGTAAGAAATGGACACTACTCTATGTGGACTAATGTTATTAGGGGAGGCTCCCAGGGTTCGATGCTAGGCCGATTGTTGTTTTGTGTATTTATTAATGATATCGATGAAGGTAATCAGGCTTAATGTCCAAGTTTGCAGATGATACAAAGGTTGGCAGAGTTGTTAATGATAGTAAACACAGTATGCTACTGCAACAGTATCTAGAAAAGTTTGGTAGATGGGCTGAGAAGTGGCAACTGAAGTTTAATATTGACAAATGCAAAATACTGCATATGGGTAGCAGTAACCAAGAGAAATGTACCAACTGTATGGTACTACAGTCAGGGAGGTTGAAAATTAAAAAGACCTGGGGTTCTCTGAGCAGTGCAGATGGGCTGCCAGAGCAGGTCATGGAGTTTTGTGAATGATACATAGGAATTTTGTTAGAAGAGAGAAGGAGGTGATTATACCTTTGTATAAGGCAATAGTCAGGCTGCACCTTGAGTACTGCGTACAGGTCGGGAGACCTCATTTTAGGAAGGATGTAGAGTTGCTAGAAAGAGTACAGAGAAGGACAAAAAGATTGGTGAGAGGAACAAAAGGTTTCTCTTACCAGGAGAGGCTTAAATCCTTAAATTCAGTCGCAGCATCTGGAGACTAGGCACCTGCAAGGTGATCTGACTGAGATGTACAAAGCCTTGAATGGTTTGAGCAGGCTCAATGCTGATGCGATACTTTCACTTACTGAAATTAAGAACCAAAGGGGGCATAGATTCAAATTGAGAAAAGACAGTTGTAGAACAGATGTGCAGAAGTTTGCCTTTAGCCAGCGGGATAGTTGATTGCTGGAACAGTTTTCCATCTATTGTTGAGGAAGTTGATAGCTTAAATAAATTTAAGGCTGAACTAGTCAAACATTTGGAGTGACTGGATGGGTGAAATGGAAAGGGTTTTTTTTTTTTTTTTTGGCTGATGCTCTATAAGCTTCCTTTCTTGCATCAATGCATCAACTAATGCTAATGCTAATCCCTAAATCAAACAAGTATACCCTGGTGTAATTTTTTTTTTTTTTTTTGGTTACAATCAATATAATTTTTTAATTCCACATAATTTACTATGACAGCAAAAAAGAAACAGCCTGAAAAAATAGCTACTGGATACTAATTATACTCTTCAAATGTAAATTAAAGAATGTTCCAATTTAATACCAACTCTATTTGAGAGGTGATAGAAAAGATCTCTCTGTAGTTTTTAGAAATAATACTTAGCATTTTTATGTATCAATTTTTTTCTATGGATATGATAAAAGAGTATATTAAGTACAACAAGAACTAATAAAGCACAAACATAGCATACCTATAGTCAGGGGCACGCCAACCAGGGGTGCAAAGGGTGCATCGCACCTGGGTGCTAAATATTTAGGGGTGCCGACGCTAAAGGCCATTAAATTATATAATTCTTATATTACAAATCTCAACAAAAAATTATAAAAGATTTTTTTTAATTAATAATAAGTGACTTAAAATAATAATTATGAATTATTACTTTAGGTCACTTAAGTAATGGGGCAGAAAATTAAAATTAAATTTTAATAATTTTGGATAAAAAATATATAACTTTTGATGATTTATAATTATAATTACCTTTCTTTTTTTTTTTTTTTTTTGGTTAAATATTATTTATTTAAATAACAATTTGCTGAATCATTCACTTTAGATGGCTGACAAAAAAAAATACTTTCTGGCGCAGCCTACTGAAAGAAAATTAGAAAAAGAGGAGAGTATAAAAAAAGTTACTACTTCAATTTCATGAATTTTTGAACCAACATCTGAAAAGGGCAAAAAAACTGGAGAATCATTGCAATCACAATTAGATACTTTCTTTGATGACAAAAATCTACTAGTTGCGTTTTTATTGCTCCATAAAAAAAAATTTTAACCTATACAGAAAGCAAATAAATAAATTTGACTCTGATAGAAAAGGCATTTGACGTTTTTTTTGCCGGTCATCGTACGATGGTTAAGACGACCGGACAATGCACCAGTATCAGACCGACATCTTTGCCAGACTAATGTAAAGACCTAGGTCCATAAGACATGTACTATATAATATTGGTGTAAATACACCATAGTTTACCCATAAATTTAACTACATGTAGTAGTGTAAAGGCGTCGTTTGATTTTATCTCATATTGCGGCTACCTTCACAAAGAGATACCAGGTATTGTACTACTTCAAATACACAACGCTTCTCTAATAGAGGAGACACCTACCAATGAGTGAGCCAACAAGCTCCGAAATGCATCTGGGTGGTTGTGACCACTGAGAATAAATAACAGTAGTCTTCTCTATTAGAGAAGCGTTGTTTATTCGAAGTAGTGCAATACCTGGTATCTCATTGTGAAGGTAGCCACAATATGAGATAAAATCAAATGACGCCTTTACACTATTACATGTAGTTAAAAAAAAATAAAAGAAAAAAAGGTAAACTGCAGCCATTATCAACTCACTGCAGAATGGAAGCCTCCTCAACAATTCATGCAGAGGGAAATGGACCACAATCTGCCACGCTGGTCCAGTGCGGGTTGGTAGATCAGCCGTATTTAGCAGTCAGGGGCTTGAACTCCAGTCTACTCAAAAGCGTGTGCTACTTCACTCCCACTCCTGACCACTGGGCTACAGAGGCCTTAAACTTATGGGTAAACTATGGTGTATTTACATCAATATTATATAGTTAATTTCAACCCACAACATATTATGATTTGTGCATTTATTCTTCAAAATAAGACATGTGCATATGAATCAAACTCATTTTCATCAACTTTTCAGTGACTGATGAGAAAAAAGTTGATCTAAAAGGCCTAAAGGGTGGCAAATTATTTCTCGCACCCAGGCGGCAAACACCCTTGGTGCACCCTGCCTATAGTTATTTTATCTATTATTTTAAAAAAGTGGTACTCACAGAAAATAATGCCCAGGTAAGACCGCTGTAGCCACCTCCATGTAACATTAATAAAAGTGGACCTGATCCACCAGAACAATAAACTCTGAATATCTGCAGTTCTGTTAAATAAATATTTCAAAATCAAGAGTATAATGAATTACATGATCTTACAATTGTACAATTATAATTACCTGAAAAAAAAAAAAAAAAAAGTGTAGTAATCAATACTTTAAAATGGTTAACAAACTCCTCTGAGGTTGGGAATTGGATAAGTTCTTATTGACATCGACCAATTCAAAAGAAAGTTTATAATAAAATAAAAGATTATAAAATATTTACAGCTAAAACTCATTAAATGGGGCTATCTAACTGTATGGCAGGAAATTAAATAAACAAAATTTATTTACTGTGTGTGTGTGGGGGGGGGGGGAAATAGTGGTTTTCCTTAAAGAACATTGTAGGATGTATATAAAAATTAAATAATAATAAAAAAATCTTCAAAAAAAAAAACTCATGGTCATTATGAAGTAACGGAATCTGTGATCTTCTGCTACTGCTTGTATCATACCAATGAGCTCAACCTGTTGTTTCTATTTTCCCAAATTTGTATGAACTGCCAAGGTTACTAAACAAAATTCATGACGAGTGGAAAGCACCCTTTTTTTCTGTTCTCATTCAACACATCACGTGTACATTAACTTCCACCCTTAAAATCATGCTTTCAACTAACTAAACTATGACTACAAAAAAAAAAAAAAAAAAATTGGCTGCTTGCCTCTTTCCACGTTATGTTATGTGTGGCAGAAACTTTTAACCATATAAGTTCTTACCATGTTCCAACTACTTCCAAATAAACACAGTAACATACAATATAGTTGTTTTAGAAGTAAGGCATATTAGTATTTCTCTAAATACTTTATGACACCAAGGAAAGAGTCAGAAAATCATGAGATTGTCTGCCATTAGCAACTCAATAGAGTTTTTCGATTCTGTGGTACTTGTATGAAGCATTAGGTTGGCATGTTAGCTCCTGAATGCTGTAACTACTTACAATCCTGTTCAGATTACTGACAAACTAAATATAAATATTTTGCATCTACATTTGCACATGAAGAATTTATAAGGTTCAGAGTACCAGAACTATAACAAGCTATAACTAGGAGCTAAAGGTTTTGTGGTAATTGAGACGAAAGCAGAAGAGAAATTGTTGAAGCAAAAAAGGAAACAGGCACTTACGAATAGTCCTGCGTGTGTTGGGTTGCGGGTCAGGTACGGTACCAATTTTTAAATGTAAATAATTTAATAAGATAATACCAAAAATTAATATATTAACTTATAAAATAACTTATAAGTTACTTTATATTAGTTTTTCTAAATAACATTATTTACTAAATTATGAGGTGTGTAGTTTTTTTTATGCTTATTTGTGGTTTTAAGTACACAAAAATGCTACTCCACTACTATCTTCATGAATTGCATACATTCAAAAAAATGTGATCAGTTTTCTAAAATATTAAAATTATTTTTTTAACCCTCACCTCAATATTGCTTTGCCAGATGTGAAAAGATGATGAAAACACAACTCACACGTTTTTTTTTTTTTTCAATTTCTGAATTAGCTCTGATTATGGTGGCTAGTCATTGTAGGGTTTTAGGCAAGCCAGAAATTTAGGCCATATCATGCTGTATATAATATGTCTGCAAACTGCTTGTGTTCTGTGGTCAATTTGCTGTTTGAAGGAAGAAGACCTAAGTTTCTGGAAGAAAAAGCCAAGCTACACTTGTCTGAGACCAACTAACTCAACCACAATGTGAAAGAGACCTGCAGAAATTCCGTTTGTTAATAATAAGATGTGAACTCATGTTTTTTCCACCTGGTGTGGAGAGGATGGCAATTAAACCAACTGTGTTATCCACAAGAGCTCTGAATATGATGTTACCATTGTTATGTTATATTGCTTCAGATTATGAAGTTGGACTCACTGCTTCAGAATTAAAAATCAAATCAAAGATAAAAAGGAAATCTTTCGGCACAAAAACTGAAAGAAGATCAATTAAACATTTTCCAAAAATTGCAGAAATAAAATCAAATGCAGACATTGTGGAGATATCAGAAATGTCATGTCACTCAGATATAACAGACACAATTTTTGAATGTGGGGAGTACAATGTGTATGAAAAGGACAGTGTTGACTGTCAAGTTGCACTGGGTCATCTCCCCAACTCCACTGTACAGGAAGGATAGACAGGATAGGAGGGGAGGGGTTATGCTCTTAGTTAAGAAGCACATAAAATCTAAGGCAGTGCATCCAGTTGACATGGGCAACCAGTGCAACGTTGATTCAGTTTGGTGTAACTATAAACACAGGGAAAGCAAAAATGAGAGTAGAAGGGTGATATAGGCCTAATGACTCTGATGAGCAGGCCAGTAAATCAGAATGTCTTATGGGGAGAGGGAATTTTAACATTCCAGATATTGGTTGGAACTGCATATGGGTAGAAGTAACCCCAGAGAAACGTACCATCTGTGTGGTACTACACTTAAGGTGGTAGAAAATGAAAAAGACCTGGGAGTAATTGTGCAGTCAGATATGAAGTTTTCTGAGCAATGTAGACAGGCTGCCAGGGCAGGTCATGGGGTTTTATCAATGATATATAGGAATTTTGCTAGCAGGGAAAAGGAGGTGACTGTCCCTCTGTATAAGGCAATGGTCAGGCCACGCCTTGAGTACTGCGTACAGGTCTGGAGGCCTCATTTTAGGAAGGATGTAGATGTGCTTGAGTGTGTACAGAGATTGGTGAGGGGAATGAAGGGATCCTCTTATCAAGAGAGGCTTAAGTTCTGCAAATTGCAGTGGCTGTAGACTAGGCACCTGTGCGGTGATCTGATTGAGGTGTATAAGGCCTTGAATGGGTTGAGCACACTGAATTCTGATGGGATCCTTCCACTTGTTCAGATTACGAACCTAAGGGGGCATAAATTCAAATTAAGAAAGGACAGATGTAGAATAGATGTGCGGAAATTTGCCTTTAGCCAGCGGGTGGTTAATTGCTGGAACAAACTTCCATCTGTCGTTGTGGAAGTTGATAGGTTGAATAAATTTAAGGAGGAACTGGACAGGCATTTGGAGGGAATGGTGTGATTTTTTTTTTTTTTTTTTTTTTTGGCTGATGCTGCATAAGCTCATACACTTGCTTTCTTGCATCACATGCCACTACTACTACTACTTGGCAGTTGGTCACTCACATACTAGAAAGACTTTTATTGACTTATTTTATGAATGGTTTTCTACAGCAGCATGTTAGAGCGTCAACAAGAGAGCAATAGTATTGATCTCATTATCAGCAGTGACTATTCATGCATTAAGAATCTGCAGATAAAAGAACCACTAGGAGGCAGCAATCATGGTGTATTAATGTGGGGTTTATTTAAAGATGTAAACTACCGTCAAGGATAAAGGGAAGGGGTTTTTACTTTCGTAAAGGAGACTAAAGTAGTCTGAGACCGTATGTAAACTCAGAATTTACATACTGAGATAGTATGTAAATTCTGTACAGTGGAATTAAATGATTACATTACCATCAGCAAATTCTAAATTGGAACCTTTCAAGGAAATCATGAAATGCTACTAGGCTTTTCATACCAGCTAAGAAATACATTTTGAGGCTTAAACCTAAATGGAAATCAGCTGAAATAATGAGACTTGTGCCAGAGAATAAAAATGCAGGGGATGCATATAAATTATCAGGCGATATAGAAGCCTATCTAACTAAACTGCAATAAAGTCACAGGGGATGTTAGGCAAGCTAAGGCAGATTATGAGAAACCTCTGGCAAAGGATGTGAGGAACAATAGAAAGACGTGTCTTTTCTTATGGAAACACTAGAGGGAGGGGGAAGAATCGCATAGGTCCACTTCATATTGATGGTATAACTGTTAATGATTCTGCTCAAGCTGAATAAGTACTTTGCATCTACATTCACACACAAGGAGTCCTTTAAGGGAGTGGATGCCAATAGTTTATCAAATTTTACCAGGGTACTAAAGGATTTTGAATTAAATGATTTGAAGAGGAAGAGAAATTCTGAAGTTAAATCCAAGAAGGGCACCTGGAGTGGATGGGATCTATCCAATTATATTAAGGGAGGCAGCAAATGAGGTAAGCAGACCCATAGTTATAATAAGGAGAGCATCCTTAGATTCTGGGGAAGTCCCCGTGGACTGGAGATGTGCGAATGTATACTCATTTCATAAATGGGTATCAAAGAGTGCATAATTACAGTTCTGTTAACTTAACTTCTTTTCTAGGGAAATTAATGGAGGCACTGGTTAAAGAAGTAATGCAGAACCGTCTAGGCAGGCATGAGGTTTTATTTCAGTCACAGCATATATTTATAAAGGGGGGGGGATCTTGTCTGACCAATGGATTGTATACTATGATGCAAAAACAAAGGAACTGGATGCAAAAAATAATTTTGTTATCATATACAGTAAGACCCCCGAATCTGCAGGGGATAGGTTCCAAGATCTACCTTGGATGGCTGAAACTGCAGATATAAGTGAACACCTGCTGACCCCATATATAACATGATTTTCTTGTATGTACATAAGTATAATAATTGATAAATTAAACACACAGTAAGACATTATCAACATTAAATATGGTAATAATAAAGTACATCAGACTCTCAACTTACTGGGACACTTCAAGACTCCAAATTAAAAAAAAAAAAAAACCCAGAAATCATAAAATTCAACTAGAAGAGGTATAAACAGATATTTTGCAAATCGTAAATAAGCGACAAGAACCAACGTTATAAGTCATCATTGGGAGATTAGTGTACCTATTATCTTGCAACCCCTACTATCTTCACACCTACCGCTCAAAATAAAATATAAAAAAAAGACCAAATGTTTAATTTGATTTAGTGCATTGCGTCGATTGTTGTGTTCCGTCACACCACAAAAGGACAAATTTTGTCTCGTATTTATGACAGGGATGCCGGAATTTTTTTTTTTATACAGTAGTAACTATTTTTTTTTTTTTTTGTTTAGAAATCGAAAAAATGATGGGCAAACGCAAGAGTTGTACTTTCAATTAAACAAACACTTGAAATTATTCAAAAGTTCGAAAACAGTGCATCCACTAAATCTCTAAAGAACCCTTATAATGTTGGTGACCAAACCAGACGCAACATTGTAATAAATAAAGGGAAGCTATTCAATTTAAAATCAACATCATAAAAAATAAAGGGGGGGGGCGCATCGTATTGGACACGCGAGTAATACGTGTTAAGTTTTTCGTTTTTTTTCCATGGTTAAGTGCAGGTAACTGAATCATCGGATACCGAATCAGCAGATACGGGGGCACAACTGTAATCGGATATCAGTAAAGCTTTTGATACTGTTGCCCATAATAGACTGTTGTACATATTGTAGAAGTGTAGCATTACTGCTTTGGATAAAGGGATGGTTGAGTGGGAGAAGACAGAGTTGTTATTAATGGACACTGCTCATCATGAACTAATGTTATCACTGGAGTCCCCCCAGGTTCAATGCTGGGCTCATTGTTGTCTTCTGTATTTATTAATGATACTGATCACGGTATATCAGGCTTAATGTCTAAATTTGCAGATGATACGAAGGTTGGCAGAGTGGTTAATATCAGCAATGGTGGTATGCTACTGTAACAAGATCTGTAAAAATTAAGCGGTTGGGTTGAGAAATGGCAAATGAGGTTTAACACTGACAAAGTACTGCATATGGGTAGCAGTAACCCTAGATTAACATATCAAATGTGTGTTACCATTCAGGGTAGTGACGATGAAAATGACTGGTACGAATTGCAGCCAGATATGAAGTTCTCTGAGCAGTGCAGACAGGATGTCAGGACAGCAGATGGGGTTTTGTCTATGATATACAGGACTTATGCTAGCAGGGATAAGGAAGTGATTATTCCTTTGTTTAAGGCAATGGTCAGACACATCTTGAAAATTGTATAGAGGTCTGGAGGCCACATTTTAGGAAGGATATAGAGCTGCAGGTACAGAGAGAGAGGCAACAAGAATGGTGAGGAGAATAAAGGGGTACTCTTACCAAGCAAGGCTTCAGTTCTGCAAATTGCAGTGCCTGGAGACTAGGCCCCTTTGAAGTGATCTAAATTGAGGTGTTAAGTCTTTGAATGGATTGAGCACTCACAATGCTCATAGGATTCATTCTCTTGCTCAGACTATGCCCAAGGGGGCATAAATTCAAATTCAGGAAAGTTGGTTACAGAATAGATGTATGGAATTTTGCCTTTAGTCAACATGTGGCTGATTGATGGAACAAACTTCTGTCTGATATTGTGAAAGTGAATAGCCTGAATAAATTCAAGGAAGGATGGATATGTGAAATGGAAAAGTTATGTTTTTTTGTTTTTTTTTTTTGTTACTGATGCTGTATAAGCTAGCTTTCTTGCATCATTTACTAACTTTACATAAGCCTCAAGCTTCCTTGCACCATATGGTTAATAATAATAACAATAATAAAGTATACTAAATATACACTTAAATAGAAAGGGTGCAAGAATATTTGCTGATGCTATCGAGGCAGTGTTAGGTGGGTCGGAAAACTACTAGCTTGGGGGGAGACAAAGACCAATAGATTGACAGTAGCCACTGGCAGAGGTGAAAGCGATTCTTGCACTGCTTCTATTAGAATGAGCAGAAGCCTGAAAAACAAGATGCATGGTATTTCAGAGACTGCTGGGAGCCATTGCGGTACAAGTAAACACATGGGTTGTGTTAGGGTAGCTAAGAATAGAAACAGGTGCAGGTATACTTGCGTGTACACCAATGCTAGGAGTTTAGTAAATAAATTTGATGAATTTGAGGTATTGCTCAAAACATCGAAGGCAGATATTGTTGGGATATCAGAGACGTGGTGTCACACAGATATAAGGGATGCAGAACTGGAATTTGGGGAGTACAACGTCTACAGAAAGGATAGACAGGATAGGAAGGGGGGAGGGGTTATGCTATTAGTTAAGAAACACATAAAAACCAAGGAAGTGAAGCCAGTCGACATCGCTGGACAGTGCAGTGTGGAGTCAGTTTGGTGTGACATAAACATTGGGAGATCAAAATTGAGAGTAGGAGTGTGCTATAGACCTAATGACTCTGATGAGTATAATAAGGAACTGTACAGGGAAATAGAGTGGGCCAGTAAATCAGTGTCTTATAATGGGAGATTTTAATTTCCCACATATTGACTGGAATTTGGGGGCTGGTTACTCACACACTAGCAGGGCTTTTGTGGATTTATTGGATGATTGTTTTCTACATCAGCATGTTCGGGAGGCAACTAGAGGGAGTAATACTCTTGATTTGATTATCAGCAATGATTCTTCATGCATTAAGAATCTGCAGATAAATGAACCACTAGGGGGCAGTGATCACAGTGTGCTGAAG